>NC_136067.1:1325029639-1325509300 GCF_964261635.1 Lissotriton helveticus | reverse complement strand
TGTGTGGAATGTGTGTGGAATGTGGTGTGTTGAATGTGTTTGGAATGTGTGTGGAATGTGGTGTGTGGAATGTGTGTGGAATGTTGTGTGTGGAATGTGGTGTGTGGAATGTGGTGTGTGGAATGTGTGTGGAATGTGTGTGGAATGTAGTGTGTGTGGAATGTGGTGTGTGGAATGTGGTGTGTGGAATGTGGTGTGTGGAATGTGTGTGGAATGTTGTGTGTGGAATGTGATGTCTGGAATGTGTGTGGAATGTGGAATGTGATGTGTGGTGTGTGGAATGTGGTGTGTGGAATGTGGGTGGAATGTGGTGTGCGGAATGTGGTGTGTGGAATGTGGTGTGTGTGGAATATGGTGTGTGTGGAATGTGGTGTGTGTGGTGTGTGTGTGGAATGTGGTGTGTGTGGAATGTGGTGTGTGGTGTGTGTGTGGAATGTGGTGTGTGTGGTGTGTGGTGTGTGGAATGTGGTGTGTGATGTGTGGAATGTGTGTGGAATGTGTGAGGAATGTGGTGTGTGGAATGTGTGTGGAATGTGCGTGGAATGTGTGTGGAATGTGGTGTGTGTGGAATGTGTGAGGAATGTGGTGTGAGGAATGTGGTGTGTGGAATGTGTGTGGAATGTGGAATGTGTGTGGAATGTGGTTTGTGGAATGTGTGTGGAATGTAGTGTGTGGAATGTGTGTGGAATGTGGTGTGTGGAATGTGGTGTGTGGAATGTGGTATGTGTGTGGAATGTGGTGTGTGTGGAATGTGTGTGGAATGTGGCATGTGTGGAATGTGGTGTGTGGAATGTGTGTGGAATGTGGTGTGTGTGGAATGTGGTGTGTGGAATGTGGTGTGTGGAATGTGGTGTGTGGTGTGTGTGGAATGTGTGTGGAATGTGGTGTGTGGAATGTGGTGTGTGGAATGTGTGTGGAATGTGGTGTGTGGAATGTGTGTGGAATGTGTGTGGAATGTGGTGTGGAATGTGTATGGAATGTGTGTGGAATGTGTGTGGAATGTGGTGTGTTGAATGTGTTTGGAATGTGTGTGGAATGTGGTGTGTGGAATGTGTGTGGAATGTTGTGTGTGGAATGTGGTGTGTGGAATGTGGTGTGTGGAATGTGGTGTGTGGAATGTGGTGTGTGGAATGTGGAGTGTGTGTGGAATGTGGTGTGTGGAATGTGGTGTGTGGAATGTGTGTGGAATGTGGTGTGGAATGTGGTGTTGAATGTGGTGTGGAATGTGTGTGGAATGTGGTGTGGAATGAGGTGTGGAATGTGGTTTGTGGAATGTGTGTGGAATGTGTATGGAATGTGGTGTGTGTCATGTGTGTGGAATGTTGTGTGTGGAATGTGTGAAATGTGGCGTGTTTTGAATGTGGTGTGTGGAATGTGGTGTGTGTGTGTGGTGTGTGTAGAATGTGTGTGGATATGGTGTGGAATGTGGTGTGGAATGTGTGTGGAATGTGTGTGGAATGTGCGTGGCATGTGGTGTGTGGAATGTGGTGTGTGGAATGTGGAATGTGTGTGGAATGTGGTGTGTGGAATGTGGTGTGTGGAATGTGTGTGGAATGTGTGTGGAATGTGGTGTGTGGAATGTGTGTGGAATGTGGTGTGTGGAATGTGGTGTGTGGTGTGTGGAATGTGGAATGTGGAATAAGTGTGAAATGTGGTGTGTGGAATGTGGTGTGTGGAATGTGGTGTGTGGAATGTGTGTGGAATGTGGTGTGGAATGTGGTGTGTGGAATGTTTGTGGAATGTGGTGTGTGGAATGTGTGTGGAATGTGGTGTGTGGAATGTGGTGTGTGGAATGTGGAGTGTGTGTGGAATGTGGTGTGTGGAATGTGGTGTGTGGAATGTGTGTGGAATGTGGTGTTAAATGTGGTGTTGAATGTGGTGTGGAATGTGTGTGGAATGTGGTGTGGAATGTGGTTTGTGGAATGTGTGTGGAATGTGTATGGAATGTGGTGTGTGTCATGTGTGTGGAATGTTGTGTGTGGAATGTGTGAAATGTGGTGTGTGTTGAATGTGGCGTGTGGAATGTGGTGTGTGTGTGTGTGGTGTGTGTGGAATGTGTGTGGATATGGTGTGGAATGTGGTGTGGAATGTGGTGTGTGGAATGTGTGTGGAATGTGTGTGGAAAGTGGTGTGTGGAATGTTGTGTGTGGAATGTGGTGTGTGGAATGTGTGAAATGTGGTGTGTGTTGAAGGTGGTGTGTGGAATGTGGTGTGTGTGGTGTGTGTGGAATGTGTGTGGAATGCGGTGTGTGGAATGTGTGTGGAATATGGTGTAGGGAATGTGTGTGGAATGTGAAATGTGTGTGGAATGTGGTGTGTGGAATGTGGTGTGTTGAATGTGGTGTGTGGAATGTGGTATGTGTGGTGTGTGTGTGTGTGTGTAATGTGGTGTGTGTGATGTGGTGTGTGAAATGTATGTGGAATGTGGTGTAGAATGTTTGTGGAATGTGTGTGGAATGTGTGTGGAATATGTGTGGAATGTGGTGTGTGTGGAATGTGTGTGGAATAAGGTGTGTGTGGAATGTGTGTGGGATGTGTGTGGAATGTGGTGTGTTTGTAATGTGGTGTGTGGAATGTGTGTGGAATGTGGTGTGTGGAATGTGGTGTGTGGAATGTGTGTGGAATGTGTGTGGAATGTGGTGTGTGTGGAATGTGGAATGTGGTGTGTGTGGAATGTGTGTGGAATGTGGTGTGTGGAATGTGTGTGGAATGTGGTGTGTGGAATGTGTGTGGAATGTGTGTGGAATGTGGAATGTGTGTGGAATGTGTGTGGAATGTGGTTTGTGGAATGTGTGTGGAATTTGGTGTGTGGAATGTGTGTGGAATGTGCGTGGCATGTGGTGTGTGGAATGTGGTGTATGGAATGTGGAATGTGTGTGGAATGTGGTGTGTGGAATGTGGTGTGTGGAATGTGTGTGGAATGTGTGTGGAATGTGGTGTGTGGAATGTGTGTGGAATGTGGTGTGTGGAATGTGGTGTGTGGTGTGTGGAATGTGGAATGTGGAATGTGTGTGGAATGTGGTGTGTGGAATGTGGTGTGTGGAATGTGTGTGGAATGTGGTGTGGAATGTGGTGTGGAATGTGGTGTGTGGAATGTGTGTGGAATGTGGTGTGTGGAATGTGTGTGGAATGTGGTGGGTGGAATGTGGTGTGTGGAATGTGGAGTGTGTGTGGAATGTGGTGTGTGGAATGTGGTGTGTGGAATGTGTGTGGAATGTGGTGTGGAATGTGGTGTTGAATGTGGTGTTGAATGTGTGTGGAATGTGGTGTGGAATGTGGTGTGGAATGTGGTTTTTGGAATGTTGTGTGTGGAATGTGTGAAATGTGGTGTGTGTTGAATGTGGTGTGTGGAATGTGGTGTGTGTGTGTGGTGTGTGTGGAGTGTGTCTGGAATGTGGTGTGTGGAATGTGTGTGGAATGTGGTGTGTGGAATGTGTGTGGAATGTGGTGTGTTGAATGTGGGTGGAATGTGGTGTGTGGAATGTGGTGTGTGTGATGTGTGGTGTGTGGAATGTGTGTGGAATGTGTGAGGAATGTGGTGTGTGGAATGTGTGTGGAATGTGTTTGGACTGTGGAATGTGTGTGGAATGTGGTGTGTGGAATGTATGTGGAATGTATGTGGTGTGTGGAATGTGGTATGTGGAATGTGTGTGGAATGTTTGTGGAATGTGGTGTGTGGAATGTGTGGTGTGTGGAATGTGGAATGTGGTGTGTGGAATGAGTGGAATGTGGAGTGTGGAACGTGGTGTGTGGAATGTGGTGTGTGGAATGTGGTGTTTCGTGTGTGGTGTGTGGTGTGTGGAATATGGTGTGTGGTGTGTGGAATGTGGAATGTGTATGGAATGTGGTGTGTGGAATGTGTGTGGAATGTGTGTGGTATGTGGTGTGTGGAATGTGTGTTGAATGTGTGTGGAATGTGTGTGGAATGTGTGTGGAATGTGGTGTGTGGAATGTGGTGTGGAATGTGTGTGGAATGTGTGTGGAATGTGTGTGGAATGTGGTGTGTGGAATGTGTGTGGAATGTGTGTGGAATGTGTGTGGAATGTTGAGTGTGTGGAATGTGGAGTGTGTGTGTGGAATGTGGAGTGGTTCTACACACCACATTCCACACACCACATTCCACACACCACGATGTAATCTGGGATTCAAATCGTATCCAAATTGATTGTAACAATGTTTAACAATTTTTAAACTCAAATAGTCTGAATTCAAAATTTTCATGGAAATAAAGTTTTACTTTATTAAATGGGGAAAATGTTACTTTGCATGAAAAATATTTTTTAACCCCGAGTTTTGCAGCTTTTCCTTTGAAATATCTGTGCTTTCTGCTGCTAACTTGTATTCCTGGTGAACAAAGTGTGTTTAAATGCAAAGTGTGTTTAAGACTTCAGTACCGCCTCCTGTCTACGGGGGCAGAGCGAGCAAAAATTTAAACACACTTTATGAAACACAGGTCCCCACAAGACAATTTTTTTAAAAGTTGTAAAAATTGACACAGATGTTCCTGAAGCCATTTTTTATCATTTAAAGGACATTACCTTGTGGGGACCTGAGTTCAGGTCCCCACAGTGCAATCAAGTCCCCACAGCGTGAGTGTGTTATCACACACAAGTCCCCACAAGGATAGTAACACAAACCCACCCACACACACACTCCTCACACACACACACACCCACACACACCCCCCACACACACACCCACACACACACCCCACACACACACCCACACATCCTACACACACACACCCCACACACATACCCCCCCACACCCCCCCACACACACACCACACACACACACTCATTATTTTTTTTTCTTTTTGTGAGGGGGTGCCCCACACACATACCCCCACACCCCCCCCACCATACCTCATACACCCACACCTCCACCCACACCCAAACACCCCACACACCCACACCCACACACACCATACACCCCCACACCCCCACCTACACCCACACACACCTCACTCCCCCCCCACACACACCTCTGACACCCCCCCCCACACACACACACACCTCACACACACACACACACACCCACACACACACTCCTCACCCCCACACACCCACACCCCCCACACACACACACCCACACACACACCCCACACACACACTCACACATCCTACACACACACACCCCACACACATACCCCCCCACACACACCCCACACCCACCCCCCTACACACACACACCTCACACACACACACACTCATTATTATTTTTTTCTTCTTTTGAGGGGGTCCGCGCCCCAGTACACGTATCGGTACACGTACCGGTACGCGTACCCTGGAGAAAAAAAGAAAGACAGAGTCTTTTAAAAATGTAGCATTTTTATATAAATTGGAGGTAGTTCTGAAAAGAACTGTTTTTTATTCTTATTGTTGTTTTATATTTTTTATTGTTTTTTTGTACCCCGCGACTTTAAAAAAAAAAAAATTATATTTTTTTTGCCTTGGGGGTCCTTGTGGGACCCCCTGACCAGGCCTAGGGGGTCAGGGTGTTTCTACTCTGGCCCCTTTGCGAGTTTCACACCTTTGTTTCACTGCTTTCTTGTGCCTTGGTTCTAACAAGGCACAAGATGGCTGCCAGGGACCCCCAGTATGCAAGGGGAAATAGTTCCCCCTCATCAAACATGCACGGGGGCTGCGTTGCAGAGAGGTGTAAAAAAGGGTGTGGCCTCATTACACCTCTATGCAATGCAGCCATCTGGCGCATACTGGAGGCTCCTGGTGGGCTAGTTGGCCCCCAGGGACCCCCATTATGCGAGGGGAATTAGTTCCCCCTCTGCAAACGTGCCAGGCGGCTGCGTTGCAGAGAGGTGTAACAAGGGGCATAGCCTCATTACACCTCTGCAATGCAGCCCCCTGGCGCATACTGGAGGTTCCAGGTGGGCTAGTTGCCCCCAGGGGCCCCCAGTATGCAAGGTGAATGAGTTCCCCCTCTTCAAACATGCACGGGGGCTGCGTTGCAGAGAGGTGTAAAAAGGGCCGTGGCTTAATTACACCTCTCTGCAATGCAGTCCCCTGGTGCATACTGGAGATTCCTGGTGGGCTTTCAGGTCTTATATAGTTAGGAATTAGCATTAAAAACACTTTGAAATTCACTGAAAAAAACATAGGTTTCAGGCCTTATATAGTTCGGAATTAGCATTTAAAAAACCTTTGAAATTCACTGAAAAAACCATAGGTTTCAGGCCTTATATAGTTAGGAATTAGCATTTAAAAAACCTTGCAAATTCACTGAAAAAAACATAGGTTTCAGGCCTTATATAGTTAGGAATTAGCATTTAAAAAACCTTGCAAATTCAATGAAAAAAACATAGGTTTCAGGCCTTATATAGTTAGGAATTAGCATTTAAAAAACCTTGCAAATTCACTGAAAAAAACATAGGTTTCAGGCCTTATATAGTTAGGAATCAGGCACAAGAAAGCAGAAAAACAAGCGTGTAGAACACAAAAAGGGGGCAGGGTAGAAACACCCTGACCCCCTAGGGCTGCTCAGGTGGTCCCACTAGGATATTAATATATTTAAACGTTATCCGCTAATAGAATTAGCATTTAAAAAACCTTTGAAATTCACTGAAAAAACCATAGGTTTCAGGCCTTATATAGTTAGGAATTAGCATTTAAAAAACCTTTGAAATTCACTCAAAAAACCATAGGTTTCAGGCCTTATATAGTTAGGAATTAGCATTTAAAAAAACCTTTGAAATTCACTGAAAAAACCATAGGTTTCAGGCCTTATATAGTTAGGAATTAGCATTTAAAAAAACCTTTGAAATTCACTGAAAAAAACATAGGTTTCAGGAGTTATATAGTTAGGAATTAGCTTTTACAAAACCTTTGAAATTCACTCAAAAAACTATAAGTTTTAGTGGTGTTATAGTAGCTGGACATTTTACTCATACAAAACCATTGAAATTGCTCCTATATAGTTAGTTGTACTAACTATATATCTCGCACCTGCAATCCACTGCTGATGATGTCACATATTAGATCATTCATGACATGGTCAGTGACATCACTGATATATATATATATTAAGGCTCCAATTTGCACCGATCTCGAGGGTCACTCTTGGTGTCGGGTGCCGAGAAAACGCGCCGGTGTATCGCGTTTAAATATTGCAGCTCCAGTCCTTTCCACACATGCCCAGCCTGGCCAGGAATAAAGACACGGCACTCCCAGGCTCAATTTCAAACAGCGGAGGTGTTTATTTAAGCTTAAATAAACACCTCCGCTGTTTGAAATTGAGCCCGGGAGTGCCGTGTCTTTATTCCTGGCCCGGCTGGGCATGTGTGGAAAGGACTGGAGCTGCAATATATATATATATATATATATATATATATAAGCTCCAAATTCCTTGAAAATCCAGCCGGGTTCAAGGAAAACAGCACTCACGCACATAGCAGCATATCATCAAAGGGCTTTATTCGAACAAACGCGTTTCAGGATAAGATCCCTTCGTCAGTGTTCACATCGGAAACACACTTAGTGGCACCATTTTCTATGTATGTAGTAAACAAACATGCATCATTTAAAACATGTTTTAAATGATGCATGTTTGTTTACTACATACTCCAAGATGGCGCGTAAATAGGCGCGGGTATTGTAGTCCATTGTTTGTGTTTATGACAACTGCAAACATAGAAAATGGTGCCACTAAGTGTGTTTCCGATGTGAACACTGACGAAGGGATCTTATCCTGAAACGCGTTTGTTCGAATAAAGCCCTTTGATGATATGCTGCTATGTGCGTGAGTGCTGTTTTCCTTGAACCCGGCTGGATTTTCAAGGAATTTGGAGCTTATATTGTTCACGCGGACACCGTCGCGTGACAGCACCCGCTTCAAAGAGTGACTCGTTGCATGGTGTAACTGGAGCTTTCATTTTTAAAACGAGTGCACCGCTGCTATCGACCGGAAGGAATGAGGAGCAAGGAGTGATCGATTCTCCCTGGAAACACGGCTTGGAATGCGCACGGATGTTATGCGAACTGGCTTGTCTCGAATTGGTAAGCCAGACAATTTATTTGCAACTCTGTGACGCTGTGTTTGTTGGTCGAGTGCAGTGAAGCGAAGCATAAGCGGCAATCTATCGTGGGGCATTGGTTGGTCCCCGGGATCGGGTGACCAAAGTGAGCAACAACGATACAAAGGAACCATGTTCAATATGTCGGAGCGCAGAGAAGCGGCTGGTGACATCTTTAAGAACAAGAACCCTGACTTTACAAAACCGCCACCGACACCAAGCGGTCCTACACAAAATACTTTGACAACTCAATTCCAGAGATTAGAACGACTATATGAGCGAGAACTCCGCAAATGGTGGGAGGGTACATCTTTACAGGGGTATATTGAGGTACAGAGAGTACCGCGAGGTTTACGAATTTTTACGGTACCCGCGTATGAAAACCCTGACCCCCTCCTGTTGGAAACTTGGGCTACTCACATAGCGAATTCTTGTAAAGGTATGTTGGAGATATTAGTCCAGTTCGCGTGGAGTGACCGCGACAAGGTCGTTAAAGAAATTGAAACTCTGGAGGAGTTGATTGCCCAAAATACTGACAAGGAGGAACAAGAAAAATTGAGGGATAATATGAAAAAAAGACTACACAAATATGAAATGAAAATCAAACAAAGGAAACAGGAAAAGTTTGACCGGGATGAGCGGGACTATGCCATGGGTAGGGTCCTCACGTTCTCCAAAAAATATGATCAACCACGTAAGGAGGTTGCAAGAAAAAGCCACATATCTCATACCACAGCGGAATCACCGATTGCAACCTCAGAATCTGATGCAACTGCAAGCGAATTATCAGGAGATGAAACTCTAAGCGTAACAGCAGTACCAACCATCAAAACTCCTTTTCAGCAGGAGTTCAAAGTCATCAGAGAGAGTTGGCTCAGAGGCGGGAAGAACAAGCCCCCAGAAGATCAAGACAAACCAGACGTGGTGGCTGGAAAAGGAAAAGGACCTGCACAAACAGGAACAGTTCCAAGGATAACCAGGAGCAAGAGGAGAGGCAGATGGTGAGAGCATCTGACCACCTAACCATCGTGAATTTGTCCCAGCGTATATTGACTCCAGCAGAGGAATCTGTTCTAAAATTGGGCTTAACTTTTTGTCCCAATAATAACATGGAATATACTCAAACCCGAATTGACTTGTTCAAATTCATCCGAAAGGTCAAACTCCACAAATTCTACAAGACTAAACCGACTGGGAAAGAAGCAAAACAACTGAGACACAACAAAAAAGACACGGATCTACTATCAGTTAATGATCTAACAGCGTGCGAGGTCTTAGAAAACTTGAGACAAGAAGTAGACATGGAAACAATGGAAAGTGGTCATACTCTCACACAAAGACTGATAAATATTGATGTCGATCAAGAGGCGCCTAAGAGCAAATTCAAATTGGCTTCAAAATTTGTCCCCCAGATTGCCACTGATGCAATAGATGTTTTTTCAGATGCTGTCGTCAGGGATCTGATGGCCATGAGGAGAGAACACAATCAGGATAAATCATATAATATCACAACGGAACAAAAACTGGCAATCAAAGTGTTAACTGAGGACAATACAATTGTGTGTAAACCTTCTGATAAAGGAGGAAACATTGTGATTATGTCAAGATCGAGTTATGTCTCAGAAGCTATGCGGCAATTACAAGATATATCATGTTACATGCCAATAAAAAAACAAGAGTATCTGAAGAGCATTGACAACTTGCATATTTTGCTTAAAAAATGGCATGACAAAAAGATGTTGGATCTTGAAGAATACCTTTTTCTGAAGAATGTGAACCCCGTTTTACCTTGTTTCTACCATTTACCCAAGATCCATAAGAACAATGACAATCCTCCCGGAAGACCTATTATTTCCTCGATAGGAGGTCTAACTGAGAATCTCTCTAAGTTTCTGGATCACTTTCTCTTTGATTTTGTGCTTTCTTTGAGGTCGTATATCAGAGATACCACTGATTTCATTGAGAAGGTAGAACTGTTAACTTGGCAACCCTCGTATGTGCTAATCACACTGGACATTGCAAGTCTATATACTTGCATAGACCACGAGCAAGGTCTACATGCAGTGGAATATTTTCTAAAGAAAAGAGCGTTAAAATACGCGATGCATAACAAAATGTTATTAGAACTGATTGCATTTTGTTTGCGTAATAACATCTTTATTTTTCTTGATACCATCTACTGCCAGCTCTCTGGTACAGCCATGGGTTCCTGCTTCGCCCCCAGCTACGCGAATTTATTCGTGGGCTGGTGGGAGGAGCAGGTAGCCTGGGCCCCAGAGAATGAGGTTTGGACGAAGAAGGTGATAACTTGGCACAGGTACATTGATGACCTGTTCCTTGTTTGGGACGGGTCTATAGAGGAAGCCAGGGATTATATCAGAATACTTAACCAGAATGGGTGCAATCTGAAATTTACTGGTGATGTGAGTAAGGATAGTGTCAACTATCTAGACTTACAAGTAAGCATCAGAGAAGGCCAACTATGCACACAACTCTATCGAAAACCAACAGCTGGGAACAGCGTGTTGCATTCGACAAGCAGCCATCCCCGCAAACTTATTAATAGCATTCCATACGGGGAATTTTTGCGGCTCAAACGGAACTGTAGTCAGACCAAAGATTTTGAGCAAGCGGCATCAGAGAGTATGGAGAGATTCAAAATTAGAGGATATAGTGGTCAAGTTCTACTGGATACTCTGAATAAGGTTAGACAACTACCCCGTAAAGACCTTTTTGTTAAGAAGACACGCCCCATTTCAGATGGTAAATTTCGCTTGATAACTCCATATTCTGCCAATTCTTTTAAATTAAGATCTATACTGTCAAAGCATTGGCACATTTTGAAATCTGACCTGATTGTAGGGTCAGATATTCCAGCCACACCACTGATCACGTTTAAAAGAGCAAGATCATTACGTGATCAGATGGTTCACAGTTACTTGCAGCCTCCGGAAAAGCAAACAGGTACCTTAAAAGACGCTAAAGGATTTTTCCCTTGCGGGAAATGCAAGGCCTGTATAGCAAGCAAGAGAACATTGACATACGCAGTTCCTGGCTGTAGAAATGGCAAGAGAATTGACAAATTCATGTCCTGTCACACAGATCATGCAGTGTACTGTCTGACATGTCCATGTTTGTTGAGGTATGTGGGGAGCACCATCAACCCCGTAAAACTAAGGGTGCTTGAGCATATGAGAGCCATTACTAACCGAGATTTTACATACCCGGTGGCTCGACATTTTGCTCTGAAGCACAAGAGTGACAGGAATCTCCTGAGATATTTTTGCCTAGACTATGTTAGTGAAAATCCTAGAGGAGGCAATAGGCTACAATCGCTCAGAAGATTAGAATCTCGTTACATTGTGGACTTAGAGACCAGGGCGCCTAAGGGTCTAAACATGGGTGAAGAACTGGTATCACACTTGGGTTGAGTAATCAGAATTATATCAATAAGTTAAGCTGTAATTTGATAACTGCATATATTGATGATATGGCAAGAATTGTAAGAAAATATTTTTTAAGTGTAAGATAATGATGTTTAGAAAGGGTTTTTGTCTTGAACTGCACCGAAATTTATTTACTGAATGTTTGTCATGCATCGAAAACGAATTGGGTTTTAATATTCCAAATGTTTGCAGCTTATATGTGGCTGCCAGTGCCGATCCACGGCAAGATGAATGCTCCCGTGATTTTTGCTTAATGTGGCTCTCATGGGGTTGTTGCGATATTCTGCAGTATGTTCATTATTGTTTTCAGTTTGGATTAATTTTCCTTAACTATGATTACCAGTAATGACCAAAATTGCTATTTGCCGATCCACGGCTCAAAGTATGGAATTTAAAACCCATTTAATGTTTTAAATGATGCATGTTTGTTTACTACATACTCCAAGATGGCGCGTAAATAGGCGCGGGTATTGTAGTCCATTGTTTGTGTTTATGACAACTGCAAACATAGAAAATGGTGCCACTAAGTGTGTTTCCGATGTGAACACTGACGAAGGGATCTTATCCTGAAACGCGTTTGTTCGAATAAAGCCCTTTGATGATATGCTGCTATGTGCGTGAGTGCTGTTTTCCTTGAACCCGGCTGGATTTTCAAGGAATTTGGAGCTTATATTGTTCACGCGGACACCGTCGCGTGACAGCACCCGCTTCAAAGAGTGACTCGTTGCATGGTGTAACTGGAGCTTTCATATATATATATATATATATATTACCTACTGGCGGTCGCCAGTAGGTAGTTATAGTTAGGATTGGCTACCATAGGAAATCCGCAACATTCTATTGGGAATAACTCTGGCGCCGGTTGAGGAATTTGCGTGTAATTTTCCAAAATTGTGGCCAGCTCTGCTCCGCTCCTTCCCTGGAAGTTTCGGGGGGATTCGTGGAGTGGGGGCTGAGAAAAAAGGGGGGTCCCAAAACATGTTTTCCCCATGTTAATTTCCAGAGGACGGTCTGACAAGTCTACAGCCCGAACCGCTGAACGGAATTATGCCAAACTTGGCAAAATTGTAGGGACTGGTACGCAGATGTGGCTTTGCTATATTTGGTGAAAATTGCTCCAGTGTTTTTTTTTTAAATTAACTTCAAAAACACATATATATCTATAGCGCTCACAGGTGCGCGTATCGGGGAGCGCACCCGGCGCACTACGAGAGTGCGCGAGCAGAAAGCTGATTGGCTGTCGGGTGTCTGTCAACATTCTAAACAGTCCGGAGAGTCCGCCATCTTGTGTCTCGGTAGAATCGAGACACATGAGGTGAAAAAGAAAGGGGGAAATAATTAAAAGGGGGCAGAGTAGACACCCCTTGACCCCCTAGGTTTTCTGAGGGGGGTCTAGAAGGACCCTGAAGGGCAAAAAAACAATTTTTTTTGTTTTCGAAATTTTCGCGGGGTAAGCACTGGGTGCGTTACGAGGTGCGCGCTCCGGTACGCGCACCCTGAGCGCACCACAGGGAAAAACAGCCACACTCCCTCACTTATGGGTTCTTTCCTCTCTCAGTCAGGGCCTCATTTATGAGAAATGAAGCATCGCTGCGTGAAAGCAGCGATGCATCACTTCTCAGTGCGCTCTCCTTGCGACATTCCTAATGCGTCATATTTAATGTATGACGCATTATGTCGCAAGGAGTTACAGATACGTCAGTATTTCTGACGTATCTGTAAGCGCAAAAGTGATGCATTGCTGGAGTGTGTCACAAAAGTGACGCAACTCCGGCAATGCATCCTTTCACATGGGGCCAGCCCCATGTGAAAGGGCCTGCGTCAGTCTTATGCCTGCTGTGAGGCAGGCGCAAGATTTTGACACAACGGTGTCCTAAAAGTGACGCAGTGAAATCTCATAGATTTCACTGCGTCACTTCTACGACCCTTTCTTGCGTCAATACGCCCCCTTTGCATACATTACACCTGGCGCAGGTATAATGTGGCGCAGGGGTTTACAAAGTGACGCATCTACCTAGATGCTTCACTTTGTAAATATGACTCAACAAGGTGCATTTTTTAAAGCACTGGTGCGTCACAAAAAGTGACGCACCGGCGGCGTGAAAGTGACGCATGGCCTCATAAATGAGGCCTTCAGTCTTCTACTCATGCGTCATATTTAATGTATGACGCATTATGTCGCAAGGAGTTACAGATACGTTAGTATTTCTGACGTATCTGTAAGCGCAAAAGTGATGCATTGCTGGAGTGTGTCACAAAAGTGACGCAACTCCAGCAATGCATCCTTTCACATGGGGCCAGCCCCATGTGAAAGGGCCTGCGTCACTCTTACGCCTGCTGTGAGGCAGGCGCAAGATTTTGACGCAACAGTGTCCTAAAAGTGACGCAGTGAAATCTCATAGATTTGACTGCGTCACTTCTACGACCCTTTCTTGCGTCAATACGCCCCCTTTGCATACATTACACCTGGCGCAGGTATAATGTGGCGCAGGGGTTTACAAAGTGACGCATCTACCTAGATGCGTCACTTTGTAAATATGACTCAACAAGGTGCATTTTTTACAGCACTGGTGCGTCACAAAAAGTGACTCACCGGCGGCGTAAAAGTGACGCATGGCCTCATAAATGAGGTCTTCAGTCTTCTACTCTTACTTTTTCTTTCACTTTCTCTGTCTCTTCACTGCCTTACTCATCTTGTCTTACACTCACTTGTCTTTATCTAGTCTGTATCTCCACTCTTTCCTAAACATCACTGCTCTTTTTTTACCCTTCCACACCCCCATTCCTTTACTACATTTTCTTCACTTATCCTCATTCCCCATGTTCACTCTCCTTCTCCTCACTCTCCTTCCCCACTCACACCTTCTTTCAGTCCCCCTACTTCACTTCCCTTCCCCTCTCGTCCCTTTCTTTGCTTTCTCACTCATTTTCCTCTCCTCTCTCACTGCACTCCACTTCAGTTACTCTTTTTCCTTTTTTTTAAGAATACAGCTCTTTGATGAGAATTGGAGGTAGTTCTGAAAAGAACTTTTTTTTTCTTCTTTTTTCCTTTTTTTTGAACAAAAACAAAAACAGGGAATCGGAAACTGCTCAACAGGAGCAAAAAAATTAATCAAAATTAGGGCTGGGGATGGCAGCGATGGTTCTCTAGTGCTCGAACCATGAGCATAACACTTTGTTCCCCATAACAAAGTAGCTGATCACATCGTCTGCATTTAATTGTTTCTTCATTAAAAGCAGGCTGAATATTAGGGATTAGCTCTTCTGGTCGCACCCTCACCGATGCAGTTGCTCCTCCAGTTGAAGTAGAGGCACCATCTCTTGGAGCCTCTCGTGCCAGAGCCCTGACACTCTCCCGGGCATAGTTCTGGGGATGCCTTCCCTGGACGTGGCAAATCATGGTAGAATTACCAAAACTGTACTTCCTTGTTGGGTCTCCTCGGTAAAGTACAGTATGGCAGATCTTACACTCCACCTTTGGAGCATTTACTTTCTTACGTCCCTCAGGTATATCAAAATATTTCAAGATAAAATGCTCCTTAACTCTAGGCTGAGGAACCTCTTCATCTATAAATCCATCACTGTCATCACTGCTGCTGGATGCTCTGGCAGCCATGATAAACCAAAAAAGATTAAGGAGGAAAAAGACAGGTCTTGCACTCACAAAAGTGAAAGAAGAAGTGAAGGAAATGGGTGGGGATTTCATTCTTTGTAAAAAAAAACCTGCTAGCAACCAATGAAAAGTGTTATTTTAAGGTCACATGACTTGACACGCTTACGCTGCGCGCACCGGAGCGCTTCCGGGGGCGCTTACGCGGCGCGAACGTAGGCGCTTCCGGGGGCGCTTACGCGGTCCGCCTGAGTGACGTTTTGGTAGCTTTACGGAAATGCAAAATCATTTTCATTACGTAAACCAAAAATACTGCTTTTATAAGTATGGTACTGAATGTCTTGTATTATTATTTAGTTTTCTTACATATTTTTTTTTACGAACGCAGAAATAGCGCTCTCGCTGTTCTCGCGGGAGAGCTTACCAGTGCGCGTACCCTGAGCGCTCCAAGACAAAATGATACGGGTAAGCTTACCGGTGCGCGCACCCTGAGCGCACCAAGAGAAAATGATAAAAAACAGAAAAATACAGTGAACAAATATATTTTTTTTTAATTAATTATAATTAATAGTTATAAAAAACAGCTAATTAAAAAAAAATCGTAGGTAACAAAGTTGATATACAAAGGAATTAACTTTTAAAAAAACTATGAAATTCACTGAAAAAACCATAGGTTTCACAAGCGTTATAGTTAGGAATTAGCTTTTTTAAAAAACCTTTCAAATTCACTGAAAAACCATAGGTTTCACACCAGTTATAGTTAGCTGAACATTTTACTCATACAAAACCATTGAAATTCCCACGTTATAGTTAGTTGGACTCACTATAACTCGCGCGCCCGCAATCCACTGCTGATGATGTCACAGATTACATCATTCATGACATGGTCAGTGACATCACTGATGACATCACTGATGACATCTCAAATGACATCACTGACGACATCTCAAATGACATCACTGATGACATCACTGATGACATCATCCATGTGATAATACGATGCACCTCCTCACACTCTAATCTAACCTTTGATACACCAAGTGCTAAATACAAACTACCATTCCTGAAATTATTGACACACCAATACCAGTAACTACATACGCACTCACTGATTTCTAGGTGTACACACACATCCACTCATTCACCCATACAATCACTCATACATACGGTCACTCTCAATAGAACACTATCATATCCAGTCATACACCTATACAGACACTTACACACTGACACTCATCCACAGAGTTACTCAAACACCTAGTCAGTTATGCAGAGAATCAATCACACTCCCATTTCCTCAACTACACAGTTATACACACTAAACCTTACTTATTGAAACATATAGTAACACATACTTACTCTCTTTTACAATCAATTATACAAGTACACATTGATCCATACAGTCACTTACGCAATCACAGGCTCTCATGTATAGTCATTTATATATGCCAACTCTCACATGCACTGTGTTTTACATATGTACTTACTTGGACATGGAGCACTGAGATATCCATTCACTCACCAACACATCCATGCAGACAGTCAACCCCCCATACAGCTCTTTCCACATGCACTCTTGAACCCATATACCAAGTGAATCAACTGCTCACACATATATGCACAGAGTCACACACCTCCCAGCCACCCACACACACACTCACCCTCACATACAAATACTTGAACAACCAATCAATAACCCATATAGCCACTCATATAGCTACTGATCAACACATGCAGCAGCTTACACAACAACAGACATACTGATGCACACATTCAGACAGTTTAGTCACTAACCAATGCATTCAGTAAGACACATTTAATCACTCACTCATACAGTCAGTCACGCACCTACTAAATCCTTCATCCAGACACTCATACATACACTCATTCTTCAATATGTAAAACATATTTTAACTTTACAGAAACACACATCCACTGGATGATGTCATCAGCGATGTCATCAGTGATGTCATTTGAGATGTCATCAGTGATGTCATCAGTGATGTCACTGACCATGTCATGAATGATGTAATATGTGACATCATCAGCAGCGGATTGCGGGCGCGCGAGTTATAGTGAGTCCAACTAACTATAACGTGGGAATTTCAATTGTTTTGTATGGGTAAAATGTTCAGCTAACTATAACTGGTGTGAAACCTATGGTTTTTTCGATGAATATATATATATATATATATATATATATATATATATATTTATATATATATATACCACGATCTTCGTTGCTTGCACCTCCTGAATGAGGAATACCGAACACGGACAGCAATTGTTCTGCGTATATTTTCTTTTATTGTTGATTGTCTGCCATTACGTATTTCAGCTGATACAGGCCTTTATCACATGGCAATGCTGTGCTATGGGATTGGATCTTTTAAAGTGACAAGTGCTGTGCTATTCATAGACAGAGACAACAGACTTAGTCTAGGTTATGCTGGTGACCATTCCTGTGCAAATACTTAATGAGTACATTGCATACATATGGGAGAGGTGTGGCGCCGCGGCCAGGGCGACTGACGCTGGAATCTGGGGACCACGGTTCGATCCCCGGCTCCGGCGGCAGGTTAGCCCAGCACCATGTGACTCTGGGCAATAGCTCGCTTAATCTTCCCGACGGCCCCCAGCGCCTAGAGACCCTTACGGGTGATTGTGCGCTTTACAAATGTGGACTTTACTTTACTTTTTACGTCCCTGCCTTTTCCCAAACATTGACACATATTTATGTACATAATGTTAAACATCTTTTGTGTAATCCATCAGAATTGTCATAAATTAAGATACTATAGTTTTACAAAACTCCTCACTAATTGACTAAATAGAATGGTAGGTTCACTTATAGGGATGGATCAATGAAGCTTTGTAGTTGGGAGACAGCTTCATACCAATACAAATTTTTTATTAGAAGCATTGGATTTTTTTACATAAATAAGACTGAGGCTCAGGTCTCGTTTTTAGACGCTGAAAAAGAGTTTGACCTAGTCTCATGGGACTGTCAATTTTTAATTTTGGAAAACATTTTCTTCCCAGACGAGTTTATACATCTAATAAGATGGCTCTACACGATCTTCGTTGCTTGCACCTTCTGAATGAGGAATAGTGAACACGGACAGCAATTGTTCTGCATATATTTCTTTTATGGTTGATTGTCCCCATTGCGTGTTTCAGCTGATGCAGGCCTTGATCACATGACAACGCTGTGCTATGGGATCGAATCTTTTAAAGTGACAAGTGCTGTGCTATCCATAGATAGAGACAACAGACTTAGTCTAGGTTATGCTGCTGACCATTCCTGTAGAAATACTTAATGAGTGCATTGCATACATTCCAGTCTTTTCCCAAACATTGACACATATGTATGTATGTACATAATGTTAAACATATTGTGTGTAATCCATCAGAATTGTCATAAATTAAGATACAACATTTTTACAAAACTCCTCACTAATTGACTAAATAGAATGGTAGGTTCACTTATGGGGATGGATCAATGAAGCTTTGTAGCTGGGTGACAGCTTCATACCAATACACATTTTTTATTAGAAGCATTGGAATTTTTTTACATAAATAAGACTGAGGCGCAGGTCTGGTTTATAGACTCCGAAAAATCAATCAACCTAGTCTCATGGGACTGTCTAATTTTCATTTTAGGGAAATTTGGTTTCCCATAGGAGTTTATACATCGAATAAGACAGCTCTACACAAATTCACAGGCTCAAATCTTAATCAATTCTGTAAATATAGGCACAAGTCAAATAAACAGAGGCACTAGACAAGGGTATCCTCTCTCCAATTTTATTTGCGCTATTTATAGAGCCACTAGCAATAGTAATTAGACAGAAAAAGGTGTACACAGTCCCTGTTCAAGGGATGAAAAATATAAAACTCTATGATATTGTCTTTTTTTACATTCAAAAACAGACACCTGGGAGGAAATCATGAGGATGTTCTCAGATTTCCAAGCAATAGGTGGTTATAAAATAAACAAGTCCAAAACAGAGATCATATTGTGCAACTGTTTGATTGATTTGCTATTGCCAGAATTCAGGCCTGTATATAACACTCACCCAAGGAGTTACTTAGGGATCTTTGTGATGGAGAAAGTAGTAGACCTTTTCCATTTAAACTATATCCCGTTGCTGAAAAAAGTGAAACGCCTGCTAGCGCGATGAAACCAGCTCCGACTATTATTATTAGGTCGAGTGGCACTAATTTGTATGTCTATCCTTCCACTATTTAATTTTCTTTTTAGCGCCACTCCATATGCACTACAAGCAGCTTTTTTTAAAGAGATAGATAGCATGTTTTCTTCTTTTTTATGGTCGAATAAGATACTGGGACTGGCACTTAGCACTTTAAGTCACCCTGTTACAGAAGGAGGGCTGTCCCTTCCAAATATTAGGAATTCTTATCATGCGACTTTTGCACATTATAGTTTTAGATTTTTCTTTTTGGACCCTCAGGAGGCAGACAAGTTCTTTATGAAAAAGATCTTAAAGGAACATAATATTGTTGACCCCACAAGAATAACTAAGTACCCTAAGAAAGTACGATACAAGACTCTCCAATGGGTACTTAAGCGAAAATCTCAGTTTTTAATATTTTTAGTAGTCCAAGATTTAATAGCTCAACTAGGTTGTCCCATTTATTTATGGGGGAAAGATGTTTTTTAGAGACTAGTATTCTAAAAAAATTGGAAGAAAATTGGTATGTACAAATTCGGGATTTTATTATAGGTAACTCTTGGAAGTCATGGATAGGGATTGAAATGGGGCTCTCACACTCTAAAACAATACTAAAGTGGTCATTTATTAGAATAAAGCCCTTGTTGGAATAATATATAAAAAATGTATCCGCTAGAGCAAGTATCAGGGAAGCCTTTGATTCCCCGACCCAATGGAGGATCAGTGCCTGGCTTAAAATCTTTGAGGAAAACAAGCCTCTCTTGCTATATGAAAATATCTGTGATAGATGGTGGAAAAGGGAAGGGATGCAGGTGTAAAAGTCAACCTGGAACAGAATTAACAAACTTAATGCGTCAACACTCAGAGGCGCAAATTTTAAGCGTGTACAATTCTACTCAAAATGGCTGATCTATAGGACTCGTTGTTTTCTTCATAAGATATACCCACAAATAGAGGACAGGTGTTTCCGCTGCACAAAAGAGGGTGGTGGCACCTGGTCGCATATTAATTGGGAATGTCCGAAAATCTGTGGTTTGTGGGAAGGGATTGAACGTTATCTTAGATCCACCTTAGACCCTTCCAATTCCATTGAGGCATCAATTGCAGTTCTGGGTTGCTCCCCCGATATTACTACACAAGAGGAATGCCTATACATAGCAGCATTGGTAGCAAGATCTCTAATTCTACAATGCTGGTGATCCGATATGGTACCCTCTTTTAAAGCATGGAGAGCGAAATTAAGCAAAATCAAAGAATTGGAAAAAAATATACAATAAGATTAGGCTCAATAAAAAAGTATGAGAAACGCTAGAGTTTACTAGGGTTATAGGTTAGAAATAGGGAAAACTGTTTTTGAATTTATCTAATCATTAAGGAGAAGGTGAAGTGGCAATTCGAATAGCTAAGCCCAGTCTGCAAGGTCAGCTCCCCAACCTACTCTTACCATTCCTCACGTTCTTAGACACTTTATATATCCTTTAACTTATACTATATGCCTGCCCCCTTCTTTCTTGGTTGCAAGAGGGTTATTGAAAGAATGTTGGATTATGTTCATGCCTAATCTTTAGCACTTTGCACTTTGCACTCTGCACTCTAGCCAACTGTGATTTGCAATTGTTTTTTTATGACTGCCACATCTCTTCTCTGCAACAAGGCGATGGGAAAGATTTTCAGGTTATGTTTATACCTAAATGTTTAGCCCTTTGTACTTTATAAGGTATCTATTTTCTGCAACAGGGCGAAGTGAAAGATTGATGGGATATGTTTACCCCTAAATGTTTAGCACTCTGCACTTTATATGGTATTTATTCCTGATATGTAATGCTGTATTTTTCCCTATACATTGTCTATTGGCAAAGCAACCCGAATATTCTGAGTATTTCGCAATATGCACGTTATTTGACAATTCTGTAGCTTTGTAATTTGTATGAACTCTCAATAAAAATATTGAGAACAATTTTAAAAGTTAGGGTACAATACCCTTTTTGTCTGATTAGTCCATATTGTGCTAGTAATAAGTGCAAAAAAGTCCATACATTGACATTGTGCGTGCACATCCGCCAAGATGGCTTGCTAATTAAGTGCATGAATGCATTTGTAGATGCTATATTTGAACAGCAAATCCAAAAAAGGGCCATAGCTTGCTAATAAAGTGCATAAATACATATCAGTGTTTACTTCAACACTAGCACCAGAAGAGTTAAATTTTATGATTTCCCAACTAGACTGTTTTATAGCTTCACAACTTATCAAATATTTACATTATTCGTACAGTTCTATAGAATAGATTCATATTCAGAGTAAAGTGCAATTTTTCCAGATAAACCTAGTCTTATCTAAAATTGTAAACTAAGGCACTGCAAATATTAAAATACCCTAAAATGCATTACCAATATGGATCTAATTGCCCTATATACCCTACACCCCTTGCCTTTGTGACTATGTGGTTACATGTAAGTTTAAAGATCCTCACTGGTGTTTAGACCTGCATGGATTTTGATATCTAAGTCTAAAATATAGCGTGGTCCAACCTCCTAAATTTTTCTTCCTGGTTACCTTCGCCCTTATGGATAGGGACAGCATCTATTTAAAACTATTTCAAATGTTAAACATCGCTGCTATGGGTTTCCCTGAAGTGTCTTGCCACCGAGTAGGAGGGATCTTGATTAGTTTTGGGCCTGGTGTGCTGGAGTATCATTTTGTGCACTTGCAATTTTGTGCTTCCTACATATTGGAGTACGCATGTGCATTCCAATATGACATGTAAGATTGTTGTCAATTGTATACACTCTATCATTAAATTGTGTTTGGTCAGTTGTCTTGTTAATACCATATCTACATGTTTTGCAAGTCGCGCATTTAAAAAATCTTTTCTTGCTGAGAGCCAGGTGCCTGTTTCTATAACTTCTGGGCTACTCCTGACCAAGGCGTTACTCATAGATGCCATCTTTCTGTAAGTAATAGAGGGTGTTTTTGGCAGGAGGTGGCCTATGATGGGGTCATCCAGGACAATTGGCCCGTTACGTTTTACAATACACCTCAACTGTTTCTCTTGTCTGGTGTAAGTTAAAACTAGTCTGGTAGATTCCACCCTTTGATTTGTATCAATGACATTATCTGGGTTCACAGCTTCCCTTGACCCTGTTAAAAGGTCAGACCTAGCACACAATCTAGAGTTGCCAATGGCTGCATCAATGATTTTCGTTTGATAACCCCTTGCCAAAAATACATGTGTCTCCTACTGGCAATTGCCAGTTGGTAGTTATAGTTAGAATGTAGTTTCCATAGGAGGAGCATTTTTTGACTTGCCTATAACTTTGGTGTAGTTTGACCAATCTTCATGAAATTTTCTCTAAAAAAGTGTCAAGGTAGGTTGTTGTCATGGAAAGTTTGTGTGTAATTCCTGCGGTGGGGACCGAAAATTTGGGGTGCGAGTATTGTGTTCCAGCATCAGGCATTACCACACAACGTGACCCAATATGGACTCACTGCCCCACTTACAACCTGCTCAAAGTAAATAATAAATGAGAGCAGGAAGGTCCTAGGAATTGGGAAACCTTTTGTTTTTGACATGGTAATTCTGTGTCAGGCAAGATATTCCCTATTTCAGAGAATGAAACTCACAGTGCAAATAATAGGCGACTGTGGCCATGGTTATTTCATCACACCAGCAGCGTCCACATCATGTAACTCACACTGGGTTGATAAAGGGATGAGAATTCCCATGCATCATTTCAGAAGTTAGTGCCATCGAAGGCATCGAAGGGAGGTATCTATAGATGTATACGATATAACACATCACTATTTGAATATGAAAATCGACAATGCGAACATCCTTTTGGTAAAACTTTCCTCCGGGTCCCATTATAGCACAGAAATGTAATTGACTTCAAGCTTACCCAAGATCCCATGAATGAAAAGAACCCTTGTCTCATTAAACAACTAAACTAGGACATTAGCCCGCCGGTCAAATGTAATTTGCAGGCTTTTGCATTACTATTTTTATGGGAATTTTATTAGGATTTAGCTTCTAAAGAATTGAAGACAATTTATGTTTTCTCGGATGGCCTGTGGGTCTTAGAAAGTCTGTTAAAATTTGAAGGATACATTTCATTAAAATAACCTCATAAATCCTTTCACATTTGGAACGAAAAGGTTTAAGATGTCATTCTGCGACATCTACCTATATTTTTTTTACTTTCTTCTCATATTCTTCTTATATTGTAGCAGGCAGCATTCATATGTCTAACTTAAATATGACTCTACATTACCATTTTTTAAAATAGATTAATGTATTCCAAAAAGAGGGACATTCATTTGCCGAGTATTTCTATATTTTGCGCAAATAACCTTGTTATATCTTTATTCGTAGCAAACATTCTAAAAATTCAGTCCGTCAGTATGTGATATTATTCAAATACAGAAGGGTCTAATTGGTTCCGATTTTGATAGGCATTGAATTCTATATGTTCTGTGGTGACAAGGGTGACAGTACCTTGAGGACTGCGTGTAAGGAATCTATTTTCACTAATATAACAGAATATCATAAAACGGCATCACCCATTTCCAAGTTTCATAAGTCAAAGGCTGGCCTTTTATATGCCTCAATTATAGGAACATTAATGTGACACTTTAGTAAGACACATTTTCAGAGATTTAAAAGATTTGAACTTTTAACAAGTGAGGAAAACAACAGACATTAAATAACCGATGCATATGCTAAACCGTTTATGGTTACCAATCTTCACTTAGAAAAACGTTTCCTAATGCCACTTTAAAATCTTGAATATTTGTGAAGATTTGGATACATAAAGCGAGAGAAACACTTGCAGCATGCTGAACAACGACAAAAATATGCAAATATGGATGGTTAATCTAAATAGGTAGTTTTACCAACCCGGCATGCTTGAATTAAGCATACTGCAATTGTTCCAGAGAACATTGCAATGAATTCATCTCAGGTGGTAATGCAATGTTAAGCAAAGGTAGACAGCAGAAAGTAAAGGGGCAAATTTCGAAAGTAGACGTCTTACAAGGAAAAACACAACAAATCTGTGGCACAGCAACAATGGTAGAATAGAGGACAAGTTTGATGAAAGTCTTACTGTTGACACTGCACTATAGTCAGTACCTGAGGAGCTATGTCACAATCTAGAGATATTTGAAATGATTCATTCTAACTTTCCTGATGGATTTATTGGTCCTGATTTAGAGTTCAGCTGATAGGATTTACTCCAATAGGATGGTGGAGGAAAGTACTCTGTTTTCCTGAGGTTGTACATGCCTGCCGAATTCAGAGGTGCCCGCCTGCTCCGCGGATATCTTGCGCATTAGCAGGATCCACCACCAAAACAGTTCCTGTCAATGCATTGTAAGTTTGACGGACGGCTGCGTCAACATGGCTGAGCTCTACAGCAAAATGTTTATGCTTTTTTTTATTTTCAAAAACAAAATCCAAAAGCTGAATTTGTCGTTGAAAATAAAAAAGGAATGACCCCCTCAACATTGGAGTCTACTTCCATGATGTGGGGGTCATTTTGGAATTTTCACTGCCCCTTACCACCAGATTTTATCCAGTTGTGACAGTCAGTGAAAACTTGCCATTTGCTCACACACTCTTAGACCTGACAGCTTTTGGTGTGGTCGTTCCCCAAACATTTTGCCTTCATATCTCCTGTTCTCTGAAACTGCTAACCAGTGCTAAAGTGTCTGTGCTCTCGTCTTTAAGCGTGGTAAAATTGGCATACACCCAATTGACACAAGTCCCTAGTAAAGTGGTACTACATGCCCCCAAGGTCTGTAAATCAAATACTGCTAGTGGGCCTGCAGCACATATTGTGCCATCCTCTTAAGTAGCTCTTTATAATGTGTCTCAGGCCTGCCACTGCAGCTTGTTTGCAGTTTTAAACTGCCAATTGGACTTGGAAAAATGAACCTTTTACCAGGCCTAAGCCTCCCTTTTTAATACAAATGAGTTAGCCTTTTTGAAAATGCCCTACGCAACCCATACGGCAGGATGCATTGTATTTACAAAGTATGACATGTGTTTTTAAGATTTTTTGGTAGTGAAAAACTCCCAAATTTGTTTTCCCGTACTACGAGGCATCCGTCTTTTATAGGGTAATACTGGGTTACCTGATAAAATTTCATAAGTGCTAACCTTTGAGTGGAATAGGTAGAAATGTCATGGTTGGAATCAAAAGAATTTTAAATCCTCCTTAACAATAACGCTGGATTTAAAGTCACAATTCAGAAAATGTGGCTTTTAGAAAGCTGTTATTTTCTTCTCCTAAGCATTTGGTGCCTGTAGGCTATTTCCTGGTTCACATATCTATGAATAACTGGCAGTTGCCTTTGTATATTTCTTCCAGGCAGTGAGACAAGGAATACTGGGTGTTGGCTGAATGAGCCATCCTGATAGCTGTTCCTCGCTCCACTTATATTTTTGTAAGGGCTGCCTCCAGCACACTCAAAAAGGAACTTGACACTAGCCTTTTGTCACCCTAGACCATTTGGAGTCTGGGCAGAGGAAGGAAGTGAGGGCCCGATTCACAGAATGAACTTAAGACAAAATCCTAAACTTACTACAATTTGGTATTCACAGAATGCACTTACTACAATTTGGTATTCACAGAATGCACTTAGTACTTTCGGGATTCACAGAATAAACTTACTACTTTCGGGATTCACAGATTTGATTTAAGACTACTAACTTTACGTCCGCCGCCGGGGAGTAATTTACGGCCCGTAATCGTGATGTACGCCATTGTGGCGTATATTACGATTACGGGGCGTATATTACGATTACGGGGCGTATGTTACGATTACGGGGCGTATGTTACGATTACGGGGCGTATTTTACGATTGCGGGGCGTATTTTACGATTTTTGGCCGTTGGGCATTAGCCAAGGGGAAACACCTGGCCAAGGTCCACCCATCCCCCAACAAGGATCAGCTGACACACAGCAGCCAATCCCAGCCAACAGCTCCATTTTGCCATGGTGTATGCTGCCACTGCCTACCATCCCCCACCACACTCCAGCTAAAGCCAATTAACCTAATTGACCAGTACCACAACACACATAAAAGCAGCACACAGTGAAGGAACAGGTTTGGCCACAGAGATACTTACGACAAAGCTTCCAGTGCCAGAGACCATGGAGATGCGCAGGAAAAGAAATTTCACAGCTGAGGAGACCACCATGCTCGTGGAATACATCGTAAGGCACCACAAGCGCCTATATGGGCTACAACCATATTGCACCAGTGGTGCACAGAAGCAACAACTATGGCAGCAGATAGCCACTGCTGTCTCAGCCCTGGGCGTGGAGAGGCGAACTGTACAAGACATAAAAAAAAAGTGGCAGGACGAAAAGCAGAGAGTAAAGGAAAAGTACTCCCGGATAGAACTGAGGAGAGTCCTCCCTGCTGCATGCCCTGGACCACGCATCCAGCTCACCCCACTGGAGGAGGATATTCTAACCACTATACACCCCCACTTGGTCCATGGGCTGCCTGTTAGTGACGTCCGCTACGTGGTACCAGGTAAGTGGAATGAAAAGCAAAAGTGCATGAAGAGATTGTCTGTGTTACACTGTCATAGTGATCATGGTAATTGTCCAAAATGCATAAATATTTATGGTTAGTCAGAGACTCATGTGTCACCCACTACGTAGCACCACAAGTCCCAGAAAACTTTGTATCAGAAAAGGCTAATACCCACCACCCTATTAAAAACATGTGCACAGTACTGATGCCATACATACACAACCCAGCTATTTCAATAACTGTACATATTGACTGAAAATGTGCAATGAGAAATGGAAATTTAAAATTACGTTAAATAAATAAATTAGCTAAAGACAAACATTAGCAGGGAAGCGCCAGTACCAATGTGACATGCAATTCAACCCTTGCGCAAACACGGATGTGTCATGTACATAGGGTGGTGCACTGTGGTGCAGGGATAAAGAGATGTGTGTTGAATCTGATGGTGTCTAGGGGGGCTTTGCTGAAGTTGTGTCGCAAGAGCGTTGCAACTCCAACAATGTCCATGCAATGCCCATACCTAACGTGCTGTGCCACTCCTTATGTCTGCTTCAAGCAGGCGTAAGGTTGCGTCGCAGCGGCCTCTGATAAGTGATACTGTGAAATCACGTAGATTACACTGACTCACTTGGACGCGGCATATCCCAAAGGAGTGTACACCCTGCCTACCTCCAAGCTGACGTTGCGCAAGGCCTCACAACATGACGATTCACCCTAGTAGCGTCACGTTGCAAATAATCCTAAATGTGTTTTCTGTTGTAAACCACTGTCGTGTCACAGAAGTGATGCTACAACAGTGTACATCATTTCTCTAGGGGGTCGTAAACCTGCCACAAAATATCCAAAAAGTCATTCACCCTGTGCCAGCCTAAATCACAAAGCAGACGGTGAGAGTATCCACTGATGTAAATATGTCCAACACATATCCTGTAGTCCAATTTCCACTCTGCCACGCCATTACATCCCCAACACACCACTGCTCCTACCTGCCCCGTCTGCAGCAGTTCCGCACAGTACTGTTATCACACAGAAGATATGGGCTAATCCCCGAAACGTTACACAAGCACATTTTCCATCTGTCAACTTTTCTCTCTTCTCACCCATTGACACATCCAGCCGGAGCACAGACAACTGCAGTAGCAGAGGTCACCGCATCGCGTAGGAGGAATCGGCACCGTACCGAGGAAGGCATGTCAACCACACAAACTGGTAAGTCAAAGTGGACAGGAGATGGTCAAAATGCATATATCGTCAGAAGACGACAGAGGGACAAATAGTGCCCAGCTATGTGAGTCAACCATTTATGCTACATTTGCTGCATTACAATTGGAGTTGTCAAAGGACATTTACCTCTAACATTTGACATTTGTGAACAGCGAAAGACAAATCATAAAATGTCTAGGCTCATCATACCTTTGTAAATGTGGTACCCAACATGTATTACACCAACAAACCCAGAACGGGGAAAGCAATCCTGTAATCGAGGGCCACAACAAGTCAAAAGGGTGTACACACCATATCGTAATAGTGTATGTAGACCTTATCAAGAAATAGCATTTGCTCTGATACGGAAATGAAGACCAAACAGTGAGATACCAGTCTCTGTAGTATTGACAATGCATACACAGTCCAACTTCTAATCTGTCATACATACTTCATTCAGCACAGTCCACACAGCTGATCATGTACTGCGTACATTGGATGGATAATTTCCGGACATCAACAAAACACGATAGTGGACTTTACCTATGGATTCGTAGGCATGTCATTGTGACATAGGTAGCATCAAGGTAGTGGGCCCAATCTAAGTTATATGTGTGATCACTCATTACATAATGTATGACACACTTCTGCAACGGTGGTGAACATGACTGCTTGTGCCCGTCCTGTGCCAGAAATTGAATGCATCACATGTGGCAGCAGGAATGTAAAGTTGCTAAACAAACTTATCATTGTAGGTACAATGTTGTCCTCCCAGAACCCCAGACGCCCACTGACTTCTGCTACTAGGTTGAACTTGACATCTGTCCAGGGACCACCTACAGCTCCGGTGCAGGGCCACGGTAAGTCATGCTTGCTGAATGCTTATCAATTGTGCCTTTCACCTCCACCGTATGTGTTGTATAACTTTGTTATCCTGCATCACAATATGCTCACATAGGGCATTTGAACACATGGCCAATCAGACCCTGGTGGCAAATGAGATGCTGACACAAAATGTATGCCAAGTGTGTGCACGATGGACATACAATAGCACAATGTGTCATAAGAAACGTCCACAACACAACAGGCTTGCTATTCAATGATATGCTAAATCCCTAGCAAAATTAACATGGTCAAATCAACATGAAATTGGTATGGCTGAGGCACACACTGGTGCCAGTTGTGTACCTGTGAGATGGGTGTAGGGGCTGCTAAGGTGAATCCTCATGCAGTTACACCTGCTAAATGATTGGGCTGAAGGGCAACAGGATAATCCTCTGCAGGTGGGAAGATTCAAAGCTACTCACCTCATCTGCAATGTGTGATCTAAACCAAATGTTGTCTTCTGCTTGCCTCCCTTCTACCATATTCAAATGTATAGGTGAGTGTATGAAATATGAGGTTTGGATGTCTGCTGCACAAGACACCATCTGTTGTCATGTAAGTTGTACCATGATGTTGGAAATGGAGCATGGGAACAGAGAACACTCAAAGGATGGACATTAGTAATCTGTCTTTGCTCATTCAAAAATAAGCTGTGTGACCTCATGGGTAGGGAAGCACAAATGGGCAACATCAGGACCCTGACAACTGCAAATCTCACACATGAACTCCTTTCTGACTTGTCAACAGACACCATTACACCCATGGAAAAAGTCTGTCACAATGGTAAGGGTGAAATCAGTAACCTTCTCATACAAGTTCGTCAGTTGATGTGTCATCTTATTGATGTCAGTGCTGCATGGCTGTAAGCTAGCAAATGCTGCTTGTGAGCGGGTGCCCACATGTTAAGTCAATGAGCTACACATGCTGCACATCGTCCTTGATTTTCCACAAATGGCTAATGAGAATTAAATTTGATCTCATAGCCACAATCTGTTGTACTAAAATATGGACTTGTATTTCTCATCACAGGTGCTGACAGGATGAGACGACTGCAATGGACACCATCCCGGGGGTTGCATGACATCCTGGCTGCAGCTGTGAAACCTGTCCCTCAGGTAAATCGGGCATGAGGAGTGTCAACAGCTTAGATTTCAAAGCCATTACAGAGATCAAGATCCCCTTCTACATGGAATCAACAGTTGTTGATTACAAAGTGAAATACAGACCAGGAGTGACACATATGCAGGTCTGTCATTTTTGAAGCAGTTCGTTGAGAATGTTGTTTCAACCCTCTACAGGTATTTCAACTACAACTATGATGAGACAGGTGCAGCAGGATACACCAGGAGGGAACGCAAAGGGACAGAGAGTTGGGGCTGGAGCTGGTGAGTTTGCTAGTATCATGTAGATCTCCGTGCAACACCTCAGTGCTATGGTGTGAGCGGCCATTTGTGGTGGTACCCTAACATGATCACATGATCCTCATCTGCTGATGCAAAGTGCAGTAAATACAACCCTAGTGTTGCAGCACATGTAATACCTGGACAATCACTAATACAGTTGCAACCTCTGTGTTTCAGGTGATGCTGAGGGAGAGGCAGACAGCCCGACAACCAGTGGTGGCCGACGGGCAATCCGAGGGGAGAATCCTCTGATCCTCCAGGCAGCAATGTCGGCTGCAACTCATGCCCAAGAGGAGGATGACCAAGATCAAGAGGACGTAGACTTAGAGGATGATGAGTACATTTCTATTGACTCAGAGGATGACAATACTGACGTCCTGGACTCACATCCTCTGACAAGCCACGCCCGTCTGCCTCCTCTCAAACCATCAACAACACGACATACATCAAACCATCCACGGCTCCCACACATCCACTCACAGATATCACTCACTCACAGCCCTCACGTCCGTGACCGACATGGTGGTTCCCCTACCCACTCTTCCCTACGCAGTTTATCCCAGCCATTGTCTCCAACAACTGTGGGAAGTACCAGCCCTGTTGTGGACCTGGTATCCCCTGGGCACACTACTCCTGCCCACAGACTTCTACCTGCCCCCCCCCTGTTGTTGGACCTGCTCATCTCATCCCTGGCAGACACCAGCAGAGGGGGTCTGCACGTGGCGATGGTGGCCAGTGGGAGCAGGACTTCTTCCGACAGCAGGCAGATGTGAGGCAGGACATTCGGGCCATACGGGCTACCCTGTCCGACATTTCTGGGTCCCTGCAGGACATGGCCCAATCCCCTCAGGTGATGGACAGGATGACCCAAGCTTTGGATAGGATGGATAGCACTTGGCAGGAACTCTCAAGAAATATGAGAGACCAGATATCCATCCAAAGGGAAGACAGTGCAAGACACCATGCCTTGGCCATGAAGATGATGGAGGGCATGGTGAGAGTGATCCAAAGTCTACCTTCACGGCCAACACAGGGAGGGGAACAATCATGTCGGCCTGTAGGACAGCACATCCCCACACCTGTAAAACCAACTGCACAGCACCACAGCCAAGGTACCCAAGCACACCCGCACCCTGCACTGTCACTCCCAACACCCCCACCACCTGCCAAAACACCACAAACCTCTGCACAGTCACTCCCACCACCCCCACTACCTGCCCAAACACCACCAACCCCTGCACAGTCACTCCCACCACCCCCACTACCTGCCCAAACACCACAAACCTCTGCACAGTCACTCCCACCACCCTCACTACCTGCCCAAACACCACAAACCTCTGCACAGTCACCCCCACCACCCCCACTACCTGCCCAAACACCACAAACCTCTGCACAGTCACTCCCGCCACCCCCACTACCTGCCCAAACACCAAAAACCTCTGCACAGTCACTCCCACCACCCCCACTACCTGCCCAAACACCACCAACCTCTGCACAGTCACTTCAACCACCTGAACAACCAGCCCTTTTCTAGCCACAGACACCTAATGTGCAGACACCATTGGCACCTGCACCTCTTGATCAGCCTGGACAACACCCACAGACACGAAGGCGACAACCTCAACCTCCCCCCTCACCGCGTTCCTCCCCCCCACTATTGCGGAAACGCAAACATGACCGCCATTGACATGGCCAATTTGTTTTGGGCTCCTTAGGAGTATTTGTACAATAAATATCTACCAAAGTAATATCCTGTTGTGTACCATGTCCCTTCTGACAATGTAGGCATGTGTGTGTGTGTGTGACAGGTACAAGTGTAACACATCATGGCAACACGTTGTCATGTGCATAGAATGTGACTTACTAAATATGTGTCTATATTTGGGGATAGACATTCAAAATGAAGTCAAACTAGTCAGACAAAGTCTAATTCTGCAAGTTATTTATGTAGGAACACAAACAAACAGTCCGTTTGGAAGGGAGAAAGGAAAACAAATGATGATCTTAATGCAGAAGGAGAATGGAACTTGGATTTGGGTGGGGCAAAACAAATATAATACGTCAGGTAGCGTCATGGGAACCAGTCTATTCACAAGGGGAAAAATAAATGTCCGTCCGAAACAATGTCTCCGTCCAACAGTCAAGTGTCTTTCTGGTCATCCTCCAGGACCACAATGTCTAGATCCTCTGGGTCGGACACATCCACACGGCTGGCTGATGCAGGACCAGGCACCACACGGGAACGTGACAAACGAGGAGTATGGGGGGAAACAGTGTGGGGCAACGGACAGGGGGACACATTGACGGTGGTATGGGAAGGCACTTGGGAGATGAAAGACATAATGGCTGTGTTCAGGGACTGGACTTGGGTGGTGAGGTTGTCCAATGATCGGACTATGTGCGCTTGCATCGAGCGTATCTCCAGACACACCTGTAGCAAGATGCGAGCGGACATGTCCGATTCACCCTCGACCATCCAACTCAAGTCCCCTGGCACAGCCATGGGAGGAACTGCACCGGCACGGGTGGGGGGGACACAGAAGGGCTGTGGTGCCTCAGGTCCGGAGCGGATGGGTATGGCTCGGCGGCTATGAGGAGGGGGACAGGTATCAGGGGATTGAGCTGGAGCCCCCGATAGCATGGGGGACGCTAGAGGTAGGGAGGGGCTGATGGCAGGCCCAGGTTGAACATTAGCCTGCCCCGGGTACACCTCTTCTTGACCCACTGGTGAGGTATGTGTGGCTGAGTGGCCATCTCCCACATCATGGTCGGAGTTGTCCGGTTCTTCACCCCCCCTTCAATGTCTACAGCCTCCACCCGGGACATAGTACCAGTGTCATGTTCTTCTTCATCCCGGGTGGGTGAAACCCCCTGGCCTGCAGATGTTGAGGGCCCCTCCTCTTCCTCCTCCTCTCCCTCATCGCTGGTGGAAAGAGGGTTTAGCCGCCGCCGAACTGATGGTCTCTTTCTCCGGACTTGTTCCTGCGGATCTCCTGTCTCACCAGCCATGCCTGCAGAAGTGTAAGCAAAATCCTGATGTGGTGGTTGTTCCATGCATGACGCTACACATACATTGAATAGCCTAGGTCCGAATTTGTTTGCCTCTGATCACACTGTATAGTTATCAGGGGCCGATTTACAACTACTGGCACATCTCGCTAATCAGCAGAGGTGTGTCTGATGAGTTGCTACCCATCAGCCCACCCGTGCCTCACCCCCGATGGCCCGCATGTACAAAGCGGCACGGCGTAGCGCTTGGGTGGCAGATGTGTGATGCATCCCCGGTGGAATAGCCGGGCTTTGCTGGAGTGCTGACATGCTGCGGCAATCCTTACACCTGCTTCAAGCGGGTGCGTAGATTTCAATCTGCTTGGCCATAATAGTAACTGAGTGAAATCTTGTAGTTTCAATCAGCCACTTTTAGGATGCGATCCTGCACCGTATGCGTCACGTTGTAGTAATCCTGCAGCATGGCGCTTTGTGTGCTCCGCCGCTGCGTCACTAAAGTGACCCTATGGCGGTGCACAGAGGCGCAGGTGCCTTGTTGATCTGCCCATCAGTCCTTATGGACTCAATGGTGGTTGGGAGCACACTGCCTCACAGTCCCAGCACAGTTTGCCCCTTTGCATCCGGGTAAATGCTGTTTACAGTACTAACTTACTCCTGAATCATCTGTGTTTGCAGGGAATGCTGCCAAGTTCCTCTCAGATCACAGTAACACTCACAGGCACACAGCAAACCCAGATGATTTACTTTGCTCTCTGAAACTGCAGCTCTCTACTGATGAAGCGCTCATTCCAGGAACACGTGTCTAGAGATATACAGCAAAGTCAGCTGCAAAAATGGTGATTGGCTCCAGATTATTCCTAAGTAAGTTTGAACTGTGTATTGCATTTACCAGGATGCAAAGGGACAAACCGTGCTGGGACTGTGAGGCAGTGTACTCCCGACCCCCATTCTGTCCATGCACTTACATTACATGTATGCACACTGTCATATACTGAATTGAGTCTTACATGGATATCTCATGTGTATTATTGTGGCTTGCGCAACTGCATTATCCAAACCTCAACCTCGGCATTGTTGTGATCTGTGTGTCGTGTCATTGCTGCATGTGCCAGTTCAACTATAAGTCCACCAGAGGAGAACATGAAGAGTCCAGATATAATAGATATTGGCCATTGATATGGATTAGCAGCTATTTAATGTCTGGACAAGTGTCATCTGCTTTGTAGCATTGTATGGGACAAGACAAATGTGGGTCACACATCCACGTGGGGTCTGGAGTACTCCTCTAGCTACATTGTGTGTCTGGCCATTTGATGTCCCCACACATCTTCGGACAATCCAGTGCCACATAGTGCCTTACTTGACTTACAAGGTAGTGCAGTACACCGCTGAACAGTGGTGGGCGGTTGTGACAGCTACCTGTACATGTGAAAGTCATATAGGCCACTGAGGGTGAGACGTCTGTCAGTGGACACACCTTGCCAAACTATGTAAACTTGTGAGTGATGCAAGGATCTCAAAATCTGTCATGACTCCAAAGCACATGATGAACTGTCTCAATTGGAACACAACGCTACAGGTGCAATGCTAATCACAACATCCAATCCCCTATGGCCTGCCATGTGCAGACTGGACAGTCTCTGTACCATCGCTCATCCAATGCACACATCTGTTATGATTGACTTGGTTCAATTGTAGTGGTGCTGGCAGAGCAGAATTCAATATGGATGCATGAGTGTGGCTCATTTACCCAGTTGTCATGAGAATACTACAACTCCCAAAATGCACCCTGGCCTGTATAGTACAGTGTGCCTCTTGAAACCTGGTGCCTGCTGCTTGGACATGCAATTGGCTAATGGAGGCATGGAACACACAATGGTACAGCACTGTTTCACTCACATCATACTCCCAGACTCATATTGCATATGATGCACTTACTAGGTCCATGCTGCTCGTGCTCCTCCAGCTGAGCATGGAGGGTCGGCCAAGCTGCTCGCAGGACCCTCCTGTACAGTGGTGACAGGCGAGGACGATGTACATGGTGCTGGGAGGACAGGCCAGCCAGCTCGGTAGCCTTGGTACGGGCCCACCGCTTCAGGTCCTCTCAGCGTTTGCGGCACGCCATAGGCCTCCTCCTGGTCACTCCCACTGCACTGCAGCGCTCGGCGATGTTGGCCCATAGCCTGCCCCGGGCTGCAGTGCTCAGCTGGTGCTCAGGGTCCCCATATAGCTGAGGGAATTTCTCCAGCACTCCCTCCACCAAGATGTCCAATTCCCTGTCTGTGAAAGGGGGGGCTCTCTCCTCATATTCCTCAGCCATCATAGGGAATTAGGTCAGATGACAGCAGCAGGATGCCTGAGAATCTGATCAGTGATAGAGGATGACTCAGAATGACCACAAAATGGCTGCCAACTACTTCCTGTGATGTATTTCCTGTCTCCCACTTCATGTATTGCCTTGCCTGTATGAAATTATGTGTTCTAGTTTTTTTTCGTAATTTACGGCCTGAAATCGTAGTTTCCGGTTCCGGGTCGTAGTTTACGCGCACGCGCATTACGATGCGGCGCCCGAAACTACGATTTCGTGCCGTAAATTACGAAAATGACCCGGAACACATTATATCATACAGGAAATGTTATACAGGTAGTGGGAGACAGGAAATACATCACAGGAAGTATATTGCAGCCATTTTGTATTCATCCTGGACCATCCATATTCAGTAAACAAATCCACTGCCATCCTGTTGATCTGATGTAGGGGAAAGTGAAATGACAATGCAGGTGTGTTTAATGAATATGTATGAAAAGGGGGAACAGGTCATTTCAAGTCATTTATGCAGTGACAGGGGGTAGGGGGCTGAGAACATCCATCCCACTTTCCTAATCTCATACTTTGCATCATGGGACATGTAGTTCATATTGAGTACTCAGTATCAGAGTTGAATGATGTGTTATGTAACATTGGTGTGGATATGTCAGATACATATGGGGGCAGCTATACGAGCCCTGTGTGCACCAATTGCGCCACAGTAGTGTAACTTTGGTGGCGCAGCAGCGCTACGCCACCTCCATGCTGTGGGGTATCTTCAACATGACGCATCTGTGAAATGTGTCATATTGTAAGGCCCTGGACCGCAGTTGTGCATTCCTGCTCAGGGGGGGCCTTCCAGCACACAAACACCTCCGAACAGTGGTAGGGTGAAATTTACAACTTTACACTCAGTCTTTTTCATGGCCATGCTGCGTCACAACCCTGCGCCTGCTTGTAGGAGGCCTAAGAATTGATGCTGCATGTTAGGCATCGGCTCGCCGCTTGCCTTGCTGGAGCTGCATTGCGCTTGCGACCCAACTCCAGTGGTGCTTCACCACAGCATATGCTTCACGCTTCTGTCTATACTTGGCCCACAGCGCACAGCTTTGTAAATGCGGCACATCCACTATGGCGCAAGGGATGTCTGCTGTGAGGCACAATTACTGGGGCATCCCTGCTGATAGGCAGAGATGCAACTGTTATTGTGAATCTGACCCATGGTGCATGAATCTCCCATGACATCATCACTCACATTCTGTGCCCATCGTTTGTGGGGGAGTCAAATCTGTAGTGGGCATAGGCCTGAGTATTAAACCTTTTGTGAATTGGTGACCCATCCTTATGAGGTCCAGGTATGTCTGTCAGGACATGTATTGTTTGCCATCAGCGTGAATAGTTTGTTTTAGGGCTGTCCACTACGCTGCTTGCTGACATGGGCACATGACCTGAGGCACAATCCACCTTTTGACTTCTGTCAGCAGCTGTGATTTGCATGCAGTTAGTGTGGTTTGCAAAGTCGTCTCAGGGTGGCATTTATGGACACTGTTGTGTCTGTCCACATTTCATCATTGACAACAGACAGCAAACCACATGTTGGCCGTGACACTACAGGTTGCTCATGCAAAATACGTGGCAACAAGCTGATCACGGACTTGCATGCCCTGACGTCGGTCATGTGCAATAGCCCGGTCTCCCACATTCAGAGCTAGTCGAGGTTCGAGAGGCATGTGTAAGCCGTGCTTTACAGCAATGTTGTGCAAAACACAACAGGCTAGTATGATCTTGCACACGACTACTGGGGAGTACAGAAGCACACCCCCTGTACGGTCGAGACATCGGAATCGCGACTTCAACAGTCCAAAAGTGCGCTCGATGATGGCTCGAGTACGTATGTGTGCCCTATTGTACCTACGCTGAGGTACAGTGTTAGCACGCCTGTAAGGGGTGAGGAGATGTGGAGAGAGTGCATACCCAGCGTCGCCTGAGGAGGGAATAAAGGGCAGTTGTTAACATTTCACTCTTTGACTTTCACAGGACATGATCTATACGTTCATACATGCAGTGTCTGTTGGGCCATGTATCTTATTGTACAATCATTACTATTGGGGGGCATTCAGACATTTCAATGACGCATATCACTCATTTTCATTGGTTGGTACTTACCCAGTAGCCACATGTTACCAAATTCTCCAGCAGCCATACGCCGAGCAAGAGGTGACATGCGGAATATGAAGCTGTCATGTGTACTGCCTGGGAACACTGCATGCACATTGATGAACCTTCCACTGGCATCACAGACTGCTCTAACATTGATGGAATACCATCTGTGTCTGTTGCAGAAGATGTGTGCAATGTGGCGGGGTGGCTGAAGGGCCACATGGGTGCAGTCAATTGCACCCAGCACACGTGGGAATTGTGCAGGGAGATAAAAATCTCTTGCTGCACTTTGTCTCATGGCCAAAGTATATGGCATTTTGATGTAGTTGGGGGCTCTATCAGTGATGCATCTCAGTACCTTATGCAGGCACCGCGACTGGCTCGCCTGGGAAATGCCCACATGGTCACTGGTGACCCTTTGGAAGGACCCAGTAGCAAAGAAGTGGAGGGCAGAAAGGATCTTGAGGTATGCTGGTATTGCATGTGAGCAGCAGGTCACAGAGTCAAGTTCCTGCCCTCACTCACATATCATATCCAAGATGACTTCAGGTGGGAAACGGTACCTGGCCCTTACATCCTGGCTAGACATTCCAAATATGTTGACCCTCTGCCTGTAGATCCTCTCTGCTCTTCTCCTCCTCCGCAAGTAGTTTTGCCGCATGGCAAGGGGTAGTGCTACAAACACGTTCAGTGACATCCTGAAAAGGGATTGTTAGTGTCTGCTCTGCTTTCATACATGCAGCAGGCCAGGGATTGGCTGCTGTGTGTCAGCTGATCCTTGTTGGGGGATGGGTGGACCTTGGCCAGGTGTTTCCCCTTGGCTAACATGCCCAACGGCCAAAAATCGTAAAATACGCCCCGCAATCGTAATATACGCCCCGTAATCGTAACATACGCCCCGTAATCGTAACATACGCCCCGTAATCGTAACATACGCCCCGTAATCGTAATATACGCTACAATGGCGTAAATTACGATTACTGGCCGTAAATTACTCCCCGGCGGCGGACGTAAAGTTAGTAGTCTTAAATCAAATCTGTGAATCCCGAAAGTAGTAAGTTTATTCTGTGAATCCCGAAAGTAGTACGTTTATTCTGTGAATCCCGAAAGTACTAAGTGCATTCTGTGAATACCAAATTGTAGTAAGTGCATTCTGTGAATACCAAATTGTAGTAAGTTTAGGATTTTGTCTTAAGTTCATTCTGTGAATCGGGCCCTACATTTCCAGTACCAGATGGGAGATAGCCTAGATCAGTGGTTCCCAAACTTTTGACTCATGAGGACCCCCATTGAGTCACCACTGGAAGCCTGGGACCCCCAAACAATTTGTATGAGTTAAATTTCAAATATTAAAGCAGTAATTAAAAAAAAAAAACACGTGTTCACACAAAGCAAATACTCAAAGTACTAAGGAGTTTGGGGCCAGATGTAGGACCATTTCATTTAGCGCCTCGCAATTGGCGACACAATGCAAGTGGCAAATTGCGAGTCGCTAAATGAAATGTACAACAGTGTGTTTAACACTGTTTGGGATTCCCAATGGGGTCGCAAATTGCGGGGCTCATTAATATTAATGAGCCTCTCGCAATTTGCGAGCCCATTGGAAATGCCCGCCCTCCCAGGGATGGTGGCCTGCTGGCCTCAGCAGGCCACCATGTCTGGGACTGCTTTTAAATAAAGCAGTTTTAAAAAAAAAATGCAGCCCTTTTACCATGCAATAAAAAAAAAAGAAAATGAAACGTTTTAGTTTAATTTTTTAAGGGCAGGCAGAGGTCCCTGGGACCTCTGCCTGCCCTTAAAAAATAATTATGCATGCTTTTGCAAAGGGGAAGGGTGGGGACCCCTTCCCATTTGCAAATGCATTACCATCTACTTGAAGTAGGTGGTAATTGCAAGTGTTTTGCGACCGAAAAACATTTGCACATGGTTTTGAGACTCGCTATTTGGAAGGGAATGCCCCTTCCAAATAGCAAGTTGCAAAACCTATTTAGCGAGTCACAAACAAATTGCGACTCGCGAAATAGGCTATGTACATGGCCAAATAGGTTTTTGCATGCGCAAATGGGTTCACAAACCCATTCGCGCATATAAAAACGGATCGTACATCTGGCCCTTAGTATTTTATATTGAAGGAACAGCCCCTCTGTCACATGGATTTCATTTGTTTTATAGCATCTCTCATACCATTGTAGGATGTCAGAGCACTTTACATCACACACATATAGAGACATTGAATCATACATGTAAATCAGTGTGTATATAAAATGTTACATAAGGTAAAGGGGACTACAAGGATTACATGTCATTCATACTGGTAGGCATTTTTAAAGAGTGCTTGGTCTGGAAAAGCACAAACTCAGGATTCAGAACATAACACAGTGGCTAGTAACATTAAAAATGTATTTCCGCCCAAATAAATCTTTTTAGCAACATCAGGATAAGGAATAACTGGGAAAAAACATAAGTTACTAACTGGTACCATGCAGTTTGCAAGCAGCTCTTTGATGACAGTTTATAGGCCCCTCTGCTAGATTACGATTGCCACTTATGAAGTGCACAGTAACAACATAATCTCTGTGACAAAAGCAGTAACCACGAACCTATGCACATAAAATACTGCTTTTCTAAAATGCATGTTACACATTCTTTGCAGTAGGCACATTAACCCTCTGTGCTACATTAGTTAAGTCAAAGCTGCCACTGAACAAAACTCGCCTCCCTCTCCAGCAGGTACATTAATCACTGGCATTGTCTTGACACTTTTATTGTTGTGGGAAAGCTGCTAATTACACAAGAAACTTTTCTGTGCTTTTAAAACTGCTGCCTACGGACCCCCTGGGAATGTGTCACGGACCCCTGGGGGTCCGCAGACCACAGTTTGGGAAACACTGGCCTAGATGCTTCCACTACTTCAAAGAATGACATCAGGTATAAATATTGGACCCTTAGACCAACTCCTCAGTACACTTCTGGACCTGCGTGGACCCCCTAAAGGACTACCTTGTACTTCAGAGGACTGCTGTGCTGCACGGGGCCTGCTTTGTACTTCAAATGACTGCCCTACTGCTTTAAATTTAATTTGTACCCTCAGAAGACTGCCTTGCATCTTGTGTCCTGCCTTGCTGTTTGATCCTAGGACTGCCAGAGTGACTCTAAGGGTTAGTTGGCTGGTCTCCTGTATGATCTACAGGGACATAGACAGCTCTATACACCTTGAATCCTGCACCTGGCCTTTGCCTGGAGTAAGTCCTGACTGCTCAAGTAGTGCCCAACCTGTCTTGGATCTTTAGAAGTGGCGTTAAAGGTGCTCCTCTATCCAAAACCTAAAATGTGGGACTTAGAAAAATGTCTACCCAAAACATGGTCTGAGAACCATCAGAAGACAGGGAGCTACCTGCTCGCCGATCCCCATTAGGTGCATCACCGGTCATCCTGACTTCACGGTAGCACTCTGCGTATTCTGCAGGAGCAAATCCTGTACAGCAGCACCACTGAGCAATGGTATCTGACCTCATGGAAACCTTCTCGGCTACAGCCAGCAGCATTGCTCCGCTGGAGATTTTTGCCTTGTAAAAAAGTGACAAAGTCCATCTGTAGAAATCTTGAATGGAACCTCCACCAGCTGCTCCTTAATGATGACACATCTTCCTCAGACACTGCTGGCTGCTGCCTTACCCGGCTGAACTTTACCTTTTCCGGTACTTTTCTTCAAAATGTCTTCTGAGTCTGAAGGTAACCAGAGGCAGGGCCCAATCCTCTGTGTAGCTGAAGAACCCTACATCACAGTCGACCTTTACAGTTGGCTTGGCCCTAGTCTTGTCTGACCAGATGCTTTTGCTTGGCGCTTTGATCTTTTAGGTCATATTTTTCACTTAAAATGTCAAAAAATCATAACTCCAGTTCTACTGATTGGATTTATTCCTGCTGATATCATTTTATATATTACAAAATATCAAATTTTTCTAGATTTCTTTGGGATTTTCTTGTGTTTTTCTTTCACTTTATTACTGTTTGTGTGCTGCATAAATACTTTATAGAGTGTCTCTAAGTTAGGCCTGACTGCTTCTGTGCTATGTTACCAGAGGGTTAAGGTTAGGTTAATTTAGCATCTTTTCTGGTTTACCCTTACAGGGATTGTGGTTGTTACTTGTGTAGGGTCTTTGCCCACCCAGTCAAAAACCCAATTTCTTTAAATATGTTGGTGGAACAATTGACAAAACCTCTGACGGCCCTTACTTCATTGGTGCATTGGAGGTGTGTGTCATCGATGGAAATAGAGTAGTCTCTGCTGTCGACTCACTGAAGGGCTGCCTGACTCTACATTTGGCGGGGAGACTTTCAGCTTGGTGGAGAGGGCACTCTGTCACCTTTGCAACAGAGTACTCTCCCTGCTAAACTCTAAATTGGGCACATTGTTCCTCATCAAAACATGGTGGTGAGACAGTGGATTATTAGTTCGGGTGAATGGTAGTCCACCACAAGTAATAATGTTACTATTCTTGTCAGGTCCACTAAAGGTTCCAGTAATTTTTACTCAAGCTCAACATTTTTATGAGACTATCTCTAGGGAACGATCTGTCATTTCAGAAACAGTTGAAAAAATAGCTTTTTGCACACTTAGGGGTCCATTTGGATATCGGGCGGATTGCCTCTGGCAGGGTGGCGGTGGCCATCGCCACCCTGGCGGAGGCAATCCGCCCGACAACCACTCTCGTTTTCCCCTCCGCCAGATTAGGATGGCAGAGGGGACAGCGGCGGACGGAAAGACCGTCCGCCGCTTTACCGCCGCGGTCGCCTTGCGACCGCAGCGGTAATAGATTAATATGGTGGCGGTGTCCAATGGACACCGCCAGCCATGTTACGATGGCAAAATGTGTGGGCCTTTCCGCGGCGGCAATGCCGCCACGGAAAGGCATGCGGAGATTGCTGCGGGGCCCCCCTCAGGGCCCCCAGGTTGGCACCACTGTCGGGGGGGCACATGGGGGGTACCTATGGTACCCCCCACATTTACATATGCAAGGCGGCAGGCACCGCGTGTGCCTACCGCTTTGCATGTGTGAATTCGTCAACTTATGTTTTACATTGTGGCGGGCGGTGCAGAGAGCACCGCCCGCCACAACGTAAAACATATAGGATGTGCCCGCCACTGTGGCGGGCACATCCTAATACCCCCAATGGGACCCTCTCCCTTATGGCGGGCGGTCCCGATCTCCGTTAGGGTGGGTGGCGTACAAGGTCCGCCCGCCATCCTAATGGACCCCTAACTATTCTCATAAACCATGTCTTTCCTTAGTTACTTTTGGATTTAGCACATGAATACCCTTGTGTAATTGTGCTCTATAGAAATGGTATTTCATCATCTCATGTGAATAAGGCGATGTGAGGCAAAATACAGTAATACAGTACCAAAGTACCAATATTCAAGGATTAAAAAAAGATAATGAGTCTGTGGAGAATGTTAGGTATATGTTTACTGGCCATGGATTTCAGTATTAATGTTATTAATTAAATTGCTCTTTATACTTTGTGCTAATCTCCTTCCTGAAGACACAGGCAGAATGGCATTTAAAAAATAGTTTATTTTTCATAGAATATCAGCCTCCACTGGACCACTGCCTAATTATAATTATGGTCAGTCCTTATTTTCCTTAAAATATTTTGTTAAATTAGGTTGATGGTGTTTAAAATATATAAATCTTGACAGAGTGGGTCTAGGTGGTAAGGTATTTATCACAAGCAAATGTTTACTAAATTGGAGCACAGGACTGAAATATGAAATCTTGTTACAAATACCAATTTTTCATATATTCTTTTATGTTTATATATGATTAAAAAAAGTTATTATATGTTTCTTTGATGTTTGAAGTAATAGCTAACCAGAAATGCATGTATTTGGTGTCACTGATATCACCGGTAATTTTGGGTAGTCCATATTTCTGGAGTATACTTGAGGGTTAATTTGTTGTCAAATAATGTGTGTACACCATGTTACTTACAAATATTTTTCCAGGAGCCAAAAAAGATTGTTCTGTGATGTGCCAGAGGAACGCATTGATGCCCGCAGAGTGGAGGTCGGGCGAGGGGTTGGATGGATTCGAGGCAAGCTGGGTGTAGATAAAGCAATGGATATACATCTGGTGGAACTGAACAACGTGAAACCAGAAAATCTGGGATTAATCCCGCCTTCCCCTACTTTATAACATGGTTTGCTCCTAGGCCAGTCCTTCCCAAGCTGTGGTCAGTGGACCCCCAGGGGTCCATGACACATTCCCCGGGGGTGTGCAGGCAGCTGCTTTAAAAGCACTGCAAAGTTCCCTTTATAATCATTGTTTTCAGGCAACAATACAATTGTCAAGATAACTCCGGTGATTACTGTACCTGTTGGAGAGAGATGGGAGTTTGTCCAATGACAGATATGATACATGTAAGGTAGCACAGAGGGTAAATATGCCTGTTGCAAAGAACGTGTACCATGCATATCAAGAAACAATATTTAATGTGCATAGCTCAGTCGGCTACTAATTTTGTCACAGAGATCCTTTTGTCAGTGTGCAGTTCGTAAGTTACAATCGTAATCTAACGCAGTGAGCTATGAACTACCATCAAGGAGATGTGTGCAAACTGCATGGTACGAGTTACAAAGTTACGTTCATTCCCAGTCTTTCATTATCAAGGCACTGTTGAAGGGTGACAGTAAAGGACTTATTGATGAGCCCCAACAAGATTGTCATATCCTGCTCCATAGCAAGGTCATCATTAACTATTCTTTAAAAGCTAAAATAATTCAATATATAATGACAAATGTGTTGTAGAATGCACAACATTTATTTGGAGGGAGAGCCGCCCAAAACTCCCTTTGTAGGGGTAAGGCTCACTCCCTACCCTTTGTGAGCACCATACGGGGCATGGTCTGACAACATTTCCTAGTGAGTTATTTATTTATTTATTTAAAGGTTTTATATAGCGCTGGCTAGACCTGGAGGTATCAGAGCGCTTTACATGAGTATCAGACAATAATTGCAGGTTACATCTTTACAAAGGTTACACAGTTATTAGAGCATGGCAACATAGTGACAAGTAAGGCTGAGATAAACAAAAAGGAACATATAGGTAAGGGAAAAAGCAGGCAAGGGGACATATTCCGGGGAGTGGGGGGGGTAGTAGCTGTCAGGATGCAGAACCAACCGTCCAACTTAAAATGTTCGATTTTTCAAATGTTTTCAGTATACAATATTAAAATCTTTAGTAATTAGAGCATTTGTTTGGTGTGCACATGTGCATGTTTATTTTTTTTTCAATACTGTTTTAAAAAAAAAAAATATATTGAAATTTATGTCAGCAAACAGATAGAACACCAAATTGTTAAAGGAAAATAAAAAGGAAAAAAAGAGCATACATCCTCCTCAGGGCATTTTGTAATCAAAGTACAGTATTCCACTTTATACTAGTAAATATCAACATGATCATATGTTTAAAAACAGAAAGACAAATAAATTAGATCATTACAGCATACCAATTCATCCTACATTCGTATCCATTTTCCCATAAGAGACCACAATTTAAACCCTTGAATTTTCCTTCTAATACCCTTAATTTTATTCAACGCAGTCTCAAGACGATAGATAGACAGCAATCTAGATTGCCAATTAATAAAAGTTGGTGGTTCGGCATCTAGCCATTCAGACGTGATACATAAATGGAAAACAGACATACAGATAAAGATAAATCCTTCCTCAGCCGCCGACCACAAACAAGCCAGGTTTTCTTGGCAGCCGAAAATAACCAACGGTGCCGACAATTGCAATCGAATACCCAAACTATGTATTAAAAAAAACTCAACGTCCATAATAAATTGAGAAAGCTTGGGACAAAAAAAAACATATGAAAAGCATCCGCAGCATATAGGCCACAGCGATTACAATTGTTCCCCCGCGCAGAATTCCATTTTGCCAATTTCCCGGGCGTAAAGTATAACTCAAAAATTGACATAAAATGTTGGCTCTTTAGGGGGCCATTAAGTAAGACATTAGTGGCCATCTCTATACACCTCTCAAGGCTAACTCGCTCAACCCCGAATTTATTTTGCCATTTTAACTCCCAAGCCGCTAAATCGTCCTCCACCTTTTCCATAAACAACTGAAATAAGGACCCCATTTTATACCTTAATTTAATTGCTTCAATATTCTAATTTTTTTTAAATATAATCATGTTTTGAGTTATTGTCTGCTCGCACAAGCTACGCAGCTGAAGATATTTGAAAAAATCAGTTCGAGCTAACTTATATTCCTTCTGTAAAAAATCAAAAGAAACTAACTGGTTCCCCTGAAACAAATCCCCAAATTTACTAATTCCCAAACTATGCCACCTATGCATGACCTGGTCGCTAAATATCTCTGGAAGTAGAGGACAATTTTGAAAGGGAGTATAAAGATTCAAATTAGAGCCTATGCCAAATTTCTTTTTCGTTTTCCCCCAAATTACAAAGGCGGCGATGACAACTTTAAATTTAGTTTTTTTGTAATAACTTGGTTCAATTATGCGATTTAAGCATTGTCTCGTCTCAACACCCAAGAGCATCTCATAGATAGAAGGGGCAGCGAAATCCTCCGTTGGGTCTTCCGGCAATATTAACACACCCATATGCTGTAGAATAGCTATCCAGTGATATATTTGAAAATTGGGAACACCCCAACCTCCTCTTTCTCTAGGTAACATACACCTTTTAAATGCCCTCCGCGCACGATGATAACCCCAGATAAATCTAGAGCACATTCTCTCAATATGAGAGAAAAAAGAAGTGGGTATAAGAAAAGGAATAGCACAGAATAAATACAAAAATTTAGGGAAAATAAGCATTTTTAAAACATTACTCCGACCAAAACGTGACAAATGTAGGTTGTTAATCCTTTCTAGTGCTTTATTAGAAGAGGCAATAATAGGGTCCAGATTTATAGGAATAATATCCTCAACTTTAGGTGTAATCTTAATACCTAAGGTTAATGCCTCGGTTTCGAAGTTAATATCCTCTGGGCGGCCGGCCTCTGAGTGGATCAATTGTGTCTTCGCAATATTTAGTTTATAACCAGAAAACAACCCAAATACCTCAGCGGCCTCTATAATCCTAGGTAAAGCATTAGTGATGTCCCATGTAACCACAGCAATGTCATCTGCATATGCAAATACTTTAAATACCCCATTATTTATCTGCACAGGTTTGATTGCCATATTATTCTCCAGAGTAGCTACAAAGGGTTCAATATATCGCGACTATACTATGGCAACCTGTCATGTCTAGGTGCCACTGTCAGGAGTTTGGATCGCCTACAGGTGCTACAGAACGCCGCAGCTCGGCTGGTGTTGAGGCTCCCCAGAAGAGCAGCCTCGAAGGCAGCCTTGGAGGCTCTCCACTGGCTTCCAGTGAGGGAAAGGATTGTGTTTAAAGCTCCATGCACTTGTCACCGCATTATTGGGGGCAAGGCGCCTAGGCCCCCACAGAGCCTAGTTGCACTCTACAGACCCAAGCCGACGCTTAGATCCTCTGGAACTGGCCTGGTAATGATTCCTAAAATTAACAAGGCTCGCATGGGGGCAGATCCTTCAGGCTCCTAGCAGCCAAAAGTTGGAATAAACTCCCGCTAGAGCTTCGTCTCAGAGGTTAGGTTCAGAGGAAATCTTAAAACGCACCTGTTCCGACAATATTTTTGTACCTGAGTCTAGGGGGGGCACTCGTCACTGACATTCACCATAGCGCTGGGACACGCCGGTGTGCGTAACCAGGCGCTTTATAAGCTTCCATATTATTATTATTATTATTATTATATAAAGCGAATAGCAAGGTGGAACAAGGACAGCCTTGTCTCGTCCCCCTTGCTATCGACACATTCCCTGACACCTCACCCGAGACTCGTATAACAGCCGATGGATGAGAGTACAATGTCTGTATGGCCGTGATGAATTCCATCGGAAACCCCTTCCATGCTAAGACTGACCACATAAATCTCCACGAGACCCTGTCGAATGCTTTTTCAGCATCCAAGAGGGCCACGCCAACAGGGGAGTTGGTACCCTGCGACCAATCCAGCATGGAGATAATCTTTTTGATATGATCTGTAGTATCTCTACGTTGGATAAACCCGTGTTGTCTTAGAGAAACCAAGCCTGGCATAAGGTCATTCAACCTATTGCCAATAAGCTTCGAGTAAATCTTACTGTCTGAATTAAGTAATGAAATCGGCCTATAGGACCACATTTCGGTGTCTTTTTTTCCTTTTTTTTTTAAAACCACAATCGTTGCTTTGGACCAGGACTCAGGTGCATTACCAAGAAAAGCTTGTTGGCAAACTTCTAATAGTTCATTTTTAGATGTATTCCTAAACGTCCGATAGAATTCGAGTGGAATACTGTCAGGGCACAAAGCCTTACCCTGAGCTTGACCTAATAATGCCAATTCCACTTCACTCCAAAACAGGGGAGCAGATAATATCGTTTTTTGTATGTCCGACAAAACTTCTGGAGTCAAATCATTTAAATATTCTCCCTCGTCCCCGCCACCCAATTCAGACCCCGAGTTGCTGTATAACGATTGGTAAAATCCTTGAAAAGCTGCAAGGACACCCTCCTTAGTTTCTTGCAGGACTCCTTGTAGATCCATAATTTTGGGAATATCATTATCTCCCTTAGTCTTTTTGCCAGCATTCTACCTGATTTTTCACTAAATTCATAAGCATCTTCTTTATGCTGTGTGTATTTTTCCGCTATCTTGTCAGCAATATTAGCGTATGCTCTAGCCCTTTTAATGGTAAGATCTCTTTGAGCATTTTGAACTGTGGGCGTCTGTATAAAATCCGCTGCAGATAGATGGGGCCGATGGGTTATTTGTGAGTTTAAGGTTAGTCAATTTAGATTCACACTTTGTAATGTGTATGGTCCTAATCTGGACGATGCCGAACTCCTGAATTTCCTGAATATAGAAGTAGGTCAGTGGATGCAATCGGTGTTAATGGGTGGTGATTTTAATGTAAATATTGAAGCTCGAGTGAACATTAGATCAAGTAATGTGTACAAAGGTAGAAAGAAGCTGGTATTTACAGCATTACGGGGTTTGATTTTAGAACATGGCCTGTATGATGTATGGAACTCATTGTATCCCGATGATCCAGGTTTTACTTTTTTTTTGCCCCTCATTCAAAATTTGTGCGATTAGATTATTTTTTTATTGCATCTACACTGTTAGTTAAAGCTAATATTGTGATCCAGCCCAAATTGGTCTCGGACCATAATCCTGTAATACTAGAACTTGGTTTTGACCCAGAAGTAAAAATAGGTAGCCAACCGTGGTCTTTTGATAGGAAATTATTACTGGATGAGGAGTACTGCCAATTTATGATTAAAATAATCCAGGATTTTTTTATTTTAATAAAGGCACTGCTATACAGGAAATAGTTTGGGATACTTTTAAACAGTCATTAGAGGAGAAACCCTTAGCTTTTCAAAATTTAAACGTAGAAAGATGCAGACCAAAGATCAACAGGATTTTGACCGGGTTATTATAGCTGAATGGAAATTAGCTGAGACGATTAGTTCGGGTGTAGAGCCGGCATTAATTTTTCAATATTGTTTTAATGTTTGAAATTTAAATCATACCATTTGTGTGGGGTCCCCGGCTTCCAGTAGTGACTTAATTGGGATCCTCAGGAGTCAAAGGTTTTGGAACCACTGTCCTAGGCAATTTTTCAATTTCACTTTCCATCCTTTTTCTCCATTATAGCCTATAAGGGGACCTTCAAACACATGTTTTCAGGGTGTGAGCTGTACAAAACCGTCTCCTGTATTTTAATTAATAAACTATAATGACGTTTATGTATAATAGCAACCCAGGCCACCCCTAGAGGGCACATTACAGCCAACTTGCCTTTCTAGTTCACTATTGGCGCTGTTGTCAGCATAGGGGAAAGAATTAATGTTTCTAAATTCATGTTTGAAAACTATCACTTTTAAATCAATACTTTTCAATGCACTAATATCATCAATTGTACTAAGGTGAAAAGGTTCTGCATGTTATTTAAATACACTTTTTGAATTTTGAAGATATTGTCATATTTTTACACTTTTGCTGCAAGATGTCTTTAGAAATTAAGGTGCTTCTAAAGTTAAGTGCAGGGCTCCCTAGTTACTCTCTTTCTTTAAGACCGATTAACCTTGAAATAAATGCTTGCCTGTCTATTTAACATCTTTTTATTGTTAGTGCTTAGTCAAGTTAACAGCTTCCCAGTGCTCCTGTTGACCAGGGTGCCACAGGTAAAGGTCAAGGAGGTCGTGCTTTGAGTATAAATTGTTTAAAACGTTCACTAATCTAATTAGGTGGTTTTATTACCAATGACGGAAATATTAGCCTAACAAATTATCACAGAATCATTTTGAGTACAAAAGTCTCATTAAGTTGCTGAGTACATATAAGCCGGATTAGTATTCATTTGAAGGTTTGGCATGCACCCTCATATCTTGGCAAGAATGGTGTAGAAAGACTTTGATCAATCAATCAATCAATCAATCAAGACATTTATAGAGCGCGCTACTCACCCGTGGGGTCTCAAGGCGCTGGGGGGGGGGGGGGGGGTGCCGTTACTGCTCGAACAGCCAGGTCTTGAGCTTCTTCCTGAAGGAGAGGTGGTCTTGGGTCAGGCGCAGGTCGGTCGGGAGGGAGTTCCAGGTCTTGGCGGCCAGGTAGGAGAAGGACCTTCCTCCTGTTGTCGCTCTTCGGATGCGGGGGACGGCGGCGAGGGCGTGGCTGGTTGATCTGAGGTGGCGCTTGGGAGCGTAGAAGTTGATTCGGTTGTTGAGGTAGCTCGGGCCTTGGTCCTGTAGGGCTTTGTGTGCGTGGGTGAGGAGACGGAAGGTGATTCTTTTGTTGACGGGGAGCCAGTGCAGGTCTCTCAGATGTCCGGAGATGTGGCTGTTTCGTGGGATGTCGAGGATGAGTCTGGCTGAGGCGTTCTGGATCCGCTGGAGTCTCTTCTGGAGCTTGGCGGTGGTTCCGGCGTAGAGGGCGTTGCCGTAGTTCAGTCGGCTGGTGACGAGGGCCTGGGTGACAGTCTTCCTGGTCTCGGTGGGGATCCACCAGAAGATCTTCCGTAGCATGCGCAGGATGTTGAAGCATGATGAGGAGACGGCGTTGACTTGTCTGGTCATGGAGAGGGAGGAGTCCAGGATGAAGCCCAGGTTGCGTGCGTGGTCCGTCGGTTTGGGTGCGGTGCCCAGGGCGGGGGGCCACCAGGAGTCGTCCCAGGCGGAGGGCGAGGAGCCCAGGATGAGGACCTCCGTCTTGTCTGAGTTCAGTTTCAGGCGGCTGGTCGTCATCCACTCGGCTACATCTCTCATCCCTTCGTGTAGGTTGGCTCTGGCGGCGGCGGGTCGTTGGTCAGGGAGAGGATCAGCTGGGTGTCGTCGGCGTAGGAGATTATGTTGAGGTTGTGTTGGCGTGCAATGGCCGCGAGGGGGCTCATGTAGACGTTGAAGAGGGTGGGACTCAACGAGGATCCTTGAGGGACGCCGCAGATGACTTCGGTGGCCTCTGACTTGTACGGTGGTAGGCGGACTCTCTGTGTTCTTCCGTCGAGGAAGGAGGAGATCCATTCCAGTGCCTTCTCCTGGATACCGACGTTGCCGAGGCGCTGCACTAGGGTGCGGTGGCAGACAGTGTCGAATGCCGCGGAGAGGTCCAGGAGGATGAGGGCCGCTGTTTCTCCATTGTCAATCACGGTTCGGATGTCATCGGTGGCAGCGATGAGGGCGGTCTCGGTGCTGTGGTTGGCTCGGAAGCCAGACTGTGAGGGGTCGAGGGATCCATTCGTCTCGAGGAAGGCGGCCAGCTGTTTGTTGACGGTCTTTTCGATGACTTTGGCCGGGAACGGGAGGAGCGAGATGGGACGGTAATTCTTGAGTTCGGTGGGGTCCGCTGTGGGTTTCTTGAGTAGAGCGTTGAGTTCTGCGTGCTTCCAGCTCTCCGGGAAGGTGGCGGTGTCGAAGGAGGTGTTGATAATGTCCCGCAGGTGGGGTGCGATGACAACGTCGGCCTTGTTGAAGACGTGGTGAGGGCAGGGGTCGGTCGGAGATCCGGAGTGGACGGAGTTCATTGTGCGGACGGTGTCTTCGGTGCTGATCAGAGTCCAGGCGCGGAGGGTGGTGGTGGGCGGCGTTGCTGCGGTCGTGGCGTGCGTCGGTTGGATGCTGAAGCTGTTGTGTATGTCCGCGATCTTGTTGTGGAAGTAGGAGGCGAGGGAGTTGCAGAGGTCTTGTGACGGGGTGATGTCGTTGTTTCCGGCATTGGGGTTGGAGAGCTCTTTCACGATGTTGAAGAGTTCCTTGCAGTTGTGTGTGTTGTTGTCCAGCCGGTCCTTGTATGCATTTTTCTTGGTGGCGCGGATCAGTTGGTGGTGTTTCCGGGTGGCGAGCTTGAGGGTGGTCATGTTGTCCATTGTTGGTTCCCTTCTCCATACTTTCTCGAGGGCTCGGCAGTTCTTCTTGGAGCTCTTGAGTTCGTCAGTGAACCATGGGGCTTTTCTGCTGCCGGGTCTGCTGGGCGGGGTCTTCAGCGGGGCGAGTTCGTCTGCGCAGTTGCTGATCCACTTCGTGAGGTTGTCGGCGGCCTGGCTGGGGTTCGCTGAGCCGGCAGGAGGGTGCTGGCTTAGGGAGGCGGTGAGCTGGTCGGCTGTGATCTTGTTCCAGCTTCTTCGGGCAACCTGTTGCTGGTGGTGGTGGATCGTCGTTCTTTTGAAGGTGAAGTGGACGCAGCTGTGGTCCGTCCAGTGGAGTCCTGTTGCGTGGCTGAAGGCGATGTCTTTGCTGGATGAGAAGACGGCGTTGAGTGTGTGTCCGGCGAGGTGGGTGGGGGTGGACACCAGCTGCTTGAGACCGAGGCTGGCGAGGTTGTCGAGCAGGATGCTGGTGTTACGGTCGCTGTTGTTCTCCAGGTGGAAGTTGAGGTCCCCCAGGAGGATGTAGTCGGCGGAGGGGAGGGCATGCGGGCTGATGAAGTCGGCGATGTCCTCGCTGAATCGTGTGCGTGGTCCCGGGGGTCGGTAGATCAGGGTGCCTCTGAGGGTGGTCTTCGGGTCGGTGTGGATCTGGAAGTGCAGGTGCTCGGCGGTGGTTAGGGTGTCGTCAGTGTTGGTCGTGATGCGGATGGTGTCTCTGTGGATGATGGCGATGCCACCTCCCGTCTGGTTGGCGGTGCGGTCCCTCCGGGTGATCTTGTAGCCCTCTGGGATGGCGATGGCGATGTCGGGCGCTGAGGAGGCGTTCATCCAGGTTTCCGTGAGGAAGGCGATGTCAGGGGCTGTGGTGTCGAGGAGGTTCCAGAGCTCGACGGCGTGTCTGTGGACGGAGCGGGTGTTGAGTAGGATGCACTTGAGGTGGTTGTTGCTGGTGTTCGGCTTGGCGGGTGCTGGTGCAGGGTCGGTCCGGATGCAGGTGAACTTGCAGGCGTGGCAGCTGAAGGGTCCGTGGGTGTGCTTCGGGGTGGCTCGGTGGCATGCCGGGATGCCGCCGGTGTTGTGTGCGAAGAGTTCGGCGGCGTTGTAGGTCAGTCGGGTCGTCTTCCGTCGGTGGGGGCCAGGGGTCCTGGCACTGGGCCCGGTCCAGGCGCGGACGGGCTTACCTTTGGCGCGCCTTCGGCGCACAATCGGCGCGCCCGCTGCGCGTCAACGCTGCCCGTTCGCACGGTCGCCATATATGGCCAAGTGCGTGGGGGGGCGGAGCAGCTGGGAGGCGGGAGCGGGGAGGGTACAGAAGGAAAAAGGGGCGGGGTTTAGCGACGGTGGCGGGAAGCGGGGAGGGAGGACGAAGGGCAGCAGGACAACAGTCAAAACAGGAAGGAATTTACAATAACTAAAAACAGGCAATATAGAAAGACAAAAACAATGACAAAACCAGCAAAAACAACAGGGGCAGGTCAGGCAATCACGGACCACGCCGCTCGAAGGCAGGGGGCGTGGTCACGCGGCGGCAGCGAGGCAGACAGGCAGGGAGGCGCCCACAGCAGCTGGTGGCCGTGCGGCGCGGGGGTGTCCTAGAACTAGGTCACACACACCTTTGATAACTGTTGGGCCGATTTATTTTTTAGTTGGACTGAGTATTATCCTTTGGCCTGGAGGAAGACCTTATGTCTGCCAGGTCCAGACTAAGCCTGCCAGATTTATAAATAACCTACTCCCCTTCATGGCAGTTTCTGTCAATGCATTTTACTGTCTGCTTCTGCAAACAGTATTGTTTCTTCTTTTCAAAAAGAAGTACCAGAAACAGGCTTTTATTTATGAAAAGAAATACATTAATGGGGAGCATTTTATTGTTTTTACTGTTTCTGGTTTTACCTGGCGGTAAGGAACAGTAAAACATCACTACATGTCCATTGACCTGACTACCCAGAGCCCTTAATTTGGATTAGTTACGGTGGAGCCGTTGTAGACTCCACCATGATTAATGCTAAGGTCCGCCCGCATGTAAACCACTATATTGCGGAGGAGGGGACTTCATTGCAATGGAGTACCAACTTCACCAATATATAAATCAGGCCCTGTGTTTCACATTGATATGTCAAACTTCCATTTAGCATTTATGGGCAAGTGCCATTTAGGTTGAATAACTGTATTCAGTTTGAAATTTAAAAAACCCATCCATCTATACAAATGCAAATACAAACAATACTTACATTTTGGAGTAATTTAAACAAAGATAAAAAGTCATCTGACGTATCTAAAATAGATTTAAAAAGGCATAGCTAAGATTCTAAAAACAATTGTCAGCTAATAATATAGATATAATCATGCAATTAAAAAGCACAGCACTAAGCTAACAGTAATAGGAGAGTTTTTGCTTACAGCATACAATTAATTTGTGTCAGCAAATCAGTTTCGAATCACAAGGGTTTGATTTTGATATTAACAATCAGCACCAACCGTGTGCAGAAGCTTTTCCCATTTGATCCAGAACGAGAATAGGAAACAACTGACCTCGTAAACTATTGGACCTGTGGTATCAGTTTTCAGGATTCTATAGCCAACCTGATGTTGCCTGGCTCCAATGTTTAAACAGGTCGGTCGTATCCATCTCCTCCGGATCTTTTGATATTTTGTGCAGGAAAAAAGGATGTGCTCTTCTGTCTCCAAAGATTTATCACATGCAGGACAAGGTTCTAGAGATAGTCCTGCGGTCCGATCGCTGGAAAACCATAGTAAAAAGTTACCATACCTAAATCTAACGTATAAGCTTTTTGCAAGTGGTGGTGTGATGTGGTCCAAGAAGGGTTCAAATGAAGGGTACGGCTTAACAGATAAAAAACAGTGAGGTTAATTGGCCATTTGCTGAGCTAGTGGCATAAAAATCTTCCACGGCCACCCAATACCTGATATTCAACTTTGAATATTCTGCTTTATTTGCCTTCTTTGGATGTTACCAATATGCTGTCATACCAAGGGTTGTAAACCAACTTGCAACATGCTTAAATGAAGGGAGACTTTTACACCACTAATTTTCAAGACCTCCTTTAGGGAGTTGCAATACTCAGAGAGCTGCAGTGTTGCCACAAACACAGCCAGTGCAGTAAAGCTTTCAGTGTTGCCATATCACCGATTCTTTTCATCTCAAGGTCGAAGAACAGTGGAATTAGGGAAGTAGTCATAGGTACGGCGATGAGTGATCTAGCAAAGATATTTTCAGAAATCGTCAATCTATTTATGTTGATATACTCCCATATCTCTGCTCCATACAGAGCACCACTCTGAGCTTTTGCTCGATACACTTTAAGAGCTGGAGTCAGTGATCGAGTATAAGACTGCTTAAAGTGTCTCAGTATTGATTTTGACCTATGAACGAGAGTTAAATGACTCTTTTCCAGTTGATGCTCCCAGCCTAGTGTATCACTCATTCTTATCCCCAAGTAATCAAAGCTTTTTCCCGCTCCAAAGCTTCCAGTGTGACCCTAACCTCTCTTGATTTGCCCTCGGTTTTCCCAAACACCATGAATTTGGTCTTGGTGACGTTTAGTTCCAAACTCCTGCAGAAATCCAAAAACATATCCACAAGGACTTGCAAGCCCATTAGTGTTGTAGAAATAAGTAAGGAATCATCTGCAAAGACCAGGATTGGGACATTAGTGCCATTCAAGACAGGAGAGTTAGTCCTACAGTCCAATAAACTGCTGTCTACATCATTAACAAACAAATGAAAAAAGTATGGGGGCAAGCGCACATCCCTGGCGCACCCAACGCTGTATTGGTATTTTATTGGTTAATTTGTCTCGTGTTCCCCATCTGACCTGGGCATAGTTGTCCTCGTGGAGTCTAGCTATCAGAGTCACCAGTTCAGTTTGGGTCCCTAAATCAAGCATTACTTTCCACAACAATTTACATGGCACTAGGTCGAACGTAGCTCTTAAGTCGACAAATGCCACGAAGAGCTTTTGTCTTCTCAATGGCACATACTTCCAGGTCAGCAGAGTAAATCTAAAAACCTGGTCATTCTGTGCTAATTTTGGAGTGGAAGCCCGCTTGGCAGGGGGACAGCACCTTCTTCTCGTCCATCCATCTCTGGAGTTTATCCAGAACTTGACAAGCAAAGATTTTTTGCAAGTTGTCTATTAGACTGATTGGTCTATAGTTTGATGTGTCATCCTTCTTATGTATGGTGATTATCTCGGCTTCCCTCCATGTTGGAGGGATAGCCCCACCAGCCAATATGCAGTTTGTTAGGGTGTTCATGTAGGGAGCCTATACTGTAGGTTCAGATTTGTAAATGTCACCTGGTATTTGGTCGTGGCCACAGACCTTTCCTGCTTTTAGTCTATTTATTGATGACACAGTCTCATCCAAACTAAAGGCCAACACTGTGTTGGTCATGGGCATAGCAGGGAGAGTGTTCGAAAGAATTTGTTCAGTGCTTGTACAGTAAATGCAATCGTCTTCTGGGTTCTTAAAATATAATGTAGTAAAGTGCTAAACCCAGACCTCCAGCTGAATGTGATAACTAGGGGTGTTTGAAGTGTGCGTGTTACCCTTTGTAAGGATATGCCAAAACAGGTGGGTATCTTTGCAATTAGCTGCCAGTACCAGGTCCTGCCAGTTTTTATCCGCAAATTTGTACGTGCATGGACAACCCAAGGCTGATTATGGGCCTTAATAGCTAGCTGGAGGGCCCTCTTGGGGGATTTACATTCAGGGTTGAACCAACAATCAACTCTTTTACTAGCAGGTCTACCACCCAAACTTTCCTTTGTAAACACTACTTAGAGTGCTTCAAAAAGATCAATGTGTATGGGAAGTATCAGGGTTAATCTATCTAGGTGTTCGCAGTCCAGACTACTTAAAAACCTTGATATAAAATGTACAAATTATTCTTAAATTCTAATAGATAAGGACCGATTAGCAAGTACATCGGGCCAGGTAACTCTTATGCCATATCCAACGAAGGCTGCACTTACCTGCTGGACCAGTCTTCGCCTGCAGCTTCTGGGGGCTGACGCTGTGAGTCTCCCTGCCGCCGCTTTCCTCCATCTTGCGGCCGGAGACTATAGCTCCCAGACAGCCTAGCGGGGACTTCCGGTTCTCACCACCATCGCACGCGGAGGCGCTACTTAAGTCCAGAGGCTCCCTCGGTGGAGCGGGGGCCATATCCAACGAAGGCTGCACTTACCTGCTGGACCAGTCTTCGCCTGCAGCTTCTGGGAGGCTGACGCTGTGAGTCTCCCTGCCGCCGCTTTCTTCCATCTTGTGGCCGGAGACTACAGCTCCCAGACAGCCTAGCGGGCACTTCCGGTTCTCGCCACCATCGTGCCCGGAGGCGCTACTTAAGTCCAGAGGCTCCCTCGGTGGAGCGGGGGCCATATCCAACGAAGGCTGCACTTACCTGCTGGACCAGTCTTCGCCTGCAGCTTCTGGGGGGCTGACGCTGTGAGTCTCCCTGCCGCCGCTCTCCTCCATCTTGCGGCCGGAGACTACAGCTCCCAGACAGCCTAGCGGGCACTTCCGGTTCTCGCCACCATCGCGCCCGGAGGCGCTACTTAAGTCCAGAGGCTCCCTCCGCGTCGTGGGACGCACGCGGGCCGTCTGTGGCCGTCCGGGGCCAGAGGAGGCTGGGCTGGGCCACCCCCTTTTGATTCTTCCAACAAGGTACTTTCATTGAGTATTTCTTCTTGGTATGATACCATGACGCCCACTTATTACTGATTTGTCTGTCTAGGACGGCATGAACATTAGACTACGGACTACTGTGTATTGGTGGGAAGGGAAGGTACTATTTTGACTTTATACTGTGACCCACAATAGGGTGAACTTATTTATTACCTTCTCTGAAGAAAGACAGTGCCAGGCGATAGTGTAACTCCTAGCATCCTCCTCCGAGTTTTTACTATGTCTAAACCACCGAAAACGCGCTCGGCCACAAGTAAAGCACACTTACCTTGTACACCCAACCCTTTAGGCTTAGAGCCAAATGTAGTCTTGTCCCATAAAGCAAAACCAACCGCGATTGACCTGATGCTGAGGAAAGTCACTGGGGAGATTGAGCGTATGGAGAGGAGTCTGTCCACATCCCCAATACCTATCCTAGCCACACCCACACAACCTAGGGATTTAAACACATCAGTAACTTCTCATACGGAGATACTGGAAAACTCAACTGAGGACATCCCCTGCGCCCAGTTGGTAGTAGAGACAGGGGCAGACACCATTAGGGACAGTAATATAGTCACATGCAAAGGATCCAAACAACGGGGCTGCAGGAAGGGCCAACCTAGGAAAAATAAACCAAGCACAAGGGTACATCGACCAAAAGACAGTGAAGAGGTGATTACAGTAGAAGTAGCGCCACATCACCCAGGTCCACCAGGATGGATGGATGAGGTAATAGGAGACCTACAAAAACACCTGGAAGTCTTTATCATAAGCCTCCTAAAACCGATTATCAGCAGGCTAGATAAAATAGCAAATGAACTGACTAAATAGGGAAAGTCTAAGGGCCCCATAAGTAGTAATTTGACCTCAGACCCTATCCAAGCTACTACTATGCCAATTGGTCAATTGGCGGGTGAAAACAACTGTGTCAATAATGTCCAATTCATCATCGCACAGGTACATGATTCACCTAAACCCATAGCACAGCCAGAGAGGGCAAACAACCAGAAGGAGGGAAATAAGAACATAGATAAGGTTCAACAGCGGATAAGTATGCAAATGGGGCAAATAAGGAATCCCATAATCCATGGTCCGACTCAAATAAACCAAACAGGCCAGCCGCTGAATGACACACCAGATAACTCTCCACCACACATAAACCTGCCCCCTGAAGCATGCCCTTACGTCATTGTCTTTGCTGGGGTACCTGAACTCAGGGCTGTAGAAAAAGAATCACACCCAAAACTGAGAAACAAGATAATCAAATGGTTAAATATACATAGGCCCCTGAAAGGAGGGGAATGCGGGGAGATCCTCCATGTAAGACGAGCAAATTGGTTAGTTGGTAGAAGGAAAGACATCACAGGGGATTGTATTGTGGTGAATTTTAGGGACACCAACCTAGTGGAATATATACTAGGCAACCCAAACAGAAACCAGACCAGTACCATACGCACCTTGCCATTGGGATATTTCTACCCGAGGAGACGGATTACTTATGCTCCGACCTATTCCAACTGTAGCACAGGAAGGGCACCAGCTAGACAATGGGTCAGAACGCACAAACAATTAGGCCAGTTTATACCAAATCCCGATTACCCCCAGTGGGCAAACAGATTCAGTCCGCTACAGTCCCTTGACGAAAACGACTGACTACCCCCAATATGGAATCGGCCAGAGAAGTTGGGTATAAAGGTGGGAACTGAACACATTGAAAAGGGGGCCAGGGAAAGTCTATAAGTAAAGAGGACGGAAGAGCCCCTAACAACGGGAGAAGACGGTGACATCGGGGTTATGCTGCTTAGGAAAGATCAGCCCATGCCAAATGGTCAGGAGCCAAAGGGAGGAAAAGCAACTAGGGCAGGGCTTGTCCTACTGTCGTGGAATATAGCAGGCCTGGGGGGAAATTGGAAAATGAGGACTGGAGGAAGTATATCAGTGGCTCCCACATAATAGCACTTCAGGAGACATGGGCGGTTGATTCCTCTCCCTACCAGTTAGATGGGTACAAATGTTTTTTCGTGCCAGCCCAAGAAGGCAGATCGGGCAGGGCAAAGGGAGGGCTAGCTTTATACGTTGATCTTGATTTAAAAGGCACCTGGACACAACCTTCCTGGACATCACATACTCTCCAGGCAGCTGTATTCCAAGGGCAAGGGCTGAGGTTATTGATATTTAATTTCTACAACTCAGGGCCTGTAGATGGGAATAACGTAGTTATTCAGGAACTAGAGAGTAGACTTAATCAAGAAACTGAGCAAAGGAAAGGGGATGGGGAACCAATTGTCCTGGTTATGGGTGATTTTAATTGTCATCTAAGCCAAAAACTGCTCCCTGTAAGTCCTGACTGGTCATCTTGCCCGATATAAAGCGGACCACATTTTGAGCATAACAAGGAGGGAACATCACTAATGAAGTTACTAGACACTTATGCTCTCACACATACAATAGATCTGGTCGTCCCGGGGAAAGAGGGTACTCTGATACCAACATTTAAAAGCCGAGGATGTTCATCTATTATAGATTTTATGATGATATCTATTTTTGCTAAAGATCAGGTTAAAGAGGTGAGAACGGACTGGAGTCCTTTTAGTGACCACAATCCCCTAATTCTCGAACGTATATATAACGGTCTCTCAATAAGGAGTGATCTGGCAGACATTGAGGTGCGGCCAACGGATCAGAGGAGACGATTAAGGTGGTCAAAAATCAATGCCCAGGAATTCTATAGAACCCTAATAGAAATAGGCTACAAACAGATACAAGATTGTTTAGAACCCACAGTAGAGGGTAGTGAGGTGGTTTCAGCGTTCGAGTCCCTAACCAATGTGGTTGATGGACTATTGGAAACTAAAGGTCCTATAAAGAATATAACACAACCACGATGGTTTGACACAAATTGCTCTCGGGCATTGAGAGATCTAAAATCCTGTCTCAAAATTCTCCCGAGGGACAAGCAGAAAGTAGCCCTCTGTAGACATATTTACAAAACCACGGTCAAACAGAGGAAGATTACGCTGCAAACGGAAGTCTGGGCCGACCTGAGGGAAGCTGGTGAAAATAGGGATTATAACGAATTTTGGAAAATCATCAATAGGCCGTGTTTTCAAGACAGTAGTGCCCCGGTGATTAGCACTAATATACTTCCCGAGCAATGGGTGTCCCATTTTAAGGGCCTCTACAATGACCCCTGCGACATAGTCTCGGTAGAGGGTTGGGACAGGGCCCGGCCTATGGAAACAGAATTCTCATTACAAGAAATTACCGAGGCCATCCAAGGTCTGACTCGAAATAAGGCACCGGGGCCCGACGGCACACCACCAGACCTGTACCTAAGCAACATTGATCTCTGGGCTCCCATTATGACTAGGGTGTTAAATGCAGCTATAAAATCTGGGCTCCCACGATCTTGGTCTACCGCATTGATTGTCCCTATCTTCAAGGGGTGTAGGGACAATCCTCAATGCTATAGACCGATATCGCTGATAGACGTGTCAGCTAAACTACTGGGTAGGGCAGTTTTAGACCGCCTTACAGCTTGGACAGAAGAGCACCACACCTTAGCAGATACCCAATATGGATTTAGATCGGGTAAATCAACCAACGATCAATGTCTCAATCTCTATCTATTAGTTGCTAAATATACAAAAGCTAGCAACGGAACAGTCTACATGGGATTTATGGACTTGGCTGCGGCCTTTGATAACGTAAATAGGGACAAACTCTGGGTTTTGATGAGTAATCTGGGAATTGATTCCGGACTTATAAACATTTTAAAAGAACTACACTGGAACACCACTGCCAAGGTCCGCTATAGCGGGGGGGGGAGTACTGATCCCTTCCTGTGCACTAGCGGATTGAGGCAGGGGTGTATTCTTGCTCCCTTTTTATTCTCATTGTACATAAACGACCTAGAAAGAACATTGGTTGCCCTGAAAACTGATTGCCCCAAAGCAGGAACGTGTCACATTCCGGTACTGCTGTACGCGGATGACGCTGTCCTGCTTGCACGGACAGCACTGAGTCTGCAACATCTTGTTGATGGACAAGTTAGATCTGTCCGTGAACTTGAGCAAGTCCTTTGTGATGGTGGCGGGCAAAAACCCCCCTAAGAAATTTGTATTTAAAATAGGGGCCCAGATTCTAGAAACTGTAAGCACCTTCTCCTATTTGGGTCTTCTATTTGATGGGGAGCTTAAGTTTGATTCCTTAATTGAGGAAAGGTGCAGAAAACTGGTTTCTGCAAACGGTGAGATATTGAACTTCGCCCGCAGGCTGGGTCGTTGGTCACCTGAACAAATAATGAATTTATATAGAGCCGTAAGCACTGCAAAGGCTATGTACGGGGCAGAGGTCTGGGGTTTTAGGGAGGCAAGACAATTACAAGTAGAGGAAGATAAGTTCCTATGTAGGATCCTGAAGACACCACAGAGTATCACAGCAAAAATTGTACACACTGAGCTTGGGATCCCATATATTACCGACCAGGTAAAGCTGAGACCCATTTTGACTTGGCTCCGAATCTGGGTAAACCCAGAAGCGGAACTAAGCAGGATAATAGTCAAAGATTGTTTACAAAAAGATACGTGTCTCCAAATCCCATGGCTAAACTATGTCAAGGACACACTAGGGAGCATAGATCAGCAGACACTTTTCATGGATCCGACCTCGATTGTCACATCTTGCAAATATTGGATTAAAAAATTGTTATTAGAAAAATATGAACTGGGCAGATTAAAATCTGATTTACTAAAAAGATCAGTAGCGGCACACTGCCTAGTAAGTAATGGGGAGGGTATGGAACCATATTTATTTCTGATGTACAACCAGCAAGATAGATTTTTAATGTGCCGTTTTAGGCTCAATTTGTTACCTAACATTTTAGCTTATCCTTCAGGTTTTACTTTAACAATTGAGCAGAAGGGTGCCTGCGGCTGCGACAATAGGTCTCTGCAGGACACCCTTCATTTTGTACTTTTATGTTCCTTTTATCGAATTCCTCGTCGTAGATTTCTTGTGGATATTTTAAAAGAGTTAAAATTCCGTCATGCTAAAACTGCATTACTTTTTCTGCACAGAGCAAATGATATGTGCACCCTATGCTCTATTATGAGTTTTCTAAAAGTTGCAGTAAAATTAAGAAATACGAGAGGTTGAGCAATGATGTACATAATTCCACATGTTTTAATTGTATAAATTGGTTTTAATCCATTGCGGTACAGAAATGTAATTAATGATTTTTGTATAATGAATGTTTATGATGGTTTTTAATCATCGAAATAAAGATTTACTGAACTGAACTCTTATACGATTGTTGGTTACAAAAGGTTCATCCACCCTGGACAGGCATCCAGATAGCTGTCTGCCCAGTACGGAGCCCCTCATTTTTAGCAGCAAGGGATTATGGTCACTATCTGACCTCGGGCTATTAGCAACTGATGACCAAATTCTAACATCAACAAGGATGTAGTTGATAACCCTTGAGCTGTTACCACGTTTAAAGGTGGTTTTCCTGCTCCCGTCAGAGAGAGTCCTCGCATTACAAGCCCTCATACTCCTGCCTGAAACCAAGGATGCAATCTGCAGAGACACAGCTGTTGCTCTGTAGCAATTTTTAACTGGTCCCAGACTCGGTATGCCCCAAATTTAATTCTCCTCCTCCAGTAAAATACTCAATAAGGGGGAAGGTTCAAAGGTGGTATTAAAATCCCCTGCAACTATGGTCTTAAGGTTGAGTTAGTATACCCCCAGCAACTCATCTAGCTGTGATAGTACAGCAGGTTCATTGTGATATGATTCGGACCTAGCATACATATTGAATATAGTTAGGTTAAAACCTGTCGGAAAAGTGAGCTGATCTCCAGTATATCATGAGATTCTATTGTCAACTGTTTATATTTACAAGCTATAGTGCTTATAACGAATATTATTAATCTCCCACTCGCTCTGCCCAATTTTTTAAGTGCTTTAGCTTCCACACTATAAGTCGTATAGCCATTTATGTGTATCTTGGCCACTGCCCAAGTTTCTTGGAAAATGACGTAATTAGATCAAACAAATAAGTACCATTCTGGATCTTGCAGTTTAGATCCCCGCGAGGTTCTAAGATATTATATTTAGGCCTTGTTTACCTCGTTTTTAGATGTAGTCAGGCCACTACAGGATTCTATGGTGGTAGGATGCCCATTATCAGTGGTTGGATTGGGCAGCCCAGAGGAAGAGCAAGTTAATAAAGGGTGCACAGCCTCAGCCACATCAGAGATACTAACAGAGGATATATCATCACTTGCCTTAAGACGTGGGGTCGCTACACAAGACTCCCTAATATTATCAGCCTCTGAATGTATTATATATAAGAATGTACATGTAAGGGAAGAAAGATTACTAGTGCTGCTAAGTCAATCTACATCTTGTACAGGAGATGAAAGCACTGCCTGAGATGTATGGCCCTGCCTTAGATCGTATCCCAATCTGCAATACTTAAATCTAATGTGGAAATTGTTTAAAGGTTCTGTCCTAAAGTCTAGTGCCACTAGACCATCCACCGTCTTAGCTTCCATTAAAATAATTACATTGAATCAAACATAGGATTCGTGGTGAAGGAACTACAGGCGTGAAGAATGTCTTCTCTAATGATCGAGGGCAACCCTCTGTTATATCTTATCCAATGGATGACCTTGTTTATAAGAGAGTCTTTGGGTTTAAACTTCACATGTGGCAATAGTTTTGCTACATTTATCATAATTACTTTATTTCTGTGTGTAATGGGCCTAACCCTAGTGTATGATGGAGTTTCCAGGTTCAACCCTCCATTAGTAGTAGCTGGAATAGAGGAAAGTTGTGGGCAATGAGGGTTAGGCATCCTGACATTATTTATGGTTTAAATAGTTTTGATTGAAATTATTGCAAGCATTAACAATACTCCCACCTACAACCACTGGCTGGTGGGGAGCAGTGTAAGCATCAGTCAATTTTAAAAAAGAGAGGGAGAGTTGAGAAAAGGAAAAAAGAGACAGAAGAGAAATTGAAGAGAGCATAAGAGAGCGATGACAGGAGTCTACCCACAGCCCAGAGTATGATTTGAAAGGGCTTTAAGTCTCATATGGCAGTCTCTCCACCCGATGGGGCTGCGTGTCCCCGAGGGGAGTAGTTGATAATCACAAGGCCCTTAAGTACTTAGGGCAGGTAAGGTCAACAAACTCAAAGGATAAGTAAGCCACAGAGGACCCTCAGGTCTTATCAAACTTAGGCAACATGCGATTAATCCCCTCGGTAATCCTTTTCATCCCCACCACCTCCCACAGTCTATGCAACCAGTCTACTTTAGTTGGGATGTCCTCCATACCCCATTTTGCTAGGAGAACCTGCTAAGCCGCCCCAAGAGCTAGGGTTATCGCCCTCCCCCTACAGGACCTAAGGGGGGTATGTGAGTGGATTGGGAAGTCCCAATAAAAAGTAGCTGGGAATCTGGGGAGCTCTGCCTGATAGATATGGTCAACTAAGGGTAGTATAGCATCCCAGTAGGCTTGTATCTTTGGGCAATGCCATGGAATGTAGGACTGTGTGCCCTTCTGTCTGCATTTGCGCAAACAAAGATCGCTGCTGCGTGGTCTCCAATGGGTGATACGCGCTAGTTTATAATGCCAATAATGCACAATTTCTAGGAGCATCTCTTTCCCGAGGTGCTGCATGATGAGGCCGGGGCCCGATGGATGATGTCTGCCCACTCCTTCAGGGAGAACTCTCGATCCAGCTCCGATTCCCACCTACGCTGCGCTGGGGACTTAGCTGGCTTCCTGGCTCTGTTGAGAAAATGATGGATATCTGACAAGAGGCGCTTATTCGAGGTGTTGGTTATATCTCAAAGCTCAAACTTTGTAAGAGGGTGACCTGCATGAACTTGGACCTGGGGCTGCGTGATCCAGTGGCACAGAGCCAGGTACTGCCAGTATGCTTCTTTGGGGATTCTGTAGCCAGTTACCAATTAGGAAACATCTATCATTCCCTGGGTGTCAAAAAGGTCGCCTATGCATTTGCAATTTGCTTCCTGCCATTTCAAATATGCACTCCATAAAAGAGCCAGCGGAAAGTCTGGGTTCACAATAAAGGGAATTATGGCTGACACAGAGGTTGACAGTTGACATCTCTCCTGTACCTTGTCCTACACCTTCATGGTGGAGCGCAGGACCAGGGAGAGGTACACACTCTGTGGACGATGAAATTTGGGAAGCCAAGGAACCTTCCAAATATGGATCCCAGCCACACCCCTGTCAATGAAGCACCAGTGTTTCTCCAACTCTAATTGGTACCATTCTATCATCCAGCGCAATTGCGCTGCCTTGTAGTAGCGGCCTAGGTGTGGGACTCCAAGACCCCCCTCCTCCTGTCGCAGGTACATGAAAGGGTGAGCCATGCGTGTCTTCTTTCCCCCCCAAATGAAACCATCGAGCAATCGTTGCAGTTGGGCAAGAATCGTGGTCGGTGGACATAGGGGGAGTGTTTTCATTATATAAAGAAGACAGGGCAGAATCGTCATTTTAACGGCTGCAATCTTGCCCAGCCAAGAGAGAACATGCTTCTTCCAACTGGTCAGTTCTTGGCGAGTCGTGGCCAGTATCTCCGAGTAGTTCATCTGGGCAATCATCGCGAGTGTCGAAAAAACCCTGATCCCCAGGTACATGATGCTGAAAGTGGCCCAAGTGAAAGGAAAGTGCATAGTTAGCTGGTTCTGGTCCACGGCAGGTAGCGTAAGGATGAGGGTCTGAGTCTTTTTCAGGTTAATTTCAAAGCCCGATACCGGGCTAAAGGCGTCTACCTCCTCCAGCAAGGGGGGGAAGAGACAGCAACGGGCGAGTTGAAAAAAGGAGCATGTCATCTGCGTATAATGAAATCTTGTGCTCCCTGCCCCAATTCAGATCCCAATGACCGTGGGGAGCTGGCGGACCCTTTCAGCGACTTGCTCCATATAGAGCATGAACAGAAGTGGGAAGAGGGGGCACCCCTGCCTCGTACCCCGCCCAATCTGGAAGGGACGGGAGACCACCCCATTAACCCGGATGCGGGGCCCTGGTAGACATAGTGCACTCATTTCCAGAATCTCTTCCCTACCCCAAACCGGCGAAGGATCTGGTGCAAGTAAGGCCAATGGACCCAGTCAAAGACCTTTTCGGCGTCCACCAATAGGAGTATCGCTGGGGTCTAAGTTCGTTGTGCCTTATTCACGAGATTACACAGTGGTCAGGTCCCATCTCCACAGTAACGGTCTCGGATAAAACCCGACTGGTCTGGGTCCACCAGGTCTTGCACATGGGGGGTGAGCCGGGAAGCCAAAATACTGGTGATCCACATTGAGTAAAGATATGGGGCGGTAGGAAGCACACTCTTGTGGGTCCTTCACCTGGCGTTATTTAAATAACGTTGATTATACTGAGGGGTCGGAGGGTACTGGGGGTTGAACTGGCTGACAGGCACTCTCCTATCTGTCTTCCCATCATTCTTGGACCCCGGGTCCCCTGTTGGTCATATACAAAGAGTTGGGATACAGATTGATGCATGCCTATCTGTTGAGTAGACTGGGCAGATTGAATGGTCTGTGTGCACCGGCTATTCAGTGTAACAGCAGAATCAATGTTATTTGCACACTTTAACTTATTTATAATGAAAATCAAATTAGATATGTCAGTTTTTAGTTCCGCCCACTTCAGTCATTAATTCATTAGCTAAAATTGTACATTCCTGCTTATTTGTAATTCGGGATCAGGTGGTGCAAACCCCATAGAAAGTTTCGGGGGGCGAGGATACAGGGAAAGCAGGGGTTGCCATGTCTTCTACAGCCCCATCTACAGAACAATCTGGCAAGTCCAGCAGAGGCAAAAGATGCTTCTTACAATGTACAACTACTGCTGGTATTGTTGGATGAGATAATTCTGATGTCCCGGGCTAGAGCGATTCCCCGTCTTGTCCATAGGCTGTACAGTTGCTTTTCCGAACATACTAGGTATGTGAGGCTGTAGGCTAGAAGTGGGAGTGGCGGCTTGAGTAGAATCCTGGACGGTTTTAGTGTTCTGGATTACCAATGGTTCAGATTGTAATGAATCTTTGCATTCAGTAATTAAATTATCAATGCAGTCGATTACACAGTTCCCACCGGGGGATTTCACTGTTCTTTTTGGCTTTTCTGTTCCTTAGTAGGAACCGTAGGCCTTTTGGTATACTTACTCTCCCACATTGTGGAGAAGATAGTTAGTAGTAGAAGTAATGGGAAGAGGAGCACTGGGCAAAATGACAGTTGAATATGCTTAAAACAGTATTAAAGTGCAAGGTGTATGCACACCTATCGATGCAACCCAGTCCCTAGGACAATGTTCATCAGAGGATCGTTGGATAGTTCAGTGAGGAGAGGGACTGATGTCGGTAGTAAAAACAATGAATATTAATAGTATAATATAATAAAGTCTTACTTTATCTGAGCTTCCGGGGTCGAAGGCATTAGGGGGTGGCACAGCCCAGCCTCCTCCAGGCTCCGTCGGGCATGAACAGGACTTCACTTGGCCCAGGCACAGCCCAGGCATGCCCGTATTTGGACCGCACAGGCAGGCAAGTTGGTGTTGACTCTCCCCCCGGGCTCCAACCAGGTGGGGGAGTGGGGCAGAGAGTAAGCGGGTGCCATGTATTTATTTATTCTGGTGTATGAACTCTCATGTTTTCAATGAACAGAGTGAAAAAGATTATGAGTGTGTTTATCGTGTCCCTCATGTTGTATGTATTGCAATATTGAGCTTATATAATGGGTATGTATCTCGTCATGTCATTAAATACTTATGCAAAGTATATTCCTATGCTTCATTCTTCAGTCAGGATGTAGAACATATTGGTTACTACAAAATTTGGTATACTGAATGCATGTGCGCCTAGTACCCTAGGAATATATCCAACTACTCAAAAATCATTCTAGATAAATATAGGCCAGCCTCGAAATTCCGCTAAGAGTCTCTAACTGCAGAAGATCAATCTTCTTCTGTACATATGTTTCAGTTCTTAGGTTAGAGATTAGTGAAGTATAGTTTCCCAAACCTTTATTTGTTTCTGTCATCATGCTATGCTCTCTGTAAAATGTGGCATACTATAAGTAGAACAGAAGTTATAACCATGCCACAATGTAACTGTTACAAGGGCTCTGGTGTTCAGCAAATATTCTCCAGTGGTTGTACATGCATAACACCCATTCTTCACCATGAATCGATCAAATTACCACAATAGAGTGGTCATTACATCAAATTGTCCACAGCATAATTTACCATTACATAATTGTAGGAATGTGCAATAAAAACTGAGTAAGGCATTAAAAAAAGGTGAGTGTAAAAAACTACATATAATAAAGAGTGGCTCAAAGGGGAAGTTCTTATGAAATGTATACTTTTAGTACAATTAGATGTTATTAATAATCTTTTGTAATCTCTCTCTCTCTCTCTCCCTCTCTTTCTCTCTCTCTCTCTCTCTATATATATATATATATATATATATTCACTGAAAAAACCATAGGTTATACACCATATATAGTTAGGAATTAGCATTTAAAAAACCTTATTTTACTCACACAAAACCATTGAAATTCCATATATAGTTAGTTGTACTAACTATATATCGCGCACCCGCAATCCACTGCTGATCATGTCACATATTACATCATTCATGACATGGTCAGTGACATCACTGATGACATCACTGATGACATCTCAAATGACATCACTGATGACATCACTGATGACATCATCCAGTGATTATGTGTTTCTGTAAAGTTTAAATATGTTTTACTTATTGAAGAATGAGTGGATGTATAAGTGTCTGAATGAAGGTTTTAGTAGGTGCGTGATTGACTGTATGAGTGAGTGATTAAATGCGTCTTACTGAATGCACGGGTTAGTGACTAAACTGTCTGAAAGTGTGCATCAGTATGTCTGTTGTTGTGCAAGCTGCTGCATGTGTTGATCAGTAGCTATATGATTAACTATATGGGTCATTAATTGGTTGCCCAAGTAATTGTATGGGAGACTGAGAGTGTTTATGGGTGGCTGGGAGGTGTATGACTCTCTGCATAGATGTGTGAGCAGTTGATTCACTAGGTGTATGGGTTCAAAAGTGCATGTGGAAACATCTGTATGGGCGGTTGACTGTGTGCATGAGTGCATTGGTGAGTGAATGGATATCTCAGTGCTACATGTCAAAGTAAGTACATATGTAAAACACAGTACATGTGAGAGTTGACATATATAAATAACTGTGCATAAGAGCCAGTGAATGTGTGAGTGGCTGTATGGATCATTGTGAACTTGTATCCAGGATTGTATAAGTGAGTAAATATGTGTTAGTATATGTTTCAATAAGTAAGGTGTGTATAACTGTATAGTTGAGGAAATGGAGGTGTGATTGATTCTTTGCATGACTGACTAGGTGTGTGAGTAACTCCATGGATGAGTGACAGTCTGTGAGTGTCTGTTTTCACTGAGTGTATATAAGGTTATATTAGAGTCTGAAGAGGTTCATCGTATTATCACATGAATGATGTCATCAGTGATGTGATCAGTAATGTCAAATGAGATGTCATCAGTGATGTCATCAGTGATGTCATTTGAGATGTCATCAGTGATGTTATTTGAGATATCATCAGTGATGTCATCAGTGATGTCATCAGTGATGTCATTTGAGATGTCATCAGTGATGTCATCAGTGATGTCATTTGAGATGTCATCAGTGATGTCATCAGTGATGTCACTGACCATGTCATGAATGATGTAATATGTGACATGATCAGCAGTGGATTGCGGGTGCGCGATATATAGTTAGTACAACTAACTATATATGGAATTTCAATGGTTTTGTGTGAGTAAAATAAGGTTTTTTAAATGCTAATTCCTAACTATATATGGTGTATAACCTATGGTTTTTTCAGTGAATTTTCAAGGTTTTGTAAATGCTAATTCCTAACTATATATGGTCTATAACCTATGGTTTTTTCAGTGAATTTCATTGGTTTTTTAAAAGCTAATATCTATAGCTGTTAAATGTATTCTTCTTTAAATCCAAAAATATATTTTATATGTTTATTAATAATTTTTTTTAAATATTTTTTTTGTTTCGCTCCCGGTCCGCGAACCGGGAAGCTTCCCGTTAGCTCAATTTAAAGCCGCGACCCGGTCCGCGAACCGGTAAGAAATCAACATAGTGACGGTATCGCGTTGCCGCGTAATGCGTCTTATGACGTACTGCGTTAGCGCACCCGGAAGTGCCCCGGGGCGCGGACCGAGGCGCGAAACGCAGCTCCCCGGAAGCGATCCGCGGCGCGAAAACGCGACGTATCGCGTTGCCGCGTAATGCGTCTTGTGACGTACCGCGTTAGCGCACCCGGAAGTGCCCCGGGGCGCGGACCGAGGCGCGAAGCGCAGCGACCCGGAAGCTATCCGGGGCGCGGACCGGAGCGCGTAACGTAAGCATAACAGGTCATGTGACTTGTTAATAACACTTTTCATTGGTTCATTTCACTTTTGGTTTCATAATGATGTAAGGCTAGGTCAGGTGACCTAAAAATAACACTTTTCATTGGTTGAGAAGTATTGTTTTTCCCAAATGATGAAAACCCCTCCTTCTTTCCTCACTCTGACTTTCATCATTGTGAGAGGAAGACCTTTACTACTATATGAGAAATGGCTTCATTGGTAGCTTCAGCTGGTGCACCCCCACCACCACCTCCACCTCCTCATGGGAAGAGAGGACCACCTCCCCAGGTCATTACCAACACTGAGGAGGAAGATGAAGAAATGGATGAAGAGGGAGAAGAACCACAGTTCTTAGAAGAGGTGCCCCGGGTTTCCAGAAAGAAAGCCAGTTTCATCTGGCAGTTTTATTCGATCCCTCGTGGCCAAAAAAAAGTCAATGCGAGGTATGTCACCTGCCGCATATGCAAAGAACAATTATCAAGAGGGACGGACAAGAAATATAGTTATGGAAATCACACAATGCACAGGCACATGACAAGGAAGCATCCACTAAATTACAGCCGGGCGGAAATAAGGGATATGCAGGACAATCCAAGACCAACTCCTGTGGCCAGACCAAGATTACCAATTTCATTAACACCAGAAGAGGCACGGGAAACTGTGCCAAATATACAAGAAAATTTTGGCCACATGATACACTCTTGTATGCACTGTCGTGCGTTGTTAGCGTGTGGCAACATGAGCATCAATGCACTCAACCTGGCGTATGAACACCATGATTGCCCTAACCGCCCCCAGTAATTTTTTTTTTGCTCCTGTTGAGCCCTTTTCAACGCCTGTTTTTTGTTGTTTCCCCCCCCAAAAAAAACCCCAAAAAAATATAAAATCGTTCAAAAAATACAAAAAAAACAAAAAATGTTCAAAAAAAAAAAATATATATAAAACAACAAAAATATTTAAAAAAAAGTTCTTTTCAGAACTACCTTCCCTTTCAAAAAAATTGCTAGAATGTTTAGCACTCTGGCAAGCTCTATTTCTTTTGGTTCGCTCCCGGGTTAGCTTCCCGGTACGCGGACCGGGAGATAACCCAAAAAAATGTTTTAAAAAAAAAGAGTAAGTATAAGGAAAGTAAACAGAGAGTGATGTTAAAAGAAAGACAGCTATAGGGAGTAAAGAAGAGATACTGTTTAATAGATATATTTACCGAAGAAAAGACGGAAGAGGGTATAATTGTGAAAAACAAAATAGATAACGAAGTGAAAGAAAAAAAAAGAGAGTATAACATTAACAAAGAAGAGTTTCTTGGAGAATGTGAGTGAATGTTCAAAATAAGATTAAAACATGAGGAATAACAGAGAGAAAAAATAGAAAACAGAAAACAAAAAATAACAGAAAAAGATTAATTGAAACAGCAAAGAAATGTAAGTAACATAGAGCCATATCATCAACATAGGCAATAAAAGTTTTGCAGCTTTTATTGGCAGAAATGTGTCGCTAAAGCTGCTTTTGTGGCAGAAAACTGCCGCTAAAACCACTTTTGCACCAGTTTTCTGCCAATAAAAAGAGCAATAATTTTATTGGCTGTATTCATAATATGCCCCTTAGTGTGCTTCAACTACACAGAGAAAGCATTATGAACAAGTAGTGATAGAGTGATCAGTCCAAGACACTAAGAGTAATAGAGACGGAGTGAGTGAACAAGAGTGAGGAACTATGAGAAGAGAGGGACTGAGAAAAAGAGTGGAAGGAGTTGAGTAAGTAGGTAATAGAGAAAGGAATGAGGGAAGTAGCAAAGGCAGGAAACTGAGGGTTAAAGAAATGAAGCAGTGGAACTAATAGTAGGTGAATGTGATAGAAATGTAACGAAAAGAGTACAAAGCATTTACCTTATAATTGTCGTTAAATTACTCACTTTTTGATTTTATACTTTCAATCTGTGAAAGAGAGAACAAACATTTCAAAAATATTAAAACATGTATTTAAAAATTACAAAAGACAAGGGAAAAGATTGAAGGACAAACAGTTTTTCAACAACTTTGACACTTACAGAAGCTTCTGCTTCTCCAGGCCCCCTACACAGTCCTAAAGATATACATTTTAAACTAACAGTATCTTGATGCAGATGAAGTGAGGCCTATCTTAAAACATGGTGCATCTTTTGCATTGCTGTTGTCTCAGAAAAGTGTCGCAAGACACTAAAATTTTAAATAATTGCTTCAGGATGCCAATAAGATGTGTCCTATCCAGAGGTTTGTTTGAGGTGAGGCCTACTCAGGGTTGCAGTTGAAATTTCGAGTTGTTGAAGAGAATAGAGGACATAATACATGTGAAGGTCTACCAATGAAGTGAGTCATGTCCACTGCACTCTTGAACAAAGTCCAAACCTCCTATGTTTCCCTGGACAGACCTAAACTTGATCTGCACAATGTGATTCGTAATGATAGGAAACACAGGTGATGTAATTGAAATACGTGCAATTTATTTTGCTCATTTCACAATCACATCACTTGTGTTTCCTTTGCTTAGGTATCTCATTGTGCAGATGTAGTCTAGCATATGAAAGAATACGCAGAAGTGCAGCACTGCATGCAACAACTTTGACACTTACAGAAGCCTCACCTTCTCCATGCCTCCTACACAGTTCTACATATACATCATAAATGCAAACAGTACAGAATTAATTATACATGTTAAATGGTTTATTTTTGCTGTTCTCAGAATGTATCAAAATTCACTAAAAACAGTGACTTGAAGGTATTCATCATATAACAGCGGGGAAAAAAAAACACAATCAAAATGATTGTGTTTAAAAAACCCATACAACATAAGAAATCAGAATTCAGAACTCCTTAAAGTTAACTTACTTTCCATGACGTCAAAGGATGTCCTATGAACAGCTTACACTCTTTTGTGCTGTTATTACTTTCAGCCCGCCACTTTCTGAAAGAAAATCTCCATCGTTTTTAAAAACATGTTACATGCAATAAATGACTTCTTGCTCTCTACCACAAGTTTCCACAAGGCCAAATCTTGTCAGACCCATTTATAACTCTTGGATTTCTTGTAAGCCAATCCCGTCATTTGGCATTTCCGCAACTTTCAGAATTAAAATGTTGAAGATCATTTTCACAATCCTGGAATAGTAATATCTTCCCCTTCTTGCTCAGTCATGTTCTACATTTCCTATGACACTGATACTGCTTACTATGAAGCAGACTTACACTAACTCTATGACTACTACAATTATTTAATTCTCTACATCACTTTCAATCACAAAGCAATGTAAAACAGTAGACAGCGTTGCAGACTTACATTCCCTCTACTCTATGTTTTGATTGGCTGCTTCAATTAGCTTATAAAAAGAAATAGTTTTTCTGAACTCATTCAAAGTGCACTTATTTCTCCATGACGTCCAGTCTTATGGTTAGAACTTATGTCTCTGAACTACACTTATCCTCAAGGCCAAATTGTGTAGGAGCCATTAGAACTTCTTGAAATTCCACAGAGCACATCCCAAGATTATTTCCCTAAAATTTTGGTTTTAAAAACACCAGGTAAGAGTTTTTAAGGTCATACGGCAATTTTTTTTTGAAAATTAAAACAGAATCGTTGCAGAATGACCAGCCATTTCTAGACTTTAAATAAGCTGTGTAATGTCCTGATGTTATTGAAGGGCCGTCATGATATATAATTGCTGCAGTTACAAAAGTCCTTCCTGATATTGACAACTGCGAAGCTACAAAATTTTTAATTAAAGTTGTCAATTTTGTTCCATCAGGCCTACATCGTTGGAACATTAAAATGACATACTGGCCATATGTTCGTATAAATAATGTGGACATCATTTCAGATTTACATTGGCTACACTCCATGTTGTGATCAGCTGCTTTTACTAGCTTATTAAAGGAGACTGATTTACTGTCTGGCAAAGTTAAATATATAAATCTTTCTGAGTCTACACTAGTAGTACTTGATACCATACAGTTCTCGCAGTCATGCTGCCATTGATAAGAAAGCCCAAACAGCTGATCTACATCTACACCTTCAGCATGCAATACATCAAGCATATACATTAAAAACTCCTGACAATCTTGCTGAATATTTTGAGAGAATTGTGTTTGGCCTGAACATCTGTCTAACAGATTTCGAATTTCAGACACACTTTCTATGTTTCTTCTATCAGTGCTACATTTCTCTAACACAGAATTTAACAAACTGCAAAATCTTTGATCAGAATTGACCACAATCTCTTCTTTTACATTTTCTAGAGAAAACAAAACATTAACCACTACATTAGCATAGCAGTTGACACCAGAACTGTTTTCAAATTGAAAACCAACAACATCTTCAACAGAATCCTTTTTGTTTCTGCTTGTAATTTTAGGTTCATCGACTTTTCGTCTTTTTGCTACAACCTCCCCAGTATTGGTCACATTTCTTCGTTTCCGGCCTACCACACGTTCTCAAACAAAGGATACTGAGGCAAATGTGACGCATACTCTCTTCTTAACCTATTGTATTCCTTAACACAATCTAGATCCGCACAAATGTTTGTGACATCACACTCAATCAAGTACAATCCCGATAAAGTTCTAACTCGTGACAATGCCACATATGCCATACCCTCCTTGAACACAGAACTGCCAATATTCACCAATGCACAGTCTACACTTAAACCTTGCGATTTATGGATTGTCACCGCATATGCCAAGCAAACAGGAAACTGCTTACGGCGAACATATAAGTCTTTTACAAGCAAAAATCTAGCAGAGCAACGACCAATTAGCTGTACTTCCTCAATGCCATCAAATTTAATTTTTAAAAATTCAATTCCATCTCTATTTCTGTATTTTACAAAATCAACAACATTACCCATTGATCCATTTACCAGACCTCTTTCAACATGTAAATTCCTTCTTAAAATTATACGGCAGTTCAAGCACACATTCAGAGTCTTTTCAAAACCTGCAGTTTTAGATATACTCTTCTCTAATGAATCCAATTTTGTTTTCAGATTCTCAGACAAAATAATTGTTGATCCCATATGCTCTACTCTGTCAATAGCTTCCAGTTTCACAATCTCTTGCTTTTCTAAATGCAACATTTTGTTGTTGAATTTGGCACATTCTGCAAGAGTTGGCATCAAACATATTCCAGATTTCTTATCAGTAATTTTCTGAAAAATATTCTCAGGCACAACATCTTGTTCTGGATATAAATTTGACAGTAATCGTGCATGTAAAGCTTCTTTCCCATGCTCGGTCACTTTTCCAATTCTAACATCTTGTAGAATAGTCTTGTAAACTTCATCCTTCGCCTGACGCATATTTTCATGCAGTTCAGCATAATTGAAGTTTAACCATATATTGACGTTGCCAATGCTGCCTAGGCACTTCCTGGTATCTTCATGCGTGAGCATTTTGAACACAGGTTGCCCTTTCACTGGTGTCAGCTGCAGAAGATCTCCGAAAACAATGATGTGTTTGCCACCAAATAACACATCATACTCTGTTTTGAGAACTTCTTGCATTCTCAAATGCACAAAGGCAAGCATGACATTGGAAACCATGCTTACTTCGTCAATGATAAGAAGTTTCATTTTCCTCAAGATTCTTGAAACTTCAAAACAAGCATCTCCAGATAGCTTGTGATATTGTAATTTGTTGTCATGCTCCACTGGCAGCATCAGTAAACGATGTAAAGTAATCCCTTTAATGTTATGTGCTGCCAGTCCAGTTGGAGCGGTGACAACACAAGACAGCGATGACTCTGTCCTTTCCTGCAAATAGCATGAAATTGCTTTAATGAGGAAACTTTTTCCAGTTCCCGCTTCTCCACTCACGTACAGTCGGACAGGCTTCAACGACGTACATGAGCACTCTTTCTTGTCATGACTTAATCCATGATCAATTTGCATGGTAACTTCGTCATATATTTTCCTCTGCTCAACGTTGAGTTGTCTTTCCAACTCTTCTAAGTTAACCGCATCCTCCTGAGCATGTGCCATGGCTCTTTCCACTTCATTCATGGCAGTGGCAGCTTCATTTTCGATAACAGGTCCTCCTAGTGGATCCTGACTCAATGAAGCAGAACTCTGACTGTCCTGAGAACTGTCTCTGGCAATCTCGGCTGCAATCGTTGCTTCCTGCTCAATTTCCGCATTCAACATTTCTACATATTTGGGAAAAGCAGGACATTCTATGGTCTCCTTGGCGGCATTGAAAGAGTCTTCGTAACAGAGGAAATCTCCAAGCAGTTCCTCTTCTGCACGCCAAGGCTTGAAAAGTTGCAAAAGTGCTAAATAGAAAAACTCCTTTTTTTCAGGAGATTCGCCACTCAATTTTCGATGGTTTACCAAGTGGCATTTTCTTTGCTTGACCAGACATCCCTCACTTCCTATTACAGCATACACTCCTTTCTCAGTATCTTCTTTGATGTTCCTCTTGAATATGTAATTTTGAAGAACCTCATACAGACAAACATTGTCGAGGTGACTGCTTCTATTTGGATAATATGTATCCAACATGTTGGTCTTCAAAATGTCGGTACTGTTTGGCTCCTTTTCCGCCAAATACTCAATTTCCCGCACAGGTTTCAGAACTCGATTACGCGTTGCAGCAAGACCAAGACTCGCCCAAACGATACTCCTGGACTTGGCATAGAGACTTGCTGAAGACAACCGGTCAGAGCATTCGTAAGCTCCCATTTCTCGATGCGACAACATCTTCAGACTGAAACTGTACAACTTCTTGCTGAGGCTCTTTTCATGGGAAATGTCCTCCCACATATCCTTCAATTCTGTCTTCTCTTTTTTGGTGATGTAAGACGTCACATACCGAGCCACAGCCATACAGTTATCAGCCACAAACTGTATATCCATGTTAGCATTCCACATGGACAAAATCACCGGGTTGTAGTCATTGATGTACTTGGACTCTTCGTTCCTCTTCAAATTGTATGTGTTTTTAGGTGATTTCTTCATGACATTATGTCGCAGCGAAGACATCAAACTGTTTACTCTTCCTTTAGAAATCACCGGTCGTGGAAAGCCGAAACGACATTTGGTGTAGAACTTGTCCTTGTTTCGGAATTTACGACGGCAGTACTTTCCACATCGATGGCTTTGGAAACGCAGAACTTTTTCTCTTAGGCTTTTCTTCTCCTTTGCGTTTGGAACAGCACACGTAGAATACTGTTGGATGAAACTCATCACTGAGTCTTCTGGATCCGTTCCAAATTTAGGTGCATCCTTGATCCACAGCAACATATGTATATGAGGAGCACCTCTTGCTTGGTACTCCTTTCTCCAGAAGAAATCCAACACCTCTCCAAGAGGTGGATTCTTCTTATTCATGATGAAAGACATCATAGCTTCAAATCTATGATTGAAGTACCTACATACATTGACTGGATCCAAAGAGCACAGTTCTCCGGGTGTCTTGAATTCGATGTTATCTACGTTAGCATTTGCCTCTCGTAGAAATTCAAGTAAGTCTTCCCAGCCATACTCGGCACAGCTCAGAGTGAGGAACCATGTGGGAGTACCTAAGTTCCTCAGCATACATTTTAAATCACCATGACGACGGTACCAGTACTCATTAGTACCACGCTGACACGCCATGAGATTAATCAGGTGAGAATCCAAAATACTGTCTTGGACATTGACTTTATCCATAAAGTCACTTGCCGAGATGTTTTGCATGTGTATACCACTTTTCAAGATGTGGTTCACTGCATATGACAGTCCAGACAGATCGCTTTCAAACAGGAGATGAAACAAATAGGGAATGCATTGTCGAAACCTAGCATCTCCTGCATACAATCGCAAAGTCCGGTATTCAGAAGCAGGAATTTGATGAGGTCGCTCATCATATCTTCCTCCCTGACCTGTTAGAAAAAGCTGTGGGAAACACCGAGCTTCCAAACTTTCCTCCCAAACACTAATGGGACTCCCTTTGGCTTGTTTCATTTGAAACAACTCAATAGCATTCCCCATGACTTCCTTGGAATGCAAAGGATGAACACTATAATGTTCATATATTTCTTCACTAGTAGAGGGTTCTACTTTCTCAATTTGACCAGCACACAAATCGCTATCCTCTTCCTCACTTACTTCCTCTTCTGCAACATATACATTCTTATAGTATTTATTATTTTTTTTCAAATACAATGTTGCCTTTTTAACTTTCCTAACATCTACTAAATCTTGCCATATTTTCTTATTCTTTGTCGGAACCCCATTAACTAAGATAACCAGAGGTTCCTCTTCCACTTTTTCTACTCCAATTGTGTTAATGTTTTTCTTCAAATCTAGAGGCAAATAAACAACTCTTCCCTTTAATCCTCTCTGTAAATCTGATGGAGGCAATTTCCCTGTCTTTGGCTCCATTCTTACAATAGCCTGAAAGGGATGGATACTTTGAATCAAAATAGATTCATAAGTATTTAAATCCTTCAATTCAGAAGGAATCTCAACCAATTCCAGATTATTATGAACTGCTCTAGCAGGCATCTGGTTTTGATTTAATTTGCAACAACAATAAGTACACACACGTTGATCAAATCCCAAATCAAAACAATTTTCTACCATCAAGTATGTTGCAAAATCCTTCCATTCACTATTATTTTCCCTTTCACTTTTTGCATATAAATCCACTAACTTAGTCTGATTCTTATAATAAGTGCGTCGACAACACACACAAGTGAAATTAGGCCTCTCACTTGATTTCACCTGAAACGTCGCAATTTCCCTCTGGAAATTATCTGTACTGGAAACCTGTACACTATCTTCCACATTACCCTCTTCTTCTGGGTCAATTTCAACATTCTCCTCTTTACTTCCAAAGTAACAAAACTCAATTTCTTCACATATGTTCTTCACATCTATTTCAGAACCATGCAAAAGAGCAGCACATAATTGTTTAAGCATAATTGCTGGACTCTTAGCATAATACAACATTCTAACTAATTTCCTCACTTTATTATGATGCACTGCTAGCATCCTGAAATGATGAAAAACACTCTGGCATACTCTCCTGGAAAGACAAGCCAGTGAATGACCATGCAAACCTGTCACTTCTCTCACTCTGCAAGGATCTAATTCTTACAACAACCTTATTTTCTGCTTCAAACTTTTCTTATTAAATGACCGTACAAAATCACAAAGCAAATTGATGGAATCCTGTCGCACACTGCAAATACTACTACACTTCCAGGTGTACACAGGACCCTTAGCACGTCTTCCTAAAACCTCATTACCTAACACCTCTTCTGTCTCTGTTGTCACAAGTTTTTCTTTTTCAACTGGACAACCATCTTTCACTTCATAAGCACGACCACTGGTGTCAACTGCATGCACCAAATCATTATCCTGGAAATAACTCTCCTCATTAAAAAATGCCTCACAGCTTGAACTATGCATCCATTCTCCAGAAAAAACTTCACAAAAATTACTACGATTAACTATTCTCTTCCATCTACTATTTCTTTTGAAATCATAAATTGCCTTGTTTAGCTTCCTAATTCTATTGATTATCAAAATAAATAACTTACGTTTAATTTCAAATGCCTGATCAATAACTTTCTCAACTTTTTTTTTCTCTTATAAAAAAGCACTTTCTGTTGACCTTTCTTAATATTTTTTAACAAATTGCCAATTATCCTGTTGCGGAACATTCGTTTACGAATGTCCCTAAACTGTTGTTTCCTTCTACTATCATGCACAGAGTTATCTCTTGCTCTAGCAGTAACATTTTTGATTGGCCTTTCCTTTCCATTTGAATTGGTTCTCTTTTTATGGACTGAAACATTTTCTGTAGTAATATTTTTTTTACTACACATATTTCTTATGAAATATTTTGTGCTCTTACCCGGTGCTTTCTTCGTGACTTGACAAATCTTTTTGTTAGAGGACTGCTGCTTATTTTGTTTCACCTGCTGTCTTTGACGTTTTGCAGCCTTTCTCTGTCTTTCTATTGTTGGCATGGTGAAATCTTGAAATGATCTGCAGTTGAATCTGTGGTAAAATATAATAAAAAATGTTATTAACCATTATTACCAAACAGTAAATCAATAACAGTGATCAAAAACTTAACACACTACTTGACATTTTAAATAGAAGATTTTTTAGTCCTTGGCAAAATTACAATACAGAAATAGCAGAAAAGAAATGACATTTATATTTATGTTACCTATGCTATTTTATATGTGAATCTGATCTAATTTTATGAGCATATTTTAATATTTTATTGAAGACACTACACATAACCTGTTTTTGAAGGTGTCTTTATTTTTAAATTAAACGGTTTACATTTTTACTTTTTATTAATTATACATTTTAAAAATAAATGTTTATATTTCCATAGGCTCAAGCAGGTCAGCTTCCCACCCTATGTCATATAATTCGGACAAATCTGCATCCTCATCACGCTCTTCTTCATCCTCAGGATTTAAATCATCCAATGGATCAACATCCACTGATGTTTCAATTACAAGTTCAATGATGAGGTCAAAATCAACTGATTGCAGATTGTCACTCATGTTGATGTTGTCTTTATCTTTAAAGAAAGATAACAACAATGAGATGTTGCAGAGTAAGAGACAAATCTCAGAGATTATAATAGTAAAATTGTTTAACAAGAGTAATATTTTGCAGCTATTATTTAGCCATGTCCAGCAATGCTGATCAGGTGAAGACTATGTCTAATTTTTCAGTGAACAGGACTCATCTCTTCTTAACCTTGGATAAGCCTCACCGACTCTGTGTGTCCTGCACATACTTAAATGTAAAGGGGCAGATTTATGTTAAATGGCACATCCCCAGGCATGCACCAGTTAACGTGCACCGCTGCTCTGCAACCCATGGTGTGCCGTATTTACAATCAGATAGGAGAAAGCTGCGTCAAAACCCTGCGCCTGCTTTAGGCAGGCATAGGTCTTGACGCAACAGTGTGGAGATGGGGCACCCCTGAGCCTTGCTTGAGCTGCATCGCACTTGCGATACAACTCCAGCAATCACTACCTTTACAGCACAGATACATCACGCATCTGTCCCATTTTTGCCCCATGATGCCCCGCATTGTAAATGCAGCACACCATGGGTGGCGGAACAGCGGCGCAGGATGACTGACACATCCCTGGTGATGCACCAGTCATCATAAATCTATCCCTAATCTTCTTATCTTGTTACAGATGAACCGCCATATGTACCATCAAACTATTTTGCATTTCCTAAATAGCGAATTTTAAGGAATAAATAGCAATTCTTTACCATTCCTAATTTGCAATGAGCAAATTGCTAATTGCAAGTTACCCATTCATTTCCATGGGCTAGGAGCCTCATAGGAATGAAGGTTTAATTTGCGATTAGCAATTTGCTCATCACAAATTAGGAATTTTTCCAAGGGTGCAGGGGTGTCTCAAGAACACCCTGCTGCACCCCTGAAAAAGAAATTTGGGGGCATATGGCACACATACATGCCCTAAGGGCATGTGTTGGCGTCATATGGGACCTTTTGTTTTTTTGAAAAAAAGCTTTTTGAAAAGAATTCACAAATTACCACCAATTTACCACAATAGTTTCCAAATCCTTAATGTCATTTTTTACATATTTTTTGTTTGATACATTGCATTTAAGTAATCGCAAAATTTGCAAATCCTTCAGTGCAATCGCAAAATAAGGAATAGCAAATTTTGCTACTCCTTATTTTGCATCAAACTTGTTTGATACATACCATTTGTCTAATTACCATTCACAAAGGCCGAAATTCGCAGAATTTTGATCTTTGCGAATGCTAATTAGCTTGATACATATGGCCCCAAGTGAGGCCTGTCTTGCAACATGGTGCATGGTTTGCATCACTGCTGCATCGGTTTCATGTGGTACGTTTTTTTTACACCATGACATATCTGCCTAAATGCATCAATTTGTAATTTTGTCGCCTCATAGCAAATCTTTTGCACCGCCGCTGCATCATAAAAGTGACGCACAGTGGCGCAAAAGAGGCATACACCTATCATAAATCTGTCCCTAGCATTTTAAATGATTAATCCAGGATGACGATAAGGTGTGGCCTACCCAAAGGTTTGTTTAAGGTGAGGCCTACTCAGGATTGCAGATTAAAGTTACGCTTGATGAAGAATACAGAGGAGATAATACATGTAAAGGCCTACCAATGAAGTAAGTGATTTGCACTTTATTTCGCCAGTCATCATAAATGTATCCCTAAGCTTCTTATCTTGTTACAGATGAACCACCATATGTACCATCAAACTATTTTGCATTTCCTAAATAGCGAATTTTAAGGAATAAATAGCAATTCTTTACCATTCCTAATTTGCAATGAGCAATTTGCTAATTGCAAATTACCCATTCAATTCCATGGGCTAGGAAGCTCATAGGAATGAAGGTGCAATTTGCGATTAGCAATTAGCTCATCACAAAATAGGAATTTTTCAAAGGGTGCAGGGGTGTCTCAAGAACACCCTGCTGCACCCCCTGAAAAAGAAATTTGGGGGCATATGGCGCACATACATGCCCTAAGGGCATGTATGGGCGTCATATGGCACCTTTTGTTTTTTGGAAAAAAAGCTTTTTGAAAAGAATTCACAAATTACCACCAACTAGAAGTTGGTGGTAGTTTCCAAATCCTTAATGTCATTTTTTTACATATTTTTTGTTTGATACATTGCATTTAAGTAATCGCAAAATTTGCAAATCCTTCAGTGCAATCGCAAAATAAGGAATAGCAAATTTTGCTATTCCTTATTTTGCATCAAACTTGTTTGATACATACCATTTGTCTAATTAGCATTCGCAAATGCCGAAATTCGCAGAATTTTGATCTTTGCGAATGCTAATTAGCTTGATACATATGGCCCCAAGTGAGGCCTGTCTTGCAACATGGTGCATCTTTTGCATCACTGCTGCATCGGTTTCATGTGGTACGTTTTTTTTACACCATGACATATCTGCCTAAAAGCATCAATTTGTAATTTTGTCGCCTCATAGCAAATCTTTTGCACCGCCGCTGCATCATAAAAGTGACGCACAGTGGCGCAAAAGAGGCATACACCTATCATAAATCTGTCCCTAGCATTTTAAATGATTAATCCAGGATGACGACAAGGTGTGGCCTATCCAGAGGTTTGTTTAAGGTGAGGCCTACTCAGGATTGCAGATTAAAGTTACGCTTGATGAAGAATACAGAAGAGATAATACATGTAAAGGCCTACCAATGAAGTAAGTGATTTGCACTTTATTTTGCCAGTCATCATAAATGTATCCCTAAGCTTCTTATCTTGTTACAGATGAACCACCATATGTACCATCAAACTATTTTGCATTTCCTAAATAGCGAATTTTAAGGAATAAATAGCAATTCTTTACCATTCCTAATTTGCAATGAGCAAATTGCTAATTGCAAATTACCCATTCATTTCCATGGGCTAGGAGGCTCATAGGAATGAAGGTTGCAATTTGCGATTAGCAATTACCTCATCACAAAATAGGAATTTTTTCAAGGGTGCAGGGGTATCTCAAGAACACCCTGCTGCACCCCTGAAAAAGAAATTTGGGGGCATATGGCGCACATACATGCCCTAAGGGCATGTATGGGCGTCATATGGCACCTTTTGTTTTTTGGAAAAAAATGCTTTTTGAAAAGAATTCGCAAATTACCACCAACTAGAAGTTGGTGGTAGTTTCCAAATCCTTAATGTCATTTTTTACATATTTTTTGTTTGATACATTGCATTTAAGGAATCGCAAAATTTGCAAATCCTTCAGAGCAATCGCAAAATAAGGAATAGCAAATTTTGAATTAAGGACATTTTAAGTCATTTCCACATGTGCAGTGTTTTCAAATTATGATTTGAAAATCGTTTTGGGGGAAAAGTAATGGTTTGCAAATTTATGACAAGGACATAATGGTGTATGCTTCTCTATAAGGCATTTCAGTGTCTCTGATGTCATTTTTCCCATATTACATTATAAGACCTTTCCCCATGGAGCACATTCCTTGTAAATATGCTCCCACCTGTGCATGGTGAATTTAGATTTTGACTGTTTGAGTCACATAGCCATGTTAAAAGTGACCCAAAAAAATTGCAAACGCTTTAAAAAAACACATTCATGTGTCTTAAGGACATTTTAAGTCATTTCCCCATGGACAGTGTTTTGTAAGTGGCGCAAAAGAGGCATACACCTATCATAAATCTGTCCCTAGCATTTTAAATGATTAATTCAGGATGACGATAAGATGTGGCCTATCCAGAGGTTTGTTTAAGGTGAGGCCTACTCAGGATTGCAGATTAAAGTTACGCTTGATGAAGAATACAGAGGACATAATACATGTAAAGCTCTACCAATGAAGTAAGTGATGTCCACTTCATTGCGCCAGTCATCATAAATGTATCCCTAAGCTTCTTATCTTGTTAGACATCAACCGCCATATGTATCATATAACTATTTTGCATTTCCAAAATAGCGAATTTTAAGGAATAAATAGCGATTCTTTACCATTCCAAATTTGCGATGAGCAAATTGCTAATTGCAAATTACCCATTCATTTCCATGCGCCAGGATGCCCATATGAAAGAAGGTGCAATTTGCAATTAGCAATTAGCTCATCGCAAATTAGGAATTTTTCCAAAGGTGTAGGGGTGTCTCAATAACACCCTGCTGCACCCCTGAAAAAGAAATTTGGGGGCATATGGCGCACATAAATTTTAACAACATTCCTTTACCTCAAAAACGATTTTCAATTCATAATTTGAAAACACTGCCCACAGGGAAATTACTTAAAATGTCCTTAAGACACATGAAAGTGTTTTTTTATTGCCTTTCCAGCATGGTTGGGTCACTTTTAACATGGCTATGTAACACAAACATTTAAAATCTAAATTTGCCATGCACAGGTGGGAGCATATTTACAAGCAATTTGCGCCACAGAGAAAGGTCTTACATTAAAATGGGAAAAATAACATCAGGGACAGTCAATTGCCTTATAAAGAAGCATACACCATTATGTCCTTGTCATAAATTTAAAAACAATTCCTTTTCCCCAAAAACGATTTTCAAATCATAATTTCAAAACACTGCACATGGGAAAATTACTTAAAATGTCCTTAAGACACATAAAAGCGTTTTTTAATTGCCTTTGCAGCATGTTTGTATCACTTTTAACATGGCTATGTAACACAAACATTACAAATCTAAATTTTCCTTGCACAGGTGGGAGCATATTTACAAGCAATTTGCGCCACATAATTCATAATTTTCTCCTTAAAGCACATTATTCTCTATCTAAATTAAAGAAATATTTTCTCACCTTAGCAAATACTTTGAGTTTGAAAACAGTCTCATAAACACACCAATTTGTCTTCAGCAGAGCAAAAGGTATGCACTCCAGAGTCTGCAGCTATCAAAAGCACAGAAATGCTGTAATTCTTCACACATATCTCTCATGTCACCCAATCAAAACTCTTCCCTCACTTTTTTTCAAATGAAAACCCTTCCCCCCTCTGCCCTTTCTGCCTTTTCTGCATGGCAACCACCTCTTGGAAGACTTCTGGTGTTTGCAAGTTCACACAACAATGTTGCAAAGGAACTCTGAACTCTCAGTGCACCTGCATATCCAGTGCATTCTTTCATTTAATGATTTTTTATTGACCATTCAAAATACATCTTTCAAATAACTCATCCGTGCACCCTAACTTTCTGTTTTCAGCAATCAAAATCCACCAATCACTTTTACTGCTTCATGAACACAGAAACTCCACAGTTTTTTTCATTTTAAACTCTCATTTTTTCAACTGCCATTTCATTGCCACACTTCATCTGACTGCAGGAGAACCTTCTCTCACCATGTTTTCTGTCTGGATTGTTGGACATAGTTATATTCACTGGCTCAAAGGTACACTGAAAACAGGAATTTACCTAACCTCAATTTACAAGATGTGGAAATTAAGTGGTTTGGCCACAGAGGATTAAAATGTCACCAATTGATACCATTGGTGAAAACCTTTATGCATTTGCCCAAACCTGACCTGTTAATTGTGCACTGTGGAGGTAATGACTTGGGCACTTTGACTGGTGTAGGTCTGGAAATGCTTTTAAAGGACACCTTTGAGCAATTAATGGCACTTTTTCCTCAGACTGCCTTGGTATATTCAAATATATGCCAAAGACAGAAATGGAGGTGGTCAAACCAATTTTGTCCACAAATTGAGAAGTCGAGGAAGCATGTAAACAAATCTGTTTCAGCTTACATGAGAGACCATGGAATGGGCTCCCTGTACAACAATAACTTGCGTTACTACATGCAAGATATCTACAGAGGAGATGGAGTTCACTTCTCAGATGAGGGCAACAGAATTTTCACTCTGAATTTAAGAATGTGCATTGGTACCTACTTATAAGTACCTAAATGTACCATAAACCCAAAAGCTCTTCTCAGAGCTACCCTACATCTGATCACTCACAATTATTATTTTACTCTAACATTTTTCACTAATTTTCAACAAAGTACGCTCTCTGGGGCGCTACCCGGTACGCGAACCGGGAGCTAACCTCGCGAAATTAAAAAAAAAAAAAAACTTTTTCGCACATATGGGCCTCCTCAGCCACCCTCACAAAACCTAGGGGGTCAAGATAAGTCTACCGTGCCCCCTTCTACCCATTCTGAACATTATTTGCCCTCCATCTTGTATCTTAATTCGACCGAAACACAAAATGGTGGACTCCCGTTACGCTTAAGGTTCGCGAACCGGGGCGCTCAACGGTTCGCGTACCGGGTCGCTCCCTGGGAAGCGCACCATCAAAAAAGGTGGGAAAGTAGTTCACAGAAAAGCCACTGGAGACAATTTCACCAAATATAGACTAGCTCATACTACATACCAATCCCTACCATTTTCACAAATTTGATTGGAATTCCATTTAGCCATTTAGCCTGTAGACCTCTCTAAATACCGTGAGGTAAATTACTTCACAAAACACATCTGAAGTGTTGGAATTGACAACCAATTAAAATGTTACTTTCATTTTCTACTTTTTTTACCTGACATTTGATTGGTTATATACCTGAATATATATAAAGGAAGAGAAGAAAACACAGCCATTTTGACTACTACTTCTTGGTGTACATTTCAATAGGATTTTCACTAATTCCTTCAACTTCTTTCTAAAGGTAAGTTTTTATTTTTAAAACTGAAGTATATTGTGCACTATAAGTTAATATGGTAAACTTTTTCTGATAGTTATATACTATCCCTCTGTAGTAGTTATAGATTTAGATAGACTTCTCTGTTATAGTTATGGAGGAGTTAGGCTTCTCTTGTATAATTATGAATTTACTTACGTTAAATCACATACACTTTTTTATATTCCTACTTCCACTCTGATACTATACACTGCCCAAAATTAATCCCAACAGTGCCCTATCTCTACTAATATATATTTTTTTAATCTAAATTTCAGGCAAAATGGAAGGCGAACAGAAAGTTGAATTTCAAATTGTCCTGCAAGAGAGCAGCCAAGAAATCAATGATGAAAATGATATTGAATTTTTCGATGAAACTTTAGACAAAGAACTACTGCAATGTGTACAAGCAGTAGATAACCTCCTTGAAAATGAGGACATTTTACACCCTCAGAGACTACAATGTATATTCAATGATAATTATGAAATTTCTGACAATGAAATGTTAGAAAGTTTAATAAATTATGAAACACAATCACAATAAAAAAAATGCTTAAAAAATAAAGAAAATAAAAAATAATCAACAAAACCAACAATCAATTAACATACAGCATTTGAAAAGTCTATCATTCATTTTTCATTGCAGTACGCTGCCCAGAACGCTTCCCGGTTCGCGGACCGGGCGCTCCCCACGCAAAAAAAACAAAAATGTTTTTTTGTTTTTTTTGCCCCGCGGGGCCTTTTTAAAACCTCCACATTAAACCTAGGGGGTCAGGGAGGATCTAGTATGCCCCCTTATGGTTATTTCCCCCTTTGTTTTGGCCTCCTCTTGTCTCTCAATCCTACCGAGAGACAAGATGGCGGCCGCTCCGGACTGTTTAGAATGTTGACAGACACCGGAGAGCCAATCAGCTTAGCTACGCGAAGTTCCGGTACGCTTAAGGTCCGCGGACCGGAGCGCTGCCCAGAGCGCGCTTACAGATATATATCTTTTTTTAAACGTTAATTTCTCAAAATCCACTGGAGCACATATATTGAGACCTAGAAAAGGCACATCGGGCTACCAGTCCCTACAATTTTGCCAAGTTTCATGCAAATCCATTCAGCCGTTCGGGCTAAAAGTGAGGCCAACCGCCCTATGGAAAACTCAATGTTAAAAACACGTTTTGGGACCCCCCTTTTTTCTCGACCCCCCCTGGACGAACCCCCCCCAAATTTCCAGGGGCTGCTCAGAAACAAAATGTTCCATTTTCCAGAAAATTTCAGCCAATTCCGTCCACAAACGCCAAAGTTATTAGACATAGAATTTTCAAAAATCCCATAGGGAAAAAATCCTAACTATATATACCTACTGGCGACCGCCAGTAGGTAATATATATATATATATATATATATATATATATATATATATATATATTACCTACTGGCGGTCACCAGTAGGTATATATAGTTAGGATTTTTTCTCTATGGGTTTTTTGAAAATTCTATGTCTAATAACTTTGGCGTTTGTGGACGGAATTGGCTGAAATTTTCAGGAAAATGGCACATTTTGTTTCTGAGCAGCCCTTGAAAATTTGGGGGGGGTTCGTCCAGTGGGGGCCGAGAAAAAAGGGGGGTCCCAAAACGTGTTTTTAACATTGAGTTTTCCATAGGGCGGTTGGCCTCACTTTTAGCCCGAACGGCTGAATGGATTTGCACGAAACTTGGCAAAATTGTAGGGACTGGTAGCCCGATGTGCCTTTTGTAGGTCTCAATATATGTGCTCCAGTGGATTTTGAGAAATTAACGTTTAAAAAAAGATATATATCTGTAACAGCGGACCAGGCAGCGTCCCAGGACGCGTACTTTTCGCGCAACGGAGCTTTGTGAAGCGAAGCTGATTGGTTCTCCGGCGTCTGTCAACATTCCAAACAGTCCGTAGCGGCCACCATCTTGTCTCTCGGTAGGATCGAGAGACAAGAGGAGGCCAAAGCGAAGGGGCAAATGACCATAAGGGGGAATAGTAGATCCTCGCTGACCCCCTAGGTTTGATGTGGAGGTTTTAAAAGGGCCCCGCGGGGCAAAAAAAAAAAATAATAATAATAATCGAACGGCTGAATGGATTTGCACGAAACTTGGCAAAATTGTAGGGACTGGTAGCCCGATGTGCCTTTGCTAGGTCTCAATATATGTGCTTCAGTGGATTTTGAGAAATTAACGTTCAAAAAAAGATATATATCTGTAACAGCGCACCGCTTCGCGTACTTTTCGCGTTACGTAGCTTTGCGAAGCGAAGCTGATTGGCTCTCCGGTGTCTGTAAACATTCCAAACAGTACGTAGCGGCCGCCATCTTGTCTCTCGGTAGGATCGAGAGACAAGAGGAGGCCAAAGCGAAGGGGCAAATGACCATAAGGGGGCATAGTAGATCCTCGCTGACCCCCTAGGTTTGATGTGGAGGTTTTAAAAGGGCCCCGCGGGGCAAAAAAAAAAAATAATAATAAGAATCGAACGGCTGAATGGATTTGCACGAAACTTGGTAAAATATTAGGGACTGGTAGCCCGATGTGCCTTAGCTATGTCTCAATATATGTGCTTCAGTGCATTTTGAGAAATTAACGTTCAAAAACAAGATATATATCTGTAACAGCGCTCCGCTTGGCGGAGATAAAATTATATCTGTATTACCTAGCTGTTGCTAACACCAGTTAGCGACGGCTAGTAGGAGATAGCGACCATCTTGGGTCCCACTTTGCATGTGAGTGATATTTATCACTAATGACATGCAAAGTGGGCATGCCAAGATGTTAGCGACTGGAAACAGTCGCTAACATCGCTATCTCCTAGGGACTGGTAGCCCGATGTGCCTTTGCTATGTCTCAATATATGTGCTTCAGTGCATTTTGAGAAATTAACGTTCAAAAACAAGATATATATCTGTAACAGCGCTCCGCTTCGCGGAGATAAAATTATATCTGTATTACCTAGCTGTTGCTAACACCAGTTAGCGACGGCTAGTAGGAGATAGCGACCATCTTGGGTCCCACTTTGCATGTGAGTGATATTTATCACTAATGACATGCAAAGTGGGCATGCCAAGATGTTAGCGACTGGAAACAGTCGCTAACATCGCTATCTCCTATTATCAACTTTTGGAAATATTCGAGATAAGCGCGAATATCTCCAAAAAGTAACAGCTGCCCTGAGCAGTTCTTAGCCATGTTATCCAATGGGAGGTGGATAACATGGCTAAGAGCATTAGCTCGGTAATGCATGAATATCGCGGAGTTTTCAGCGATATTAATGCATTGCGCTCGTTTTTTATCGTATTTGCGATAAACCTTGATAATAGCAAGGTTTATCTGCGATAATTTCTGACGGTAAAAAAATCTTTGCAATGCATCGTTAGGGATAAATATCGCTTAACTTTGGTAATATGCCCCAACGTCTGTTAACGTTCGATTCGAAGGAAATCAGGAATTGTTGAAAAACATTGTGTGCGCCATCTTGTCTTTTTTCAAATGCCACACTTTTGTCGTGCACGGCAGCCATTTTAGATGCCTTGACCAGACCCACTCTGTGCACGCTGTCGATCCTTAGCATGGCTCCCCACCCTCGCAAGCATCTCACCCAGGCAGTGGTCACCCCCGCTCTCTGTCTTATGCATGGGTAATAAACCTCCCCCCATCTGCGCTGCTCTTCCCTGAGAATCACACCCTGTGCCCGCCCGACACCTCCCTTTCGCCCTATTCACTACCGCACCCTCTGACACTCCTTTTCCTCTGTGTCCGATTGTCCAGGCCGGTCCTAGGCTATCAGCTAGCCCTGCAGATGTAGTTTATGGCCACAGCTGTAAAGAATCACCCCTCTTCAAAGGAGTTATAGTAGATCAAGGCCCACACTCGATGAGATCCGTCACAGCAGAAGCGTTGCTATCATCTGAAAACCATCCTGTATTGTGATTGGGGAGGGGACCGAGCGTGAAGCGGAAGATTCCAGGGATGACTCTTTGTACATCAAAGTTTTTACAATTATGTGTCACATTAAAAATATATAGCACTCCGACAAAGTAGTAAGATTATAAAACTTTAATAATTTATAAATATATACAAGAAAACAAAAATAGTAATAACATATGAACATTTTTAGGGAAAAACAACGAAGTAGCGGTCGGCTGTGCGAATAGTCCCAACGCAGCACAACGTCCAGATTTCCGGCGTGGGGCGTCGCGGGGGGTGGGTCATCAGTAGCAAACTGTTGTGCGAATAGTTCCAAGGCAGCAGAACGCGCCGAAATCTAGATGACACGAAAGTGATGTCTAGTAAGTTGCCACCCAGCAAATAACGGCGTGGGGCGTCGCGGGGGGTGGGTCATCAGTAGCAAACTGTTGTGCGAATAGTTCCAAGGCAGCAGAACGATGGCACCAAGGTGATGTCCAGTAAGTTGCCGCACTGGTTTTGGTATCCTACAATGCTGCTCCGAATAACGGCGTGGGGCGCCCCGGGGGAGGCGGCGTGAACGGGCCTCTCCAGGTGGAGTCTCATCTGTTTTAGTGGGGCGCCCCTTTACCGTTTCAGTTGCCATTCCGTCCGCTTTTGGTCCACTGTGTCAAAATCCGCCATTCAGCTGAGTTGCGCCCACTCTTGCGGTGCAGCGATAGGCGGCTGCCACAGGACTCTCAAAATGGCGGCAGGCTCTTTCCTTTTTGGGCGTGGTCCACTGAAATGGCCCTGGGACACCTTGGAAATCGGACGCTTGTCTGCTAGGTCTTGGACCCCATTCTCAAAAGCGTCCCCTCCGCCTTGAGAATTCATCAAAAGTTTTGGGTGCCCCGACTCCTGCAGGCTTCTGGTGGGGAGCGGCTGCCATGATTGCTCGCGGAATGACCACGACGGAGCTACGAGATGGTGGTGCTCTCATGCTGACGCCAGTTTAGTCTGAAACATCCAGAAACAAGGTGGGGCTTTCATCGTTTGGGGGAAAAAAAAAGTTTTCATCCAATGAAAAGTGTTGTTTTTAGGTCATATGATCAAGCCTTCCATCATTCGGAAACCAAAAGTAAAATGAACCAATGAAAAGTTTTATAAACAAGTCACATGACCTGTTATGCGGCATAGGGTATAAAATGCGGAGAAAATACGTTGGCACGTGAGGCGGCGTCAGTAGCGGACCGATGTGCGAATAGGCCGAAGGCAATACAACGCGCCAAGATCCGGATGGCACCGAGGTGGTGTCCAGCAAGTTGCAGCACTGGTGTGGCCATCCTACAATGCTGAAAGTCGGCGTGGGGCGCCCCGTTGGCCTGTGAGTTTGCGTCAGTAGCGGACCGATGTGCGAATAGGCCGAAGGCAGCACAACGCGCCAAGATCCGGATGGCACCGAGGTGGTGTCTAGTAAGTTGTCGCACTTCTGTGGCCATCCTACAATGTTGAAAGTCGGCGTGGGGCGCCCCGTTGGCCTGTGAGATGGCGTCAGTAGCGGACCGATGTGCGAATGGGGCCAAAGGCAGTGCAACAATATTTTCTGACTGACACCACAAGGCGCTGAGATGCCAAGATCCGGATGGCACCGAGGTGATGTCTAAGTTGCGGACTGATGTGCGAATGGGGCCAAAGGCAGCGTAACAATATTTTTTGTATGGAAGATACCACTAGGCGTTGAGATGCCAAGATTCGGATGGCACTGAGGTGATGTCTAGCAAGTTGGTGTGGTCATCCTACAATGCTGAAACTCGGCGTGGGTCGCCCCATTAGCCTGTGAGATGGCGTCAGTAGCGGACCGATGTGCGAATAGGCCGAAGGCAGCACAACGCGCCAAGATCCGGATGTCACCGTGGTGGTTTCATAGTTGAGAGGCACTTCATCTGCAGTGGGGCGCCGAGATCCGGATGGCACCGAGGTGATGTCTAGCAAGTTGCTGTACTGGTGTGGTCATCCTACAATGCTGAAACTCGGCGTGGGTCGCCCCATTAGCCTGTGAGATGGCGTCAGTAGCGGACCGATGTGCGAATAGGCCGAAGGCAGCACAACGCGCCAAGATCCGGATGTCACCGTGGTGGTTTCATAGTTGAGAGGCACTTCATCTGCAGTGGGGCGCCGAGATCCGGATGGCACCGAGGTGATGTCTAGCAAGTTGCTGTACTGGTGTGGTTATTCTACAATGCTGAAACTCGGCGTGGGGCGCCCCATTAGCCTGTGAGATGGCGTCAGTAGCGGACCGATGTGCGAATGGGGCCAAAGGCAGCGCAACAATATTTTCTGAAGAGAAGACACCAAAAGGTGCTGACATTCCAAGATCCGGATGGCACCGAGGTGGTGTCTAGCAAGCTATGCAGTTGAGTTGTGTGCGCACTTGCGGCGAATAGGTCGAAGGCAGCATAACAATGTTTTCTGAATAGGAGACACCACAAGGCGTTGAGATTCGGTTACCACCGAGGTGATGTCTAGCAAGTTGCCGCACTGGTGTGGCCATCCTACAATACTGCTCCGAATAACGGCGTGGGGTGCCCGAAGGGGGGGGGAGCCGGCGTGAATGGGCCTTCCTAGGTGGAGGCTCGTCTGCTGTAGTGGGGCGCCCCTTTACCGTTTCAGTTGCCATTCAGCTGAGTTTCGGCTGCTCTTGATGCTACAGCGACAGGCGGCTGCAAGAGGACTCTCAAAATGGCGGCCTGTTCTTTGGATTTGGGCCTGGTCCACTAAAATGGCCCTGGGACACCTTAGAACTCGGACGCTCGATTTTCTTTTCCTTTCCTGTACATGCAAAAAAAGGTAAATGCCCGGTACGTTACACGCTTCATCTGCCACGATGAACTCTCCAGAGGAACCGAAAAAAAATATAGTTGTGGTAACTATACCATGCATCGTCATATGGAGAGGTGGCACCAATTAATTATAGTGCTGCATAAAAGAGAGATTTGGAGGAGAACCCCTGACCTGCTAGTACATTCATCAAAGAAGTGGCACTGAGAGCTTCAGAGGCAAGGGAAACGGTCCCAAATATTTAGAAGAACTTTGGAAAGATTAAAATGACATGTTTAGATTGTGGCAAATTAATTTCATGTGGACAGATGAGTGTTACTCTAATAAATACAGCATATGAACATCATCATAGTCGATGGTTGGTAGAGACATTTTGACTATATCCTGGACCTGCCCGTCCTCGCCCAAAATGGCGCCGGAATAAATGGGACTCGTAACTCCTTGTTGTGTACTGGTTGCAGAACCTTGAAATCACGAGATACGTATGCAGTTTTGAAGCACATGGCGGGCGGGGACGAGAATTGATTGAATATTTCGACATCCCTATTGATATTAAGTTCTGATGTGTTATTGATTACTGTACTGTTGAAAGTTCGAATTAACGTCACCCATGGTACTTGCCCGCAAATGTATATCTAGATAATTTTATTGTAACTGGCCCTGTCGTATTTTAATTATAAAATGTACGTCCACCGATTCCGTAACTGTTAGACACCTTAGTTCTTGCAACCTAATGGCCCGCCCGTTACGTTCCTCTACAGTGTAAATGTCTATTCATCATATACGATTACAGTTTGCTCTGTGGCAGGCCCACGTGGTTATAGGCTCGTATTTGTATAATGAAATTTTCACAATAAAGGTTTTTAAAAGAAAACATGGTAGTAGTATATACATTGGTAAAGTTTTTAATAATAGTGACTGTTTTAGAATCATTAAAAGGCAAGTGAAATAAAGCAGACCAATTACATGAAGGGTAAAAGGTATAATACGAAGGAACGCAGTAAAGATAAATGGTCAAGGGCTGTTGTGTTTTCTATTCCTGCAACATAAAGTGATCGATAAGAATCTCATATTCAGGCGTATCGGCGACTAAGACAGCAGGTCGACCCTCTTTTGCTCAACGGCTCCGTCATGGGACGCAGAAACGCTCTTTTTCTCGAAAAAAGAATATATTTTACTTGCAGGACAGTTGTAAAATTTCCGGGAAAGTACATTAGCCTGGAACATTATAACATATATTTAAGAAAAAATAATGTTCGGAAGTAATGAAAAGCGTAATTTTTAGGTCATATGACCAAGCCTTTCATCATTACAATAAGAAAAGTAAAATGAACCAATGAAAAGTTTTATTAACAAGTCACATGACTTGTTATGCTTACGTTACGCGCTGCGCGCCCCGGATGACTTCCGGATGCGCTAACGCGGCGCGTCATATGACGCATTACGCGACAACGCAGGTACAGAATATAGTCAAAATGTCTCCACCAACCAGCGGTCGGAACACAACCCCTTTCAGCAGGCTAAATAGTTCTGTTAAATGACAACAGAAGGGACAGGCAACAAGAACCATCAGTCAAAGAGGGGAGAGCTAGTTCTTCTCTACCGGGTTACATTGGGGCGCTACCGGAACTGATCGAATTGGTAGTCTACAGTGTTTCTGGATGTTTCAGACTGAAGCTGGGGTTAGCATGAGAGCAGCACCATTTCGTAGCTCCGTCGTGGTCATTCCGCAACCAATCATGGCAGCCGTTCTTTATCGTTATTTTGGGCGGGGTGGGTGGCGGAGCCGAGCTGTTTTGCAGCCATCATTGTGTGGAGTTCAGTTCATCTCACTAGTTTTGTATTTGTCATGAGGGGTTGTTCCTAATGTTTCTATTTTAGCGAGGTCAAAAAGAGATCCCATTAGTGGCCTACTGATTTTGCTCGACTCCTTTTCTTTTTTTTTTACACGATTTTTCGTTATCTGCAAAGACTAAACAGAGTATTGCGACTCTGTGTTTGTTTGTAAATAGAGAATGAACCAAAGAGAACTAATTCTAAAACAGTAAATACTTGGATAACAATCAATCAAATGGAGAGAGAAGCAGGCACGACGGATTACAATGGGGGCAAAGACCTGCGTTAACTACCTTTCACTATCTGCAAAGAGAGAGTACTCCTAATAGAAATGAGGGGGGGGGGCACCATTCAAAGCAGATCAGTGTGCATAAACACGAAAATGTTTTCACTTACCACGTACTTGACATTCGACAGCTTATGATATTTGCTATTAAAAAACCATTGAAATTCACTGAAAAAACCATAGGTTATAGACCATATATAGTTAGGAATTAGCATTTACAAAACCTTGAAAATTCACTGAAAAAACCATAGGTTATAGACCATATATAGTTAGGAATTAGCATTTAAAAAACCTTATTTTACTCACACAAAACCATTGAAATTCCATATATAGTTAGTTGCACTAACTATATATCGCGCACCTGCAATCCACTGCTGATGATGTCACATATTACATCATTCATGACATGGTCAGTGACATCACTGATGACATCACTGATGACATCTCAAATGACATCACTGATGACATCACTGATGACATCTCATTTGACATCAATGACCACATCACTGATGATATCATTCATGTGACAATACAATGCATCTCCTCACATTTTAATATAACCTCTGTTTCACCCAGTGTTAAATACAGAGTATAATTTTTGAAACCATTGACACACCAATACTAGTTACTACATATGTACTCACTGATTCCTACGTCTACACACACATTCACTCATTCACCCATACAATCATTCATACATACAATCACTCATCTTTACAACACTATCATATGCACTCATACACCTATACAGACACTCACACTCTGCCACTCATCCATGGAGTTACTCACACACCTAGTCAGTCCTGTAAAGAATCAATCACACTTCCATTTTCTTGTCTATACAGTTAAACATAGAGCACCTTACATTTTCAAACATATACTAACACATACTTACTTTCTTATACAATCATTGATACAAGTACACATTGATCTGCACAGAGTCACACACCTCCCAGCCAGCCACACACACAGTCAGTCTCCCATACAAATACTTGGACAATCAATCAATAACCCATATAGTTAATCATATAGCTACTGATCAACACATGCAGCAGTTTACAGAACAACAGACATAATGATGCACAAATTAAGACAGTTTAGTCACTAACCCATGCACTCAGTGAGACACATTTAATCACTCACTCATACATTCAGTCATGCACCTACTAAATCCTTCGTCCAGACAGTTATACATCTACTCATTCTTCAATATGTAAAACATATTTAAACTTTACAGAAACACACAGTCACTGGATGATGTCATCAGTGATGTCATTTGAGATGTCATCAGTGATGTCATCAGTGATGTCACTGACCATGTCATGAATGATGTAATATGTGACATCATCAGCAGTGGATTGCAGGTGCGCGATATATAGTTAGTGCAACTAACTATATATGGAATTTCAATGGTTTTGTGTGAGTAAAATAAGGTTTTTTAAATGCTAATTCCTAACTATATATGGTCTATAACCTATGGTTTTTTCAGTAAATATATATATATATATATATATATATATATATATTCCGTATCACAAAACGCTCCAAAAGTAGCGTAATGCACTCTAGTCCAGCATAGATCACCACTCAATTAGACCAGAGGATCGTATTTCATATACTTTAATTTATTTCCAGCATGACAGACAGTGCATGGAACTAACCCAACGCGTTTCACCGAATCCTCGGCTTGATCACGGGTGAATAGTGTTCCTCCAAACTATAGTTAAATAAAGTTTCACATAACATTTCCTTGTGTCAACATAAACAAAGGACTAAGAAACGAATCAAAACAGTGCGGCCATATTGGAACAGTGTCCTACTCACGAATATCAGTGTACTGAGTATAACATTTTCTGAATATGCTGTCATAATTTATAATAGAATTCCCATTCAAGGAATATTGAAGAAATATATTTCAAGACATTCTTTTTGTCAGAACTCATTATAATCTAAAAGTCCCAGTGGAATAACTTTTTGCAAACAATAATGATATTCTTATGTGTTATATTTCCCAAGTGGGAGTTAACCTTGTCCTGCATATTTCTAGTGCAATGTTTTTAGCCATAGATCCCCAACGATAATGATATCCTTGTGTATTGTCCATTTGTAAATCCCAAGTGGGAGTATGATATAGTTAGCATATTCCATCTTCTTCAACAGAAATTACCTGTATATACAGAAAAGAACATGCACCATTGAGTCTAGATGTTCGCTAGAAATTGCGTAGCTTAATGATTCGAATCTTAAAAAGTGCATGACATAAACATTAATCAAATTATAAAGCGATAACACAAACTATGAAGTTAAAAAACAGAAGCAGGAGACTGCGGGAACAAATGTACAATCCTATGCATTTAAAAACTTTTTATCTCCACTGGTTTACTCTCCCAAATGCCATTTCAATTCCTCCTCAGAATTAAGTCCACCCGGAATACGGGTGTCTAAGTCAAGAATATATTTGCTCTCTAGTTGTCGTAACCTACGTATTCTGTCTCCACCTCTTTTCATGGGGGGTATTTTATCAATCACAAAAAACTTCAGAAGATTGAGATTGCTACGGTGTAGTTCTTCAAAGTGTCTGGCTACTGGTGAATTTTGGTCTTTGTTTTCGATCGCCCGCATGTGTTCCAAAATACGTTTCTTTGCAGGAAACATCGTGCTTCCTACGTATTTCTTGGAAAACGGGCAAACAAGAATATACACCACATAATCGGAAAGACAGGTCAAATGTTGTTTAATAGTCTTTTCTCTGTCTTCAATTGGATAGTAGACTGACTTGACATTCTGGCTGAATTTACACGCCTTACATGTCATGCATGTAAAGAATCCCTGTATGTCAGATGTTTTTCTTTGTTTGGTGTTAATCTCATTCTTACTCAATCTGTCTTTTAGAGAATCAGCCTTCCGATATGTGATGCTGGGATTGCAGCCCACTACATCAGTTAACGTAGGCTTAGTTTTCAATACATTCCAGTGTTTTCTTAGACTATTCTGTACCTGCCAAGATTTAGCATGGTAGGTGGAAATGAATCTGACTACCTCCTGTACCTCACTTTCTTTCTGCTTTTTGGGGACCAGTAACATTTCATGGCTGATTTTCCCTGCCTTCACAAAGGCTTCTTCAATTACTTGTGAATGATATCCACGTTCCTTGAAGCGTTCCTTCATACACTCCCCTTCCAGAACAAAGTCTTCTTCCTTACTACAATTCCTTTGAGCCCGGAGAAATTCTCCAAACGGAATACTCCATATTAGGGACTTGGGGTGACTGCTCTCTGCATGAAGCAGTGTGTTTCCTGCAGTACTTTTGCGGAATAACTTCATCACTAGTTGGCTATCAGCAACCTCGACTTTTAGATCTAAGAATTCCATATACTGACTGCTGATTTTCCCTTCCAGACATAGGTTCAAGTCATTCTGGTTTAAATCTCGAATGGAACCTTCTGCCAGTGTTTGAGGACCATCCCAGATGATAAATAGGTCGTCTATATACCGCAGCCAGATTTTCACATGGCTGCGGTATAATACATGAGTCTCCGCCACTTGTTGCTCACAGCCTGCCATGAACAGATTGGCAAAGCTGGGTGCAAAGCAAGTTCCCATCGCAGTCCCTTGTCGTTGTCTATAATAGACCTCATTAAAGATGAAAAAGTTGTTCTCAAGACAAAACAGCATCATGTTCAAAATCATTTCAGTATGGTCCCTAAAGGAGATGGACCGTTTCTTGAGGAATTGGCGACATGCATTTATACCATCTTTGTGCCTAATGGAAGTATAGAGGCTACACACATCAAGGGAAATAAGTAGATAGCTGTCCTGCCATACAAAATTCCTGATCTTGTTGATGAAATCTCTACTGTCCTTTAGGTAGGAAGGTATGGCTTCCACAAAAGGACGAAGGAAAAAGTCGATGTACTTGGACGTGTTTTCTAACAAAGAACCCATGGAGGAAACAATGGGCCTGCCAGGTGGTGTATCTGCATTTTTGTGAAGCTTTGGCAGTAGATATAATACTGCCACTTTGGGATTGCGATTCAGTAAAAAAGAGTACTCATTCCATTCTAACAAACCTTTCTGTTGCCAATCCTTCAACATCCCATGATACATGGTGTTAGTTTTTTCCACAACTTGACTGGAAGAGATCTCATAACATTCTATACAATTCAATTGTCGCAACGCCTCATCAATATATTTGCTCACATCCTTCACAACCACATTACCTCCTTTATCCGACTGGTGGATAACAATGGAGGCATCACTCTCTAAAGATTTGATGGCAAGACGTTCATTTTTACTCAAATTATCTTTTGTCCAACCCTTCTTTCTGGCGAATTTTTTCAAATCACTGATGACTAAAGTCTCAAAAATGTCAATTCCACAGGTGGGCAACACAGGATTAAAGTTAGACTTAGGTTTAAACGTATTAAGGCAGTTTAGATTGGTACTGAAACCCAATGATTCAGCATCAATTGGTCTCTCCAATGGCGTGTCATGTTCCAGTTCTTTGGCAGCAATAAGAGCCTCTATATCACCAATAGATTCAGGGGCAGGGGGAACAATATCAGTACTTTTACCAATACTTTTCACCTTTAATTTATTCCACTTGTGTAGACGTAACTTGCGGGTGAATTTAAATAAGTCAATACGTTCCTGAGAGTAAGTGAAATTTGAAGTTGGGCAGAAAGAAAGGCCAAACTGTAAAACTTCATGTTCGTTTTTAGTAAGTAAACGAGAAGACAAATTTACCACGTTTTTCTGGTTCATTTTCCTCTCTTGTTTTTTTGACCCCGTATTTCCACTCCCACTGGGGTAACATGATGCGACAATTCAATTGTATAGAATGTTATGAGATCTCTTCCAGTCAAGTTGTGGAAAAATCTAACACCATGTATCATGGGATGTTGAAGGATTGGCAACAGAAAGGTTTGTTAGAATGGAATGAGTACTCTTTTTTACTGAATCGCAATCCCAAAGTGGCAGTATTATATCTACTGCCAAAGCTTCACAAAAATGCAGATACACCACCTGGCAGGCCCATTGTTTCCTCCATGGGTTCGTTGTTAGAAAACACGTCCAAGGACATCGACTTTTTCCTTCGTCCTTTTGTGGAAGCCATACCTTCCTACCTAAAGGACAGTAGAGATTTCATCAACAAGATCATGAATTTTGTATGGCAGGACAGCTATCTACTCATTTCCCTTGATGTGTGTAGCTTCTATACTTCCATTAGGCACAAAGATGGTATAAATGCATGTCGCCAATTCCTCAGGAAACGGTCCATCTCCTTTAGGGACCACACTGAAATGATTTTGAACATGATGCTGTTTTGTCTTGAGAACAACTTTTTCATCTTTAATGAGGTCTATTATAGACAACGACAAGGGACTGTGATGGGAACTTGCTTTGCTCCCAGCTTTGCCAATCTGTTTATGGCAGGCTGGGAGCAACAAGTGGCGGAGACTCATGTATTATACCGCAGCCATGTGAAAATCTGGCTGCGGTATATAGACGACCTATTTATCATCAGGGATGGTCCTCAAACACTGGCAGAAGGTTTCATTCGAGATTTAAACCAGAATGACTTGAACCTATGTCTGGAAGGGAAAATCAGCAGTCAGTATATGGAATTCTTAGATCTAAAAGTCGAGGTTGCTGATAGCCAACTAGTGATGAAGTTATTCCGCAAAAGTACTGCAGGAAACACACTGCTTCATGCAGAGAGCAGTCACCCCAAGTCCCTAATACGGAGTATTCCGTTCGGAGAATTCCTCCGGGCTCGGAGGAATTGTACTAAGGAAGAAGACTTTGTTCTGGAAGGGGAGTGTATGAAGTAACGCTTCAAGGAACGTGGATATCATCCACAAGTAATTGAAGAAGCAATCGTGAAGGCAGGGAAAATCAGCCATGAAATGTTACTGGTCCCCAAAAAGCTGAAAGAAAGTGAGGTACAGGAGGTAGTCAGATTCATTTCCACCTACCATGCTAAATCTTGGCAGGTACAGAATAGTCTAAGAAAACACTGGAATGTATTGAAAACTGAGCCTACGTTAACTGATGTAGTGGGCTGCAATCCCAGCATCACATATCGGAAGGCTGATTCTCTAAAAGACAGACTGAGTAAGAATGAGATTAACACCAAACAAAGAAAAACATCTGACATACAGGGATTCTTTACATGCATGACATGTAAGGCGTGTAAATTCAGCCAGAATGTCAAGTCAGTCTACTATCCAATTGAAGACAGAGAAAAGACTATTAAACAACATTTGACCTGTCTTTCCGATTATGTGGTGTATATTCTTGTTTGTCCGTGTTCCAAGAAATACGTAGAAAGCACGATGTTTCCTGCAAAGAAACGTATTTTGGAACACATGCGGGCGATCGAAAACAAAGACCAAAATTCACCAATAGCCAGACACTTTGAAGAACTACACCGTAGCAATCGCAATCTTCTGAAGTTTTTTGTGATTGATAAAATACCCCCCATGAAAAGAGGTGGAGAAAGAATACGTAGGTTACGACAACTAGAGAGCTAAGTCTATTCTTTTCTTAGACACCCGTATTCCGGGTGGACTTAATTCTGAGGAGGAATTGAAATGGCATTTGGGAGAGTAAACCAGTGGAGATTAAAAGATTTTAAATGCATAGGATTGTACATTTGTTCCCGCAGTCTCCTGCTTCTGTTTTTTAACTTCATAATTTGTGTTATCACTTTATAATTTGATTAATGTTTATGTCATGCACTTTTTAAGATTCGAATCATTAAGCTACTCAATTTCTAGCGAACATCTAGACTCAATGGTGTATGTTCTTTTCTGTATATACAGGTAATTTCTGTTGAAGAAGATGGAATATGCTAACTATATCATACTCCCACTTGGGATTTACAAATGGACAATACACAAGGATATCATTATCGTTGGTGATCTATGGCTAAAAACATTGCACTGGAAATATGCAAGACAAGGTTAACTCCCACTTGGGAAATATAACACATAAGAATATCATTATTGTTTGCAAAAAATTATATATATGCAAAAAAGAAGGAGAGAACTCTGGGTAGGTATCCATGCCGATAGATAGCACTGTCTAATCCTATGCTTAAAAACTTTGATAGAAAAACAGACATTTGAGGTGAGCAGATCTAGAGTGTCGCTGGTGTTGAGAGTGCTCTGACAGGAGCTGCTTTCCACCTAAACTGAGACCTACCCAGAGTTCTCTATTTCTTTTTTGCATAATTTATGCGTCACTCTATGCCTGAAAGGGTTTTGTTTTGACTTAATACTGGGTGCTCCCTTGTGTCTGGACAAAGCTATACCTCTCTGAAGAGCTCTAATTAGAGCGAAACACTGTGTCAGGGGTTGCTTTATTCATTTCAGGTTGGCTTGAGTTGGTATTTTACCAATTCAAAGCTGTAATATTGTGCCTGGAGTGATAAATGGCTTTTGTTATTTGACAGCTCGGCAAGGACTGCACTGTACTAGTCCTATGCTTAAAGACTTTGCTGTTTAAATGGCGATTTTCTATCTCGGCATGGATAGCACTGTCTAATCCTATGCTTAAAAACTTTGATAGAAAAACAGACATTTGAGGTGAGCAGATCTAGAGTGTCGCTGGTGTTGAGAGTGCTCTGACAGGAGCTGCTTTCCACCTAAACTGAGACCTACCCAGAGTTCTCTCCTTCTTTTTTGCATATATATATATATATATATATATATATTACCTACTGGCGGTCGCCAGTAGGTATATATAGTTAGGATTTTTTCTCTATGGGTTTTTTGAAAATTCTATGTCTAATAACTTTGGCGTTTGTGGACGGAATCGGCTGAAATTTTCAGGAAAATGGCACATTTTGTTTCTGAGCAGCCCTTGAAAATTTGGGGGGGGTTCGTCCAGTGGGGGCCGAGAAAAAAGGGGGGTCCCAAAACGTGTTTTTAACATTGAGTTTTCCATAGGGCGGTTGGCCTCACTTTTAGCCCGAACGGCTGAATGGATTTGCACGAAACTTGGCAAAATTGTAGGGACTGGTAGCCCGATGTGCCTTTTGTAGGTCTCAATATATGTGCTCCAGTGGATTTTGAGAAATTAACGTTTAAAAAAAGATATATATCTGTAACAGCGGACCGGTTAGCGCTCTGGTTCGCGGACTTTTCGCGCAACGGAGCTTTGTGAAGCGAAGCTGATTGGTTCTCCGGCGTCTGTCAACATTCCAAACAGTCCGTAGCGGTTGCCATCTTGTCTCTCGGTAGGATCGAGAGACAAGAGGAGGTCAAAACAAAGGGGGAAATAACTATAAGGGGGCATAGTAGATCCTCGCTGACCCCCTAGGTTTGATGTGGAGGTTTTAAAAGGGCCCCGCGGGGCAAAAAAAAACCAAAATAATAATAATCGAACGGCTGAATGGATTTGCACGAAACTTGGCAAAATATTAGGGACTGGTAGCCCGATGTGCCTTTGCTAGGTCTCAATATATGTGCTCCAGTGGATTTTGAGAAATTAACGTTGAAAAAAAGATATATATCTGTAACAGCGCTCCGCTTCGCGTACTTTTCGCGTTACGGAGCTTTGCGAAGCTGATTGGTTCTCCGGCGTCTGTCAACATTCCAAACAGTCCGTAGCGGCCGCCATCTTGTCCCTCGGTAGGATTGAGAGACAAGAGGAGGCCAAAGCGAAGGGGGAAATGACCATAAGGGGGCATAGTAGATCCTTCCTGACCTCTTAGGTTTGATGTACCATTTTGCCAAGTTTGGTGTAATTCCGTTCAGCCATTCAGGCTGTAGACGTATGTAAATGTCCTATGGAAAATTGCATGGGGAAAACACATTTGAAAGTGTTGAAATTTAGAACCAATTAAAATGTTACTTTGGTTTTGTATTTGTGTGTGATGAAAGTTAATTGGTTATGTATATATGTCAAATGAGAGGAAACCACAGCCATTTTGTGATACTACTGTCTGAGGTACATTTGTGAGGAATTTTTGGTGGTGAATTTCTGGTGTTTGATTTACACAGTACTAACACTTCTGCTACTTTTAAAAAGGTGAGTTGTTAATTTGTAAGGGGAACTATGTTGTACACTTGAAGATAATTTGAAAAATGTTTTCTGTTATTTATTTGCAGTCCTTCTGTTATACTAAATACTTGATGAAGTTAGTTTTATATTATGTATTACTAAAAACGATAAATGAAAGTGATTATTTTTTTCTGCAATTTACAGCAAGCAATTTCAAAATAAAATGGCTCACAATGAAGAGACCGTGGCAATTTCTTTTGAATTGTCCACTACATTGATTGAAATTGAGAGCACCAATAATGAAATATTGTCACAAGGAGGACATGACTTGTATGATTCCATTAGATTGATTGAAATGGACAGCACCAAGAATGAAATATTGTCACAAGGAGATGACTTGAATGATTCCACTACATTGATTGAAATTGAGAGCACCAATAATGAAATATTGTCACAAGGAGGAGATGGCTTGTATGATTCCATTAGATTGATTGAAATGGACAGCACCAATAATGAAATATTGTCACAAGGAGGAGATGACTTGAATGATTCCACTACATTGATTGAAATTGAGAGCACCAATAATGAAATATTGTCGCGAGGAGATGACTTGAATGATTCCACTACATTGATTGAAATGGACAGCACCAATAATGAAATATTGTCAGAAGGAGGAGATGACTTGAATGATTTTTTTGATCAATCTCTTGATGGCGAATTTATCGAGTGTTTGGAGACCATAGAGTTACAAGAATCATCATTGCAGACTTTTAATGAGGAGATTCCAGATGAGATGATTGAAGAGGAAATTACTGATGAGGACATGTTACTAGTTGTTTCAAATTTAGAAAATTCTGAAGAATAAATTTATATTTAGAAATCAAAAATTGTTTGAGACATTATTTATTTTTATTTTTAATTTATGAGGTTGTAGCGAAGTGATTGTAGTATAAAATGAGACTTATAGTATAGAGTGCAACATTTTTATGTTACATGGTAAGTTTACTCATATTTACTTCCCTTCTGCCACTATATTATCTCCAATGTGTATTTGACATGTCTTCTTCATCTCCGGCCTCCTTTCTCTCACTGTGTGTCTCCGATGCATCTTATCGCTGGTATTTTGTGTAATTACAGAAGAGAGTAAAATAAAATAGTTCGGAACGTGAAAAGGGGGCAAAGTAGAGTACTCCTCACCCCCTAGGCCTTTTTAGGCGGTCCTAAAAGGATCAGTTTCTGCTTTCCTGAGAGATTATGGTATGAGTTCCATATACCACAATAACTTGCATTACAACATGCAAGATATCTATCTCCTATTACCAACTTTTGGAGATATTCGCGCTAAGCGCGAATATCTCCAAAAAGTAACACCTGCCCTGAGCAGTTCTTAGCCATGTTATCCAATGGGAGGTGGATAACATGGCTAAGAGTATTAGCTCGGTAATGCATGAATATCGCTGAGTTTTTAGCGATATTCATGCATTGCGGCCGTTTATTATCGCATTTGCGATAAACCTTGATAATAGTAAGGTTTATCTTCGATAATTTCTGACGATGCTTAGTGGTAAAAAATTGGTTGGTAAGCATCGTTAGCGATAAATATCGCTTAACTTTGGTAATATGCCCCAACGTCTGTTAACGTTCGATTCGAAGGAAATGAGGAAGTGTTGAAAAACATTGTCTGCGCCATCTTGCCTTTTTTGAAATGCCACACTTTTGTCGTGCACGGCAGCCATTTTAGATGTCTTGACCAGACCCACTCTCTGCACGCTGTCGATTCGTAGCATGGCTCCTCACCCTCGTAAGCATCTCCCCCAGGCACTGGTCACCACCGCTCTCTGTCTTATGCATGGGCAATAAACCTTCCCCCATCTGCGCTGCTCTTCCCTGAGAATCACACTCTGTGCCCGCCCGACACCTCCCTTTCGCCCTATTCACTACCGCACCCTCTGACACTCCTCTTCCTCTGTGTCCGAATGTCCAGGCCGGTCCTAGGCTATCAGCTAGCCCTGCAGATGTAGTTTATGGCCCCAGCTGTAAAGAATCACCCCTCTTCAAAGGAGTTATAGTAGATCAAGGCCCACACCCGATGTGATCCGTCACAGCACACGCGTTCCTACTATCTGAAAACCATCCTGTATTGTGATTGGGGAGGGGACCGAGCCTGAAGCGGAAGATTCCAGGAATGACTCTTTGTACATCAAAGTTTTTACAATTATGTGTCACATTAAAAATATATAGCACTCCAACAAAGTAGTAGGAATATAAAACTTTAATAACATATAAATATATACAACAAAACAAAAACAGTAAAAACATTTAAACAACGAAGAGACCGTGGCAATTTCTTTTTAATTATCCAATAGATTTATTGAAATTGACAGCACCAATAATGAAATATTCTTGTCAGTAGCGGTCTGTTGTGCGAATAGTTCCAAGGCAGCAGAACGCGCTGAAATCTAGATGGCACGAAAGTGATGTCTAGTAAGTTGCCGCCCAGCAAAAAACGGCGTGGGGCGCCGCGGGGGTGAGTGAGTCCAGTAGGCACCACAGCTATTCTTACCGGCATTGCAGAATTACTGCTGGGGACAATGCCTGTGCTGTAGCAGGGTCACAGCAGAAACAAAAAGGATTCTGTTGAAGATGTTGTTGGTTTTCAATTTGAAAACAGTTCTGGTGTCAACTGCTATGCTAATGTAGTGGTTAATGTTTTGTTTTCTCTAGAAAATGTAAAAGAGGGGGAGGCAGTCCAAAGTTCCGTTAAAAGGGCAAAGGAAAGGATCGGTGGTTTGAACTATCAGTCAAAAAGGGGAGGGGGTGCAATAATTTTTCCTACCGGGTCACACTGTGCTTTCACCGGAAGTAAGGTCTGCAGGATTGTAGTAATTCAAAGTGAGGCTGGCGCCAGCATGGGAGCGCCGACGTCCCGCGGATACAGTTTCGTCACTCCACGGGCGATCATGGCAGTCATTCCCCATCGGGGGTCGGAGACTCCCGCGGCTCCTCTAGAATCTTCAAGGTCGTGGAGGACTACGGTGGTGGAGTCAACCAGTGACCGGGCCATTTCTTTATGTTGGGCCCGCTCTTGCCAGGTCGACCGCCATTTTGAGAGTTCGGCAGCTACCGGCGATCGCGGGGTCACATGAGCGGACGGGCTCCACCCTGCCGGGCGAGACGTTGCAGCATGGCCACAGTGGAAGAACCGTTATCTAGGTCGTTCCGAAACTGTGCAGCACTGTAGTTGTTAGGATGCCACCGCCTGGAGCGCTGAGGGTGCAGCTGGGAAGCCTCCACCTGGGGAGGCGGGAGAGGCCTGTTCGCACCGTCTCTCCCTCCCAGTGCACCCCACGGCGTTTCGCTTGAGATTTGTTATGGCCGGACCAGGCGATGAGGACGAGGGGGGGGTCGGAGGCATGTGCAAGACATCCCCCTCCAGTGTTGTCGCAGCCATTATAAAAGAAAGAAGTGTCCCGTCCGTCTTCGGGCCGGGCTTCCGGTGGATGTCGGCCGGACGCCCCTGGCTCTGGCCCCATGAACGGGTTTCTTGGTTTATCGGCTGCAGCCGGATCCCGTCGGCCTCGGCCCCCCGACCGTTGGTGGTCGGACCGGAAGAGCATGTGGCGGGACTACCTGCAACTCTCAAGGGCCACCGCGGCCGGACTGGGAGAGAGAGGGGAGGGTCGAGGAGACATTCCCCCCCCCCTGCAACTGTTCAGCGTTGTAAAGGCAATCCCCTGGCCGGGTCCCGCTGGTCTCGGCCTCTCCTCCGGCTACACCCTACGTTAGGATCTCCTGGCCGAGGCGTGGCAGCAGGACCTGCCTTATATGGGCTGCTCCCGGCTGGGCGTAGCCGGAACCCTGCCCCACCTTGGAAGTTTCCAGAGTGGGGGTGGATGTTCTACTGACTTGCATTTTCCCTAGTCTATCGATTTTTTTGGCGTGGCAGGCGGTGGGACAGCGAGGGGTGATTTGGTTTCTCTTACTGTTTTTCTGGTCTCTCACCACTGGCATAGTTTTAACGTTTTCTTGTTTCTAGGACATTAATAGGTTTTATCATTACGTTATGTTATCGTTTCTTTGTTCGTTGTTTAATAAAAGTTCATGTTCATCAGTGGCCTACTGATTTTCGTTTTCCTATTTTTTTCTTTCCAGGTTGTTTCATGGTAAAGTTTCTGTTAACAGGATACAGTGATCACTTCGTTATTATTGCATATGTCCTTTTCACTAGGGGTGCTCTCTGGTCGGGCCAGATGACGTATCTCTAGTAAATGGTCCGGGTGAAAAAGGTGCATCAATCAGTGGGGAGTAGATAGGCATGACAGATTACAACGGGGGAGAACGGTCCGCATTACGTACCCTTTCACTACTTGCAAAGATTTTCCTACGTTTATTTGCAAACAGGGAATACCTCCAAAAAGAACTAATTCCCAAACAGTCAATGTTCGGACAATCAATCAATCAATGAGGAATGAAATAGGTACGACGTGTTAAAGGCTTGCGTTACCTACCCTTCACTATCTGCAAAGGGAGATAGAATATTCCTATTCTTCCTCGTTTGCAGGTAGAGAAGATCGTTAAGAGAATTAACTTCGAACAATTCAATGCTCGATTGAAACAATCAACAAGGGGTACTGTGAACACAAATGAACGCCGCTTATATACATACGCATTGCTATTTTCAACAGGTTGTTCCTAATGTTTCTATTTTAGCGAGGTCAAAAGAGATCCCATTAGTGGCCTACTGATTTTGCTCGATTCCTTTTGTTTTTTTACACGATTTTTCGCTATCTGCAAAGACTAAACAGAGTATTGCGACTCTGTGCTTGTTTGTAAATAGAGAATGAACCAAAGAGAACAATCAATCAAATGGAGAGAGAAGCAGGCACGACGGATTACAAAGGGGGAAAGGGCTGCGTTAACTACCCTTCACTATCTGCAAAGAGAGAGTACTCCTAATAGAAATGAGGGGTGGGGGGCAGCAATCAAAGCAGATCAGTGTGCATAAACACGAAAAAAAAAATTCTTACCACGTACTTGACATTCGACAGCTTATGATATTTGCTATTAAAAAACCATTGAAATTCACTGAAAAAACCATAGGTTATAGACCATATATAGTTAGGAATTAGCATTTACAAAACCTTGAAAATTCACTGAAAAAACCATAGGTTATAGACCATATATAGTTAGGAATTAGCATTTAAAAAACCTTATTTTACTCACACAAAACCATTGAAATTCCATATATAGTTAGTTGCACTAACTATATATTGCGCACCCGCAATCCACTGCTGATGATGTCACATATTACATCATTCATGACATGGTCAGTGACATCACTGATGACATCACTGATGACATCTCAAATGACATCACTGATGACATCTCACTTGACATCAATGATCACATCACTGATGATATCATTCATGTGACAATACAATGCATCTCCTCACATTTTAATATAACCTCTGTTTCACCCAGTGTTAAAAACAGAGTATAATTTTTGAAACCATTGACACACCAATACTAGTTACTACATACGTACTCACTGATTCCTACGTCTACACACACATTCACTCATTCACCCATACAATCATTCATACATACAATCACTCATGTTTACAACACAATCATATGCACTCATACACCTATACAGACACTCACACTCTGCCACTCATCCATGGAGTTACTCACACACCTAGTCAGTCCTGTAAAGAATCAATCACACTTCCATTTTCTACTCTATACAGTTAAACATAGAGCACCTTACGTTTTCAACCATATACTAACACATACTTACTCTCTTATACAATCATTGATACAAGTACACATTGATCTGTACAGAGTCACACACCTCCCATCCAGCCACACACACACTCAGTCTCCCATGCAAATACTTGGGCAATCAATCAATAACCCATATAGTTACTCATATAGCTACTGATCAACACATGCAGCAGTTTACAGAACAACAGACATAATGATGCACAAATTAAGACAGTTTAGTCACTAACCCATGCACTCAGTGAGACACATTTAATCACTCACTCATACATTCAGTCATGCACCTACTAAATCCTTCGTCCAGACACTTATACATCCACTCATTCTTCAATATGTAAGACATATTTTAACTTTACAGAAACATAGTCACTGGATGTTGTCATCAGTGATGTCATCAGTGATGTCATTTGAGATGTCATCAGTGATGTCATCAGTGATGTCACTGACCATGTCATGAATGATGTAATATGTGACATCATCAGCAGTGGATTGCGGGTGCGCAATATATAGTTAGTGCAACTAACTATATATGGAATTTCAATGGTTTTGTGTGAGTAAAATAAGGTTTTTTAAATGCTAATTCCTAACTATATATGGTCTATAACCTATGGTTTTTTCAGTGAATTTTCAAGGTTTTGTAAATGCTAATTCCTAACTATATATGGTCTATAACCTATGGTTTTTTCAGTGAATATATATATATATATATATATATATATATATATATATATAACCAGGTCTCTGCTTGAATCGGTTCTGACCACAGGAATCACGGACCACCATGCAGCATTACGAGTGTCACATGTAAGTTTATTATCCTTTTTACAGGTTTTCTTTGGCACGACGCGTTTCGGGCAGGAGCTGCCCTTGATCACATAGCGAACATGCAGTAATGGTCACCTTTGAATAACAAAACACTCTTTTCTCATTCGTGGAATCATCACGTGACCCAATCATAAATAGTGAAGAAATACTATGGAAAAATGTGCTCTATGTCGACTGGGTTAAAGCACTATTTATCTGTGACTGAAACGCAAATTAAGGCACATCAAAGCATACCAAAAAATTATTATATATGCCAGTAACTATTTACATTATTTCCGCATTAATGCGTGGAATTGTGCAAATGAGCAAGCAGCAATAAATTACATCATAATAAAGCACTTTCTGCACACATTATTAGACATAAATAACATATTAACTTGCATAAATATGTTAAAATCACTGTAATAACACCCAGTATAAAAATCTCCATATATAAAAAATATCTATATGATAATAAATAAACATTTCTATGTTACATGTGCAAAAATATACGCGGGTTTGTGTGCAAATATTGCTGTTTAATTGTGCAAAGTGGTTTCCCTGCATGAATGCAGAACCCATAGTGCAAATGATGCTGCCTCCCTGAGGTCTATTCTAGATGTTACTGTGGTATTGTATGTGCAACTGCTGTCATCCCTAAATAAAGTGCTAGTGCTAGGATAATTTGTGGGTTTCGGATCAACCCTGCTTCCGGGATTAACCAACTTCTCTTCAATTATCCATATATCTCAACAACCCTAGTCTGAAAAGTGCTGAGTGTTAATAATGCAAAAAATAGTGCTAAACAGGTGATGTTAAAAACATGTGAGTGAATGTAGTAAAATAGCAGCTAATATTATAAACCTTCATTTTAAACTGATGTTCATAATTTATAGGTTCATCACTGTAATTTACTGTAATACCCATGCACAGACAGAGTTGCGTAGTTATGTATAAAAAATGGAAATATATATATATATATATCCAAAGAACTTTGTTTCCTCCTTCTGCCTTTGCCCAGAAAAACGAACACGGACCCATCCAGGTAATTTGCCAGTATTTTATTCCACGTGTAACACAGCCTCCGCCATATATATATATTACCTTCTGGCGGTCGCCAGTAGGTAGTTATAGTTAGGACCTAGTTTCCATAGGAAATCCACAACATTCTATTGGGAATAACTTTGGCGCCGGTTGATGAATCTCTGTGAATTTCTCAAAGAAGATGGCACACTACGCTCCGCTCCTTCCCTGAAAGTTTTGGGGGGGCTGAGAAAAAAGGGGGTCCCAAACGTGTTTTCCCCATGTTATTTTCCATAGGACGATTAGACACGGCTACAGCCCGAACGGCTGAACGGAATTACAAGAAATTTGGCAAAATGGTAGAGTCTGATTCGCAGATCGCCCTTTTGTTTAAATGGTGTAAATCCTTCCAGTAGTTGTTGAAAAAATGTTTATATCTATAAGCGCGCACCGTGCGCGCACCCGTGTGCACACCTAGCGTGTGCGAGCGGAATTCTGATTTGCTGTTAGACGTCTGTCAACATTCCAATCGGTCGAAATGAGGAAGTGTTGGCCGTGATTTTTTGTCCGAGGCAGAGGCCAAAAGTGGAAAGCATGAAAAGGGGGCAGGGAAGAGACTCCCTGACCCCCTAGGTGTTCTCAGGGGGTCCCTGAAGGATCCCTGAAGGCCAAAAAAAGATTTTTTTTTTTAAATCGCAAGGTGCGCGCACGGTGCACGCACCCCGAGGCAAAAGTGAGTAAAAACAATAGTGGAGAACGTGGAAAAGGAGGCAGTGAAGAGACTCCCTGACCCTCTAGGCCTTCTCAGGGGGTCCATGAAGGACCCTGAAGGGTAAAAAAAACTTTTTTTTTTTAAATTTGCGAGGTGCTCACACGTAGCGCACACCCTACAGCCGGCATTTTGTGTAGTTTCAGAAGAGAGTGAAAAATGAAAGAGGAGAACGTGGAAAAGGAAGCAGGGTAGAGTTTCCCTGCCCCCTAGGCCTTCTCAGGTGGTCCCTGAAGGACCCCGAAGGGCAAAAAACGCCTTCTTTTTATTTATTTTTTTAAATCACGAGGTGCGCGCACAGTGGAAAAAAAACAACAAAACAAAGACAGTTAAATAATAAGTTTGAGTGTTTAGATGTTGCTTGGCTCTAAAAAGAGCTGTTGTGTTCATTGAGTGTTTTTGTACCTACAAGTAAGTACCGATGCAGAGTCTAAAGTTTTTTAAGGAATACTCTGTTCCCCTCATCTGTGAAATGTACACCATCTCTCCTATAGATGCCTTGCATGTTGTAACGCAAGTTGTTATGGTATATAGAACCCATACCATAGTCTCTTGAGGAAAGCAGAAACAGACTTATTCACATGTTTCCTTGCTGTCTCAATCTGCGGACAATATTGGTTGGACCAGTTCCATGTTTGCCTTTGGCATATATTAGAATATACAAAGGCAGTTTATGGAAAAAGTGACATCAATTGCCCAATGGTGTCCTTTAAAAGCATTACCAGATCTACCCCAGTCAAAGTGCCTAGGTCATTGCCACCACAGTGCACAATTATGAGGTCAGGGTGTGGGAGATGCATAAAGGATTTTACCAATGGCATCAATTGTTGATATCTCAATCCTCTCTGGCCAATCCACATAATATCCACATTTGGTAAATCAAGGTTGAGAAAGCATCTATTTGCTGCATACATTTCACTCCAGAAAATATAGCTATGTCCTACAATCCACACTCTGAGCATCTTGAAGGCAGATCTGGTTGTACTCAGATGGACTCTGGAGATGAAATGGCAGTTTGAAAAATAGGAGTTTAGAAAAAAATGTGGTTGAGATTCAGTGCACTTGAAAAACAAGAAATGATTGGTGGTTTTTGATAATTTAAGATTGAAAACTAGGGTGCATACTACTGTTTTTTAAAAGGAATAATACTATTGGTTTAGAAAAAGTCATTGAAAAGAACATTGCACAGGATAAGCTGGAATATTGAGAAGTCAAACACACTTGCTGCTTTGGTTTGCAACATTGAGAGATGAACTTTTCACCTTTTGAGTTCAGTTAGGTGTTCTATGGAGAGTTACCATGGTAACAGGAGAGAGAGCAGTGGAGGAAGGTTGATAGTGTTGAAATGTACAACCAATTAAAATGTTAGTTTGGTTTTGAATTTGTGTGGGAAGAAATTTAATTGGTTATGAACAGGGATGTGTGTGAAAAATGAGAGGGAATCAGGGCCATTTTGTGGTTGTAGTGTCTGAGGTACATTTCAGAGATTCTGCTTAAGAAAATCTGGTGTGTGATTGACACTGTTCTACATCTTCAAAAGCATTTTTAAAGGTGAGTTATTAATTTGTAAGGGGATATATGTTGTGCACTGTAAGTTGATAATACAAATGTGTTGTAATGTGGAAGTTACTCACTTTCCCTCTCTTTAAATCTCTCTCACTGGCTTCCTTTCTCTCCACCACTGTTCTTTTTCCTTCCTCTCTTTTTCTATAAATGCTTCTGTTTCACTTACCCCTTTATCCTTTTTCTTAATATGCATTTTTTTCTATCACTCTCCTATCCTTATCCTCATATTTTTTTCCTCACTGTTATTATCCCTTTCCTTTACTCCTGTTTTCTAACTCCTTCTCTCCATCTGATTTTCTTCCTTTTGTTTATTTCTTCCCTCTCATTGTCTCCCTCTTTCTCTCTCCCTCACCCTTGCTCTCTTTATACAACACTACTAGCAAGACGCCCTTCCCCCCCCCCTTCACTGTAGTAATCATTTGACTGAATTGCAAGGATTTTTGTTATGTGTCTAAGGTCATAGTGTAAATCTCATGTTTGGATATAATGCTGGCAAAAAAGTAATGCTTCAAATTGGAAATGTATTTTGAAAATGACTCAGGTTTCTACACTGTAATGTAGTCTCTTAAACGTTTTTGTGTGGTAAATGTATTTTGGTATAATGTATGGTTTTAAAATTTTTGTCCAGGATCACACTGAGTGTCTGTGTAAATTAAAGAATTATATTTGCATCTTTTTCTATAATCTCACCTGTGTGTCCTCACAGTCTACTTCTCTCTGCTTATACTGTCTTCTTTCTTCTGATATTGTGTCTCATGTTTGGATGTAATGCTGGCAAAAAAGTAATGCTGCAAATTGGAAATGTATTTTGAAAATGACTCAGGTTTCTGCACTGTATTGTAGTGCTCAAATAGATAGGCTGTGTTCTGTCTCTTAAAGTTTTTCGTGTGGTAAATATGTTTTGGTTAAATGTATGGTTTTATACTTTTTGTCCAGGATCACACTGAGTGTCTGTGTAAATTTAAGAATTATATTTGCACTTTTTATATAATCCCCCCTGTCTCTCCTCACAGTCTACCTCTCTCTGCTTATACTGGCCTTTTTTTCTGATATTTCCACTCTTTTCTTATTTTTTCTTGTCTTTCTTGAGAGTGCTATTTTTTTTTACTGTTTCTTGTGTTCCCTCTGTTATGGTTGTCTTTACTGTCTCCTACTGTTCCACTTTCATTTTATACTCCCTCCTCTGCTTTCTTAATAATGCTCTCTGTTTAATTAGACCTCCTTTTAGCAATGACCCATTTAATATAGATAGAGTGCTGTATACACTATGGGCAGATTTATACGCATATTGGGCCTCTTTCTTCCTGTATTGTGTCTCATGTTTGGATGTAATGCTGGCAAAAAACTAATGGTGCATATTGGAAATTTATTTTGGAAATGATTTAGGGTTCTGCATTCTAATGTAGTGCTCATATTCATGGGCTGTGTTCTGTCTCTTAACCGTTTTTCTGTGGTATATGTGTTTTCGTGAAATGTATGGTTTTAACATTTTTGACTAAGATCACACTGAGGGTCTGTGTAAATTAAAGAAATATATTTGCACATTTTTCGATAATGACATGTGTGTCTCTTCACAGTTACCGTCTCTCTGCTTTTAGGGTACTCTTTATTTTGATATTGTGTCTCATCTTTTGATTAAATGCTGGTATAGAAATAGTGCTGTAAATTGGAAATGTATTTTCTGTCTTCACTATCCCTCTCCTTCTGGCTGCACCCTATGCCTGCACCATCTCATGTGCATCTGCAGAGGCCTATTATGATATGGCTGTTGGTGTGTATTAGACAGCGCTTACATGTTAGATCTTTCCCTTCTCTGCCTGTAGTCTCGCACCCTCTGTGTGAACCATTTTATCTCTGTCTTCACTATCTCCCCTTCTGTGTGCTCCAATTAGCCTCTGCATGTAACATTTCTCTCACAGTTTCCAGTATTTCTTCTCTGTTGTACCATTTTATCCTCTGTGTGTACCAAGTCTGTGTCTGCTTGCACTATCTGTGTTTCTGCTTGAACCATCTCACCCTTTCTCTGCACCACCTTTTCTCTGACTGCACCATCTCTCCCTCTGCCTGCAGCCCTGCACCATCCATCCTCTGATTGCACCAGTTTACTCTCTGCCTGCAGTATCTCATTTTCTGTCTGCACCAACCCTGTACCACTGCCTGCACCCTCTCATGTGCATTTGCAGAGGCATATTATGATATGACTGTTTGTGTGTATTAGACAGCGCTTACATGTTGGATCTTTTCTTTCTCTGCCTGTAGTATCGCACACTCTGTGTGGACCATTTTATCTCTGTCTTCACTATCTCCCCCTCTGTGTGCTCCAATTAGCCTCTGAATGTAACATTTCTCTCACTGTTTTCAGTATTTCTTCTCTGTTGTACCATTTTATCCACTGTGTGTACCATGTCTGTGTCTGCTTGCACTATCTGTGTTTCTGTTTGAACCATCTAACCCTTTCTATGCACCACCTTTTCTCTGACTGCACCATCTCTCCCTCAGCCTGTAGCCCTGCACCATCTATCCTCTGATTGCACCAGTTTACTCTCTGCCTGCAGTATCTCATTTTCTGTCTGCACCAACCCTGTCCCACTGCCTGCACCCTCTCATGTGCATCTGCAGAGGCCTATTATGATATGGCTGCTGGTGTGTATTAGACAGCGCTTACATGTTAGATATTTTCCTTTTCTGCCTGTAGTCTCGCACCCTCTGTGTGTACCATTTTATTTCTGTCTTCACTATCTCTCCCTCTGTGTGCTCCAATTAGCCTCTGCATGTAACATTTCTCTCACTGTTTCCAGTATTTCTTCTCTGTTGTACCATTTTATCCTCTGTGTGTACTATGTCTGTGTCTGTTTGCACTATCTGTGTTTCTGCTTGAACCATCTCACTCTTTGTCTGCACCACCTTTTCTCTGACAGCACCATCTCTCCCTCTGCCTGCAGCCTTGCACCATCTATCGTCTGATTGCACCAGTTTACTCTCTGCCTGCAGTATCTCATTTTGTGTCTGCACCAACACTCTCCCACTGCCTGCACCCTCTCATGTGCATCTGCAGAGGCCTATTATGATATGGCTGCTGTTGTGTATTAGACAGCGCTTACAAGTTAGATCTTTTCCTTCTCTGCCTGTAGTCTCGCACCCTCTGTGTGTACCATTTTATCTGTCTTCACTATCTCCCCCTCTGTGTGCTCCAATTAGCCTCTGCATGTAACATTTCTCTCACTGTTTCCAGCATGTTTTCTCTGTTGTACCATTTTATCCACTGTGTGTGCCATGTCTGTGTCTGTTTGCACTATCTGTGTTTCTGTTTGAACCATCTCACCCTTTCTATGCACCTCCTTTTCTCTGACTCCACCATCTCTCCCTCTGCCTGTAGCCCTGCACCATCTATCCTCTGATTGCACCAGTTTACTCTCTGCCTGCAGTATCTCATTTTCTGTCTGCACCAACCCTGTCCCACTGCCTGCACCCTCTCATGTGCATCTGCAGAGGCCTATTATGATATGGCTGCTGGTGTGTATTAGACAGCGCTTACATGTTAGATATTTTCCTTTTCTGCCTGTAGTCTCGCACCCTCTGTGTGTACCATTTTATTTCTGTCTTCACTATCTCTCCCTCTGTGTGCTCCAATTAGCCTCTGCATGTAACATTTCTCTCACTGTTTCCAGTATTTCTTCCCCGTTGTACCATGTTATCCTCTGCGTGTACCATGTCTGTGTCTGCTTGCACTATCTGTGTTTCTGCTTGAACCATCTCACCCTTTGTCTGCACCACCTTTTCTCTGACTGCACCATCTCTCCCTCTGCCTGCAGCCTTGCACCATCTATAATCTGATTGCACCAGTTTACTCTCTGCCTGCAGTATCTCATTTTGCGTCTGCACCAACACTCTCCCACTACCTGCACCCTCTCATTTGCATCAGCAGAGGCCTATTATGATATGGCTGCTGGCGTGTATTAGACAGCGCTTACAAGTTAGATCTTTCCCTTCTCTGCCTGTAGTCTCGCACCCTCTGTGTGTACCATTTTATTTCTGTCTTCACTATCTCTGCCTCTGTGTGCTCCAATTAGCCTCTGCATGTAACATTTCTCTCACTGTTTCCAGTATTTCTTCCCTGTTGTACCATTTTATCCTCTATGTGTACCATGTCTGTGTCTGCTTGGACTTTCTGTGTTTCTGCTTGAACCATCTCACCCTTTGTCTGCACCACCTTTTCTCTGACAGCACCATCTCTCCCTCTGCCTGCAGCCTTGCACCATCTATCCTCTGATTGTACCAGTTTACTCTCTGCCTGCAGTATCTCATTTTGTGTCTGCACCAACCCTCTCCCACTGCCTGCACCCTCTCATGTGCATCGGCAGAGGCCTATTATGATATGGCTGTTGGTGTGTATTAGACAGCGCTTACATGTTAGATATTTTCCTTTTCTGCCTGTAGTCTCGCACCCTCTGTGTGTACCATTTTATTTCTGTCTTCACTATCTCTCCCTCTGTGTGCTCCAATTAGCCTCTGCATGTAACATTTCTCTCACTGTTTCCAGTATTTCTTCCCTGTTGTACCATTTTATCCTCTGTGTGTACTATGTCTGTGTCTGCTTGCACTATCTGTGTTTCTGCTTGAACCATCTCATCCTTTGTCTGCACCACCTTTTCTCTGACTGCACCATCTCTCCCTCTGCCTGCAGCCTTGCACCATCTATCCTCTGATTGCACCAGTTTACTCTCTGCCTGCAGTATCTCATTTTGCGTCTGCACCAATACTCTCCCACTGCCTGCACCCTCTCATGTGCATCTGCAGAGGCCTATTATGATATGGCTGCTTGTGTGTATTAGACAGCGCTTACAAGTTAGATCTTTTCCTTCTCTGCCTGTAGTCTCGCACCCTCTGTGTGTACCATTTTATTTGTCTTCACTATATCCCCCTCTGTGTGCTCCAATTAGCCTCTGCATGTAACATTTCTCTCACTGTTTCCAGTATTTCTTCTCTGTTGTACCATTTTATCCTCTGTGTGTACCATGTATGTGTCTGTTTGCACTATCTGTGTTTCTGCTTGAACCATCTCACTCTTTGTCTGCACCACCTTTTCTCTGACAGCACCATCTCTCCCTCTGCCTGCAGCCTTGCACCATCTATCCTCTGATTGCACCAGTTTACTCTCTGCCTGCAGTATCTCATTTTGTGTCTGCACCAACACTCTCCCACTGCCTGCACCCTCTCATGAGCATCTGCAGAGGCCTATTATGATATGGCTGCTGTTGTGTATTAGACAGCGCTTACAAGTTAGATCTTTTCCTTCTCTGCCTATAGTCTCGCACCCTCTGTGTGTACCATTTTATTTCTGTCTTCACTATCTCTCCCTCTGTGTGCTCCAATTAGCCTCTGCATTTAACATTTCTCTCACTGTTTCCAGTATTTCTTCCCCGTTGTACCATTTTATCCTCTGTGTGTACCATGTCTGTGTCTGTTTGCACTATCTGTGTTTCTGTTTGAACCATCTCACCCTTTCTATGCACCACCTTTTCTCTGACTGCACCATCTCTCGCTCTGCCTGTAGCCCTGCACCATCTATCCTCTGATTGCACCAGTTTACTCTCTGCCTGCAGTATCTCATTTTCTGTCTGCACCAACCCTGTACCACTGCCTGCACCCTCTCATGTGCATCTGCAGAGGCCTATTATGATATGGCTGCTGGTGTGTATTAGACAGCGCTTACATGTTAGATATTTTCCTTTTCTGCCTGTAGTCTCGCACCCTCTGTGTGTACCATTTTATTTCTGTCTTCACTATCTCTCCCTCTGTGTGCTCCAATTAGCCTCTGCATGTAACATTTCTCTCACTGTTTCCAGTATTTCTTCCCCGTTGTACCATTTTATCCTCTGTGTGTACCATGTCTGTGTCTGTTTGCACTATCTGTGTTTCTGCTTGAACCATCTCACTCTTTGTCTGCAGCACCTTTTCTCTGACAGCACCATCTCTCTGTCTGTCTGCAGCCCTGCACCATCTATCCTCTGATTGCACCAGTTTACTCTCTGCCTGCAGTATCTCATTTTCTGTCTGCACCAACCCTGTCCCACTGCCTGCACCCTCTCATGTGCATCTGCAGAGGCCTATTATGATATGTCTGCTGGTGTGTATTAGACAGCGGTTACATGTTATATCTTTTCCTACTCTGCCTGTAGTCTCGCACCCTCTGTCTGTACCATGTTATCTCTGTCTTCACTATCTCCTCTCTGTGTGCTCCAATTAGCCTCTGCATGTAACATTTCTCTAACTGTTTCCAGCATTTTTCCCTGATGTACGATTTTATCCTCTGTGTGTACCATGTCTGTGTCTGCTTGCACTATCTGTGTTTCTGTTTGAACCATCTCACCCTTTCTCTGCACCACCTTTTCTCTGACTGCACCATCTCTCCCTCTGCCTGCAGCCCTGCACCATCTATCCTCTGATTGCACCAGTTTACTCTCTGCCTGCAGTATCTCATTTTCTGTCTGCACCAACCCTGTACCACTGCCTGCACCCTCTCATGAGCATCTGCAGAGGCCTATTATGATATGGCTGCTGTTGTGTATTAGACAGCGCTTACAAGTTAGATCTTTTCCTTCTCTGCCTGTAGTCTCGCACCCTCTTTGTGTACCATTTTATCTGTCTTCACTATCTCCCCCTCTGTGTGCTCCAATTAGCCTCTGCATGTAACATTTCTCTCACTGTTTCCAGTATTTCTTCTCTGTTGTACCATTTTATCCTCTGTGTGTACCATGTCTGTGTCTGTTTGCACTATCTGTGTTTCTGCTTGAACCATCTCACCCTTTGTCTGCACCACCTTTTCTCTGACAGCACCATCTCTCCCTCTGCCTGCAGCCTTGCACCATCTATCCTCTGATTGCACCAGTTTTCTCTCTGCCTGCAGTATCTCATTTTGTGTCTGCACCAACACTCTCCCACTGCCTGCACCCTCTCATGAGCATCTGCAGAGGCCTATTATGATATGGCTGCTGTTGTGTATTAGACAGCGCTTACAAGTTAGATCTTTTCCTTCTCTGCCTGTAGTCTCGCACCCTCTTTGTGTACCATTTTATCTGTCTTCACTATCTCCCCCTCTGTGTGCTCCAGTTAGCCTCTGCATGTAACATTTCTCTCACTGTTTCCATCATTTTTTCTCTGTTGTACCATTGTATCCACTGTGTGTACCATGTCTGTGTCTGCTTGCACTATCTGTGTTTCTGTTTGAACCATCTCACCCTTTCTATGCACCACCTTTTCTCTGACTGCACCATCTCTCCCTCTGCCTGTAGCCCTGCACCATCTATCCTCTGATTGCACCAGTTTACTCTCTGCCTGCAGTATCTCATTTTCTGTCTGCACCAACCCTGTCCCACTGCCTGCACCCTCTCATGTGCATCTGCAGAGGCCTATTATGATATGGCTGCTGGTGTGTATTAGACAGCGCTTACATGTTAGATATTTCCTTTTCTGCCTGTAGTCTCGCACCCTCTGTGTGTACCATTTTATTTCTGTCTTCACTATCTCTCCCTCTGTGTGCTCCAATTAGCCTCTGCATGTAACATTTCTCTCACTGTTTCCAGTATTTCTTCTCTGTTGTACCATTTTATCCTCTGTGTGTACCATGTCTGTGTCTGTTTGCACTATCTGTGTTTCTGCTTGAACCATCTCACTCTTTGTCTGCAGCACCTTTTCTCTGACAGCACCATCTCTCCCTCTGCCTGCAGCCTTGCACCATCTATCCACTGATTGCACCAGTTTACTCTCTGCCTGCAGTATCTCATTTTGTGTCTGCACCAACACTCTCCCACTGCCTGCACCCTCTCATGAGCATCTGCAGAGACCTATTATGATATGGCTGCTGTTGTGTATTAGACAGCGCTTACAAGTTAGATCTTTTCCTTCTCTGCCTGTAGTCTCGCACCCTCTGTGTGTACCATTTTATCTGTCTTCACTATCTCCCCCTCTGTGTGCTCCAATTAGCCTCTGCATGTAACATTTCTCTCACTGTTTCCAGCATTTTTTCTCTGTTGTACCATTTAATCCACTGTGTGTACCATGTCTGTGTCTGTTTGCACTATCTGTGTTTCTGTTTGAACCATCTCACCCTTTCTATGCACCACCTTTTCTCTGACTGCACCATCTCTTCCTCTGCCTGTAGCCCTGCACCATCTATCCTCTGATTGCACCAGTTTACTCTCTGCCTGCAGTATCTCATTTTCTGTCTGCACCAACCCTGTCCCACTGCCTGCACCCTCTCATGTGCATCTGCAGAGGCCTATTATGATATGGCTGCTGGTGTGTATTAGACAGCGCTTACATGTTAGATATTTTCCTTTTCTGCCTGTAGTCTCGCACCCTCTGTGTGTACCATTTTATTTCTGTCTTCACTATCTCTCCCTCTGTGTGCTCCAATTAGCCTCTGCATGTAACATTTCTCTCACTGTTTCCAGTATTTCTTCCCCGTTGTACCATTTTATCCTCTGTGTGTACCATGTCTGTGTCTGCTTGCACTATCTGTGTTTCTGCTTGAACCATCTCACCCTTTGTCTGCACCACCTTTTCTCTCACTGCACCATCTCTCCCTCTGCCTGCAGCCTTGCACCATCTATCCTCTGATTGTACCAGTTTACTCTCTGCCTGCAGTATCTCATTTTGTGTCTGCACCAACCCTCTCCCACTGCCTGCACCCTCTCATGTGCATCTGCAGAGGCCTATTATGATATGGCTGTTGGTGTGTATTAGACAGCGCTTACATGTTAGATATTTTCATTTTCTGACTGTAGTCTCGCACCCTCTGTGTGTACCATTTTATTTGTCTTCACTATCTCTCCCTCTGTATGCTCCAATTAGCCTCTGCATGTAACATTTCTCTCACTGTTTCCAGTATTTCTTCCCTGTTGTACCATTTTATCCTCTGTGTGTACCATGTCTGTGTCTGCTTGCACTATCTGTGTTTCTGCTTGAACCATCTCACCCTTTGTCTGCACCACCTTTTCTCTGACTGCACCATCTCTCCCTCTGCCTGCAGCCTTGCACCATCTATAATCTGATTGCACCAGTTTACTCTCTGCCTGCAGTATCTCATTTTGCGTCTGCACCAACACTCTCCCACTGCCTGCACCCTCTCATTTGCATCAGCAGAGGCCTATTATGATATGGCTGCTGGCGTGTATTAGACAGCGCTTACAAGTTAGATCTTTTCCTTCTCTGCCTGTAGTCTCACACCCTCTGTGTGTACCATTTTATTTCTGTCTTCACTATCTCTCCCTCTGTGTGCTCCAATTAGCCTCTGCATGTAACATTTCTCTCACTGTTTCCAGTATTTCTTCCCTGTTGTACCATTTTATCCTCTATGTGTACCATGTCTGTGTCTGCTTGGACTTTCTGTGTTTCAGCTTGAACCATCTCACCCTTTGTCTGCACCACCTTTTCTCTCACTGCACCATCTCTCCCTCTGACTGCAGCCTTGCACCATCTATCCTCTGATTGTACCAGTTTACTCTCTGACTGCAGTATCTCATTTTCTGTCTGCACCAACCCTCTCCCACTGCCTGCACCCTCTCATGTGCATCTGCAGAGGCCTATTATGATATTGCTGTTGGTGTGTATTAGACAGCGCTTACATGTTAGATATTTTCCTTTTCTGCCTGTAGTCTCGCACCCTCTGTGTGTACCATTTTATTTCTGTCTTCACTATCTCTCCCTCTGTGTGCTCCAATTAGCCTCTGCATGTAACATTTCTCTCACTGTTTCCAGTATTTCTTCCCTGTTGTACCATTTTATCCTCTGTGTGTACCATGTCTGTGTCTGCTTGCAGTATCTGTGTTTCTGCTTGAACCATCTCACCCTTTGTCTGCACCACCTTTTCTCTCACTGCACCATCTCTCCCTCTGCCTGCAGCCTTGCACCATCTATCCTCTGATTGTACCAGTTTACTCTCTGCCTGCAGTATCTCATTTTGTGTCTGCACCAACCCTCTCCCACTGCCTGCACCCTCTCATGAGCATCTGCAGAGACCTATTATGATATGGCTGCTGTTGTGTATTAGACAGCGCTTACAAGTTAGATCTTTTCCTTCTCTGCCTGTAGTCTTGCACCCTCTGCGTATACCATTTTATCTGTCTTCACTATCTCCCCCTCTGTGTGCTCCAATTAGCCTCTGCATGTAACATTTCTCTCACTGTTTCCAGCATTTTTTCTCTGTTGTACCATTTAATCCACTGTGTGTACCATGTCTGTGTCTGTTTGCACTATCTGTGTTTCTGTTTGAACCATCTCACCCTTTCTATGCACCACCTTTTCTCTGACTGCACCATCTCTCCCTCTGCCTGTAGCCCTGCACCATCTATCCTCTGATTGCACCAGTTTACTCCCTGCCTGCAGTATCTCATTTTCTGTCTGCACCAACCCTGTCCCACTGCCTGCACCCTCTCATGTGCATCTGCAGAAGCCTATTATGATATGGCTGCTGGTGTGTATTAGACAGCGCTTACAAGTTAGATCTTTTCCTTCTCTGCCTGTAGTCTCACACCCTCTGTGTGTACCATTTTATTTCTGTCTTCACTATCTCTCCCTCTGTGTGCTCCAATTAGCCTCTGCATGTAACATTTCTCTCACTGTTTCCAGTATTTCTTCCCTGTTGTACCATTTTATCCTCTATGTGTACCATGTCTGTGTCTGCTTGGACTTTCTGTGTTTCAGCTTGAACCATCTCACCCTTTGTCTGCACCACCTTTTCTCTCACTGCACCATCTCTCCCTCTGACTGCAGCCTTGCACCATGTATCCTCTGATTGTACCAGTTTACTCTCTGCCTGCAGTATTTCATTTTGTGTCTGCACCAACCCTCTCCCACTGCCTGCACCCTCTCATGTGCATCTGCAGAGGCCTATTATGATATTGCTGTTGGTGTGTATTAGACAGCGCTTACATGTTAGATATTTTCCTTTTCTGCCTGTAGTCTCGCACCCTCTGTGTGTACCATTTTATTTCTGTCTTCACTATCTCTCCCTCTGTGTGCTCCAATTAGCCTCTGCATGTAACATTTCTCTCACTGTTTCCAGTATTTCTTCCCTGTTGTACCATTTTATCCTCTGTGTGTACCATGTCTGTGTCTGCTTGCACTATCTGTGTTTCTGCTTGAACCATCTCACCCTTTGTCTGCACCACCTTTTGTCTGACTGCACCATCTCTCCCTCTGCCTGCAGCCTTGCACCATCTATCCTCTGATTGCACCAGTTTACTCTCTGCCTGCAGTATCTCATTTTCTGTCTGCACCAACCCTGTCCCACTGTCTGCACCCTCTCATGTGCATCTGCAGAGGCCTATTATGATATGGCTGCTGTTGTGTATTAGACAGCGCTTACAAGTTAGATCTTTTCCTTCTCTGCCTGTAGTCTCGCACCCTCTGTGTGTACCATTTTATTTCTGTATTCACTATCTCTCCCTCTGTGTGCTCCAATTAGCCTCTGCATGTAACATTTCTCTCACTGTTTCCAGTATTTCTTCCCCGTTGTACCATTTTATCCTCTGTGTGTACCATGTCTGTGTCTGCTTGCACTATCTGTGTTTCTGCTTGAACCATCTCACCCTTTGTCTGCACCACCTTTTCTCTCACTGCACCATCTCTCCCTCTGCCTGCAGCCTTGCACCATCTATCCTCTGATTGTACCAGTTTACTCTCTGCCTGCAGTATCTCATTTTGTGTCTGCACCAACCCTCTCCCACTGCCTGCACCCTCTCATGTGCATCTGCAGAGGCCTATTATGATATGGCTGTTGGTGTGTATTAGACAGCGCTTACATGTTAGATATTTTCCTTCTCTGCCTGTAGTCTCGTACCCTCTGTGTGTACCATTTTATTTCTGTCTTCACTATCTCTCCCTCTGTGTGCTCCAATTAGCCTCTGCATGTAACATTTCTCTCACTGTTTCCAGTATTTCTTCCCTGTTGTACCATTTTATCCTCTGTGTGTACCATGTCTGTGTCTGCTTGCACTATCTGTGTTTCTGCTTGAACCATCTCACCCTTTGTCTGCACCACCTTTTCTCTGACTGCACCATCTCTCCCTCTGCCTGCAGCCTTGCACCATCTATCCTCTGATTGCACCAGTTTACTCTCTGCCTGCAGTATCTCATTTTGTGTCTGCACCAACACTCTCCCACTGCCTGCACCCTCTCATGAGCATCTGCAGAGGCCTATTATGATATGGCTGCTGTTGTGTATTAGACAGTGCTTACAAGTTAGATCTTTTCCTTCTCTGCCTGTAGTCTCGCACCCTCTTTGTGTACCATTTTATCTGTCTTCACTATCTCCCCCTCTGTGTGCTCCAGTTAGCCTCTGCATGTAACATTTCTCTCACTGTTTCCATCATTTTTTCTCTGTTGTACCATTGTATCCACTGTGTGTACCATGTCTGTGTCTGCTTGCACTATCTGTGTTTCTGTTTGAACCATCTCACCCTTTCTATGCACCACCTTTTCTCTGACTGCACCATCTCTCCCTCTGCCTGTAGCCCTGCACCATCTATCCTCTGATTGCACCAGTTTACTCTCTGCCTGCAGTATCTCATTTTCTGTCTGCACCAACCCTGTCCCACTGCCTGCACCCTCTCATGTGCATCTGCAGAGGCCTATTATGATATGGCTGCTGGTGTGTATTAGACAGCGCTTACATGTTAGATATTTTCCTTTTCTGCCTGTAGTCTCGCACCCTCTGTGTGTACCATTTTATTTCTGTCTTCACTATCTCTCCCTCTGTGTGCTCCAATTAGCCTCTGCATGTAACATTTCTCTCACTGTTTCCAGTATTTCTTCTCTGTTGTACCATTTTATCCTCTGTGTGTACCATGTCTGTGTCTGTTTGCACTATCTGTGTTTCTGCTTGAACCATCTCACTCTTTGTCTGCAGCACCTTTTCTCTGACAGCACCATCTCTCCCTCTGCCTGCAGCCTTGCACCATCTATCCACTGATTGCACCAGTTTACTCTCTGCCTGCAGTATCTCATTTTGTGTCTGCACCAACACTCTCCCACTGCCTGCACCCTCTCATGAGCATCTGCAGAGACCTATTATGATATGGCTGCTGTTGTGTATTAGACAGCGCTTACAAGTTAGATCTTTTCCTTCTCTGCCTGTAGTCTCGCACCCTCTGTGTGTACCATTTTATCTGTCTTCACTATCTCCCCCTCTGTGTGCTCCAATTAGCCTCTGCATGTAACATTTCTCTCACTGTTTCCAGCATTTTTTCTCTGTTGTACCATTTAATCCACTGTGTGTACCATGTCTGTGTCTGTTTGCACTATCTGTGTTTCTGTTTGAACCATCTCACCCTTTCTATGCACCACCTTTTCTCTGACTGCACCATCTCTCCCTCTGCCTGTAGCCCTGCACCATCTATCCTCTGATTGCACCAGTTTACTCTCTGCCTGCAGTATCTCATTTTCTGTCTGCACCAACCCTGTCCCACTGCCTGCACCCTCTCATGTGCATCTGCAGAGGCCTATTATGATATGGCTGCTGGTGTGTATTAGACAGCGCTTACATGTTAGATATTTTCCTTTTCTGCCTGTAGTCTCGCACCCTCTGTGTGTACCATTTTATTTCTGTCTTCACTATCTCTCCCTCTGTGTGCTCCAATTAGCCTCTGCATGTAACATTTCTCTCACTGTTTCCAGTATTTCTTCCCCGTTGTACCATTTTATCCTCTGTGTGTACCATGTCTGTGTCTGCTTGCACTATCTGTGTTTCTGCTTGAACCATCTCACCCTTTGTCTGCACCACCTTTTCTCTCACTGCACCATCTCTCCCTCTGCCTGCAGCCTTGCACCATCTATCCTCTGATTGTACCAGTTTACTCTCTGCCTGCAGTATCTCATTTTGTGTCTGCACCAACCCTCTCCCACTGCCTGCACCCTCTCATGTGCATCTGCAGAGGCCTATTATGATATGGCTGTTGGTGTGTATTAGACAGCGCTTACATGTTAGATATTTTCATTTTCTGACTGTAGTCTCGCACCCTCTGTGTGTACCATTTTATTTGTCTTCACTATCTCTCCCTCTGTATGCTCCAATTAGCCTCTGCATGTAACATTTCTCTCACTGTTTCCAGTATTTCTTCCCTGTTGTACCATTTTATCCTCTGTGTGTACCATGTCTGTGTCTGCTTGCACTATCTGTGTTTCTGCTTGAACCATCTCACCCTTTGTCTGCACCACCTTTTCTCTGACTGCACCATCTCTCCCTCTGCCTGCAGCCTTGCACCATCTATAATCTGATTGCACCAGTTTACTCTCTGCCTGCAGTATCTCATTTTGCGTCTGCACCAACACTCTCCCACTGCCTGCACCCTCTCATTTGCATCAGCAGAGGCCTATTATGATATGGCTGCTGGCGTGTATTAGACAGCGCTTACAAGTTAGATCTTTTCCTTCTCTGCCTGTAGTCTCACACCCTCTGTGTGTACCATTTTATTTCTGTCTTCACTATCTCTCCCTCTGTGTGCTCCAATTAGCCTCTGCATGTAACATTTCTCTCACTGTTTCCAGTATTTCTTCACTGTTGTACCATTTTATCCTCTATGTGTACCATGTCTGTGTCTGCTTGGACTTTCTGTGTTTCAGCTTGAACCATCTCACCCTTTGTCTGCACCACCTTTTCTCTCACTGCACCATCTCTCCCTCTGACTGCAGCCTTGCACCATCTATCCTCTGATTGTACCAGTTTACTCTCTGCCTGCAGTATCTCATTTTCTGTCTGCACCAACCCTCTCCCACTGCCTGCACCCTCTCATGTGCATCTGCAGAGGCCTATTATGATATTGCTGTTGGTGTGTATTAGACAGCGCTTACATGTTAGATATTTTCCTTTTCTGCCTGTAGTCTCGCACCCTCTGTGTGTACCATTTTATTTCTGTCTTCACTATCTCTCCCTCTGTGTGCTCCAATTAGCCTCTGCATGTAACATTTCTCTCACTGTTTCCAGTATTTCTTCCCTGTTGTACCATTTTATCCTCTGTGTGTACCATGTCTGTGTCTGCTTGCACTATCTGTGTTTCTGCTTGAACCATCTCACCCTTTGTCTGCACCACCTTTTCTCTCACTGCACCATCTCTCCCTCTGCCTGCAGCCTTGCACCATCTATCCTCTGATTGTACCAGTTTACTCTCTGCCTGCAGTATCTCATTTTGTGTCTGCACCAACCCTCTCCCACTGCCTGCACCCTCTCATGTGCATCTGCAGAGGCCTATTATGATATTGCTGTTGGTGTGTATTAGACAGCGCTTACATGTTAGATATTTTCCTTTTCTGCCTGTAGTCTCGCACCCTCTGTGTGTACCATTTTATTTCTGTCTTCACTATCTCTCCCTCTGTGTGCTCCAATTAGCCTCTGCATGTAACATTTCTCTCACTGTTTCCAGTATTTCTTCCCTGTTGTACCATTTTATCCTCTGTGTGTACCATGTCTGTGTCTGCTTGCACTATCTGTGTTTCTGCTTGAACCATCTCACCCTTTGTCTGCACCACCTTTTCTCTGACTGCACCATCTCTCCCTCTGCCTGCAGCCTTGCACCATCTATCCTCTGATTGCACCAGTTTACTCTCTGCCTGCAGTATCTCATTTTCTGTCTGCACCAACCCTGTCCCACTGTCTGCACCCTCTCATGTGCATCTGCAGAGGCCTATTATGATATGGCTGCTGGTGTGTATTAGACAGCGCTTACAAGTTAGATCTTTTCCTTCTCTGCCTGTAGTCTCGCACCCTCTGTGTGTACCATTTTATCTGTCTTCACTATCTCCCCCTCTGTGTGCTCCAATTAGCCTCTGCATGTAACATTTCTCTCACTGTTTCCAGCATTTTTTCTCTGTTGTACCATTGTATCCACTGTGTGTACCATGTTTGTGTCTGCTTGCACTATCTGTGTTTCTGTTTGAACCATCTCACCATTTCTCTGCACCACCTTTTCTCTGACTGCACCATCTCTCCCTCTGCCTGTAGCCCTGCACCATCTATCCTCTGATTGCACCAGTTTACTCTCTGCCTGCAGTATCCCATTTTCTGTCTGCACCAACCCTGTCCCACTGTCTGCACCCTCTCATGTGCATCGGCAGAGGCCTATTATGATATGGCTGCTGGTGTGTATTAGACAGCGCTTACATGTTAGATATTTTCTTTTTCTGCCTGTAGTCTCGCACCCTCTGTGTGTACCATTTTATTTCTGTCTTCACTATCTCTCCCTCTGTGTGCTCCAATTAGCCTCTGCATGTAACATTTCTCTCACTGTTTCCAGTATTTCTTCTCTGTTCTACCATTTTATCCTCTATGTGTACCATGTCCGTGTCTGTTTGCACTATCTGTGTTTCTGCTTGAACCATCTCACTCTTTGTCTGCACCACCTTTTCTCTGACAGCACCATCTCTCCCTCTGCCTGCAGCCTTGCACCATCTATCCTCTGATTGCACCAGTTTACTCTCTGCCTGCAGTATCTCATTTTCTGTCTGCACCAACACTCTCCCACTGCCTTCACCCTCTCATGAGCATCTGCAGAGGCCTATTATGATATGGCTGCTGTTGTGTATTAGACAGCGCTTACAAGTTAGATCTTTTCCTTCTCTGCCTGTAGTCTCGCACCCTCTGTGTGTACCATTTTATTTCTGTATTCACTATCTCTCCCTCTGTGTGCTCCAATTAGCCTCTGCATGTAACATTTCTCTCACTGTTTCCAGTATTTCTTCCCCGTTGTACCATTTTATCCTCTGTGTGTACCATCTCTGTGTCTGCTTGCACTATCTGTGTTTCTGCTTGAACCATCTCACCCTTTGTCTGCACCACCTTTTCTCTCACTGCACCATCTCTCCCTCTGCCTGCAGCCTTGCACCATCTATCCTCTGATTGTACCAGTTTACTCTCTGCCTGCAGTATCTCATTTTGTGTCTGCACCAACCCTCTCCCACTGCCGGCACCCTCTCATGTGCATCTGCAGAGGCCTATTATGATATGGCTGTTGGTGTGTATTAGACAGCGCTTACATGTTAGATATTTTCCTTCTCTGCCTGTAGTCTCGTACCCTCTGTGTGTACCATTTTATTTCTGTCTTCACTATCTCTCCCTCTGTGTGCTCCAATTAGCCTCTGCATGTAACATTTCTCTCACTGTTTCCAGTATTTCTTCCCTGTTGTACCATTTTATCCTCTGTGTGTACCATGTCTGTGTCTGCTTGCACTATCTGTGTTTCTGCTTGAACCATCTCACCCTTTGTCTGCACCACCTTTTCTCTGACTGCACCATCTCTCCCTCTGCCTGCAGCCTTGCACCATCTATCCTCTGATTGCACCAGTTTACTCTCTGCCTGCAGTATCTTATTTTGTGTCTGCACCAACACTCTCCCACTGCCTGCACCCTCTCATGAGCATCTGCAGAGGCCTATTATGATATGGCTGCTGTTGTGTATTAGACAGTGCTTACAAGTTAGATCTTTTCCTTCTCTGCCTGTAGTCTCGCACCCTCTTTGTGTACCATTTTATCTGTCTTCACTATCTCCCCCTCTGTGTGCTCCAATTAGCCTCTGCATGTAACATTTCTCTCACTGTTTCCAGCATTTTTTCTCTGTTGTACCATTGTATCCACTGTGTGTACCATGTCTGTGTCTGCTTGCACTATCTGTGTTTCTGTTTGAACCATCTCACCCTTTCTATGCACCACCTTTTCTCTGACTGCACCATCTCTCCCTCTGCCTGTAGCCCTGCACCATCTATCCTCTGATTGCACCAGTTTACTCTCTGCCTGCAGTATCTCATTTTCTGTCTGCACCAACCCTGTCCCACTGCCTGCACCCTCTCATTTGCATCTGCAGAGGCCTATTATGATATGGCTGCTGGTGTGTATTAGACAGCGCTTACATGTTAGATATTTTCCTTTTCTGCCTGTAGTCTCGCACCCTCTGTGTGTACCATTTTATTTCTGTCTTCACTATCTCTCCCTCTGTGTGCTCCAATTAGCCTCTGCATGTAACATTTCTCTCACTGTTTCCAGTATTTCTTCTCTGTTGTACCATTTTATCCTCTGTGTGTACCATGTCTGTGTCTGTTTGCACTATCTGTGTTTCTGCTTGAACCATCTCACTCTTTGTCTGCAGCACCTTTTCTCTGACAGCACCATCTCTCCCTCTGCCTGCAGCCTTGCACCATCTATCCTCTGATTGCACCAGTTTACTCTCTGCCTGCAGTATCTCATTTTGTGTCTGCACCAACACTCTCCCACTGCCTGCACCCTCTCATGAGCATCTGCAGAGACCTATTATGATATGGCTGCTGTTGTGTATTAGACAGCGCTTACAAGTTAGATCTTTTCCTTCTCTGCCTGTAGTCTCGCACCCTCTGTGTGTACCATTTTATCTGTCTTCACTATCTCCCCCTCTGTGTGCTCCAATTAGACTCTGCATGTAACATTTCTCTCACTGTTTCCAGCATTTTTTCTCTGTTGTACCATTTAATCCACTGTGTGTACCATGTCTGTGTCTGCTTGCACTATCTGTGTTTCTGCTTGAACCATCTCACCCTTTGTCTGCACCACCTTTTCTCTCACTGCACCATCTCTCCCTCTGCCTGCAGCCTTGCACCATCTATCCTCTGATTGTACCAGTTTACTCTCTGCCTGCAGTATCTCATTTTGTGTCTGCACCAACCCTCTCCCACTGCCTGCACCCTCTCATGTGCATCTGCAGAGGCCTATTATGATATGGCTGTTGGTGTGTATTAGACAGCGCTTACATGTTAGATATTTTCATTTTCTGACTGTAGTCTCGCACCCTCTGTGTGTACCATTTTATTTGTCTTCACTATCTCTCCCTCTGTATGCTCCAATTAGCCTCTGCATGTAACATTTCTCTCACTGTTTCCAGTATTTCTTCCCTGTTGTACCATTTTATCCTCTGTGTGTACCATGTCTGTGTCTGCTTGCACTATCTGTGTTTCTGCTTGAACCATCTCACCCTTTGTCTGCACCACCTTTTCTCTGACTGCACCATCTCTCCCTCTGCCTGCAGCCTTGCACCATCTATAATCTGATTGCACCAGTTTACTCTCTGCCTGCAGTATCTCATTTTACGTCTGCACCAACACTCTCCCACTGCCTGCACCCTCTCATTTGCATCAGCAGAGGCCTATTATGATATGGCTGCTGGCGTGTATTAGACAGCGCTTACAAGTTAGATCTTTTCCTTCTCTGCCTGTAGTCTCACACCCTCTGTGTGTACCATTTTATTTCTGTCTTCACTATCTCTCCCTCTGTGTGCTCCAATTAGCCTCTGCATGTAACATTTCTCTCACTGTTTCCAGTATGTCTTCCCTGTTGTACCATTTTATCCTCTATGTGTACCATGTCTGTGTCTGGTTGGACTTTCTGTGTTTCAGCTTGAACCATCTCACCCTTTGTCTGCACCACCTTTTCTCTCACTGCACCATCTCTCCCTCTGACTGCAGCCTTGCACCATCTATCCTCTGATTGTACCAGTTTACTCTCTGCCTGCAGTATCTCATTTTGTGTCTGCACCAACCCTCTCCCACTGCCTGCACCCTCTCGTGTGCATCTGCGGAGGCCTATTATGATATTGCTGTTGGTGTGTATTAGACAGTGCTTACATGTTAGATATTTTCCTTTTCTGCCTGTAGTCTCGCACCCTCTGTGTGTACCATTTTATTTCTGTCTTCACTATCTCTCCCTCTGTGTGCTACAATTAGCCTCTGCATGTAACATTTCTCTCACTGTTTCCAGTATTTCTTCCCTGTTGTACCATTTTATCCTCTGTGTGTACCATGTCTGTGTCTGCTTGCACTATCTGTGTTTCTGCTTGAACCATCTCACCCTTTGTCTGCACCACCTTTTCTCTCACTGCACCATCTCTCCCTCTGCCTGCAGCCTTGCACCATCTATCCTCTGATTGTACCAGTTTACTCTCTGCCTGCAGTATCTCATTTTCTGTCTGCACCAACCCTCTCCCACTGCCTGCACCCTCTCATTTGCATCAGCAGAGGCCTATTATGATATGGCTGCTGGCGTGTATTAGACAGCGCTTACAAGTTAGATCTTTTCCTTCTCTGCCTGTAGTCTCACACCCTCTGTGTGTACCATTTTATTTCTGTCTTCACTATCTCTCCCTCTGTGTGCTCCAATTAGCCTCTGCATGTAACATTTCTCTCACTGTTTCCAGTATTTCTTCCCTGTTGTACCATTTTATCCTCTATGTGTACCATGTCTGTGTCTGCTTGGACTTTCTGTGTTTCAGCTTGAACCATCTCACCCTTTGTCTGCACCACCTTTTCTCTCACTGCACCATCTCTCCCTCTGACTGCAGCCTTGCACCATCTATCCTCTGATTGTACCAGTTTACTCTCTGCCTGCAGTATCTCATTTTGTGTCTGCACCAACCCTCTCCCACTGCCTGCACCCTCTCATTTGCATCTGCAGAGGCCTATTATGATATTGCTGTTGGTGTGTATTAGACAGCGCTTACATGTTAGATATTTTCCTTTTCTGCCTGTAGTCTCGCACCCTCTGTGTGTACCATTTTATTTCTGTCTTCACTATCTCTCCCTCTGTGTGCTCCAATTAGCCTCTGCATGTAACATTTCTCTCACTGTTTCCAGTATTTCTTCTCTGTTGTACCATTTTATCCTCTGTGTGTACCATGTCTGTGTCTGTTTGCACTATCTGTGTTTCTGCTTGAACCATCTCACTCTTTGTCTGCAGCACCTTTTCTCTGACAGCACCATCTCTCCCTCTGCCTGCAGCCTTGCACCATCTATCCTCTGATTGCACCAGTTTACTCTCTGCCTGCAGTATCTCATTTTGTGTCTGCACCAACACTCTCCCACTGCCTGCACCCTCTCATGAGCATCTGCAGAGACCTATTATGATATGGCTGCTGTTGTGTATTAGACAGCGCTTACAAGTTAGATCTTTTCCTTCTCTGCCTGTAGTCTCGCACCCTCTGTGTGTACCATTTTATCTGTCTTCACTATCTCCCCCTCTGTGTGCTCCAATTAGCCTCTGCATGTAACATTTCTCTCACTGTTTCCAGCATTTTTTCTCTGTTGTACCATTTAATCCACTGTGTGTACCATGTCTGTGTCTGTTTGCACTATCTGTGTTTCTGTTCGAACCATCTCACCCTTTCTATGCACCACCTTTTCTCTGACTGCACCATCTCTCCCTCTGCCTGTAGCCCTGCACCATCTATCCTCTGATTGCACCAGTTTACTCTCTGCCTGCAGTATCTCATTTTCTGTCTGCACCAACCCTGTCCCACTGCCTGCACCCTCTCATGTGCATCTGCAGAGGCCTATTATGATATGGCTGCTGGTGTGTATTAGACAGCGCTTACATGTTAGATATTTTCCTTTTCTGCCTGTAGTCTCGCACCCTCTGTGTGTACCATTTTATTTCTGTCTTCACTATCTCTCCCTCTGTGTGCTCCAATTAGCCTCTGCATGTAACATTTCTCTCACTGTTTCCAGTATTTCTTCCCCGTTGTACCATTTTATCCTCTGTGTGTACCATGTCTGTGTCTGCTTGCACTATCTGTGTTTCTGCTTGAACCATCTCACCCTTTGTCTGCACCACCTTTTCTCTCACTGCACCATCTCTCCCTCTGCCTGCAGCCTTGCACCATCTATCCTCTGATTGTACCAGTTTACTCTCTGCCTGCAGTATCTCATTTTGTGTCTGCACCAACCCTCTCCCACTGCCTGCACCCTCTCATGTGCATCTGCAGAGGCCTATTATGATATGGCTGTTGGTGTGTATTTGACAGCGCTTACATGTTAGATATTTTCATTTTCTGACTGTAGTCTCGCACCCTCTGTGTGTACCATTTTATTTGTCTTCACTATCTCTCCCTCTGTATGCTCCAATTAGCCTCTGCATGTAACATTTCTCTCACTGTTTCCAGTATTTCTTCCCTGTTGTACCATGTTATCCTCTGTGTGTACCATGTCTGTGTCTGCTTGCACTATCTGTGTTTCTGCTTGAACCATCTCACCCTTTGTCTGCACCACCTTTTCTCTGACTGCACCATCTCTCCCTCTGCCTGCAGCCTTGCACCATCTATAATCTGATTGCACCAGTTTACTCTCTGCCTGCAGTATCTCATTTTGCGTCTGCACCAACACTCTCCCACTGCCTGCACCCTCTCATTTGCATCAGCAGAGGCCTATTATGATATGGCTGCTGGCGTGTATTAGACAGCGCTTACAAGTTAGATCTTTTCCTTCTCTGCCTGTAGTCTCACACCCTCTGTGTGTACCATTTTATTTCTGTCTTCACTATCTCTCCCTCTGTGTGCTCCAATTAGCCTCTGCATGTAACATTTCTCTCACTGTTTCCAGTATTTCTTCCCTGTTGTACCATTTTATCCTCTATGTGTACCATGTCTGTGTCTGCTTGGACTTTCTGTGTTTCAGCTTGAACCATCTCACGCTTTGTCTGCACCACCTTTTCTCTCACTGCACCATCTCTCCCTCTGACTGCAGCCTTGCACCATCTATCCTCTGATTGTACCAGTTTACTCTCTGCCTGCAGTATCTCATTTTGTGTCTGCACCAACCCTCTCCCACTGCCTGCACCCTCTCATGTGCATCTGCAGAGGCCTATTATGATATTGCTGTTGGTGTGTATTAGACAGCGCTTACATGTTAGATATTTTCCTTTTCTGCCTGTAGTCTCGCACCCTCTGTGTGTACCATTTTATTTCTGTCTTCACTATCTCTCCCTCTGTGTGCTCCAATTAGCCTCTGCATGTAACATTTCTCTCACTGTTTCCAGTATTTCTTCCCTGTTGTACCATTTTATCCTCTGTGTGTACCATGTCGGTGTCTGCTTGCACTATCTGTGTTTCTGCTTGAACCATCTCACCCTTTGTCTGCACCACCTTTTCTCTGACTGCACCATCTCTCCCTCTGCCTGCAGCCTTGCACCATCTATCCTCTGATTGCACCAGTTTACTCTCTGCCTGCAGTATCTCATTTTCTGTCTGCACCAACCCTGTCCCACTGTCTGCACCCTCTCATGTGCATCTGCAGAGGCCTATTATGATATGGCTGCTGGTGTGTATTAGACAGCGCTTACAAGTTAGATCTTTTCCTTCTCTGCCTGTAGTCTCGCACCCTCTGTGTGTACCATTTTATCTGTCTTCACTATCTCCCCCTCTGTGTGCTCCAATTAGCCTCTGCATGTAACATTTCTCTCACTGTTTCCAGCATTTTTTCTCTGTTGTACCATTGTATCCACTGTGTGTACCATGTTTGTGTCTGCTTGCACTATCTGTGTTTCTGTTTGAACCATCTCACCATTTCTCTGCACCACCTTTTCTCTGACTGCGCCATCTCTCCCTCTGCCTGTAGCCCTGCACCATCTATCCTCTGATTGCACCAGTTTACTCTCTGCCTACAGTATCTCATTTTCTGTCTGCACCAACCCTGTCCCACTGTCTGCACCCTCTCATGTGCATCGGCAGAGGCCTATTATGATATGGCTGCTGGTGTGTATTAGACAGCGCTTACATGTTAGATATTTTCTTTTTCTGCCTGTAGTCTCGCACCCTCTGTGTGTACCATTTTATTTCTGTCTTCACTATCTCTCCCTCTGTGTGCTCCAATTAGCCTCTGCATGTAACATTTCTCTCACTGTTTCCAGTATTTCTTCTCTGTTCCACCATTTTATCCTCTATGTGTACCATGTCCGTGTCTGTTTGCACTATCTGTGTTTCTGCTTGAACCATCTCACTCTTTGTATGCACCACCTTTTCTCTGACAGCACCATCTCTCCCTCTGCCTGCAGCCTTGCACCATCTATCCTCTGATTGCACCAGTTTACTCTCTGCCTGCAGTATCTCATTTTGTGTCTGCACCAACACTCTCCCACTGCCTGCACCCTCTCATGAGCATCTGCAGAGGCCTATTATGATATGGCTGCTGTTGTGTATTAGACAGCGCTTACAAGTTAGATCTTTTCCTTCTCTGCCTGTAGTCTCGCACCCTCTGTGTGTACCATTTTATTTCTGTATTCACTATCTCTCCCTCTGTGTGCTCCAATTAGCCTCTGCATGTAACATTTCTCTCACTGTTTCCAGTATTTCTTCCCCGTTGTACCATTTTATCCTCTGTGTGTACCATGTCTGTGTCTGCTTGCACTATCTGTGTTTCTGCTTGAACCATCTCACCCTTTGTCTGCACCACCTTTTCTCTCACTGCACCATCTCTCCCTCTACCTGCAGCCTTGCACCATCTATCCTCTGATTGTACCAGTTTACTCTCTGCCGGCAGTATCTCATTTTGTGTCTGCACCAACCCTCTCCCACTGCCTGCACCCTCTCATGTGCATCTGCAGAGGCCTATTATGATATGGCTGTTGGTGTTTATTAGACAGCGCTTACATGTTAGATATTTTCATTTTCTGACTGTAGTCTCGCACCCTCTGTGTGTACCATTTTATTTGTCTTCACTATCTCTCCCTCTGTGTGCTCCAATTAGCCTCTGCATGTAACATTTCTCTCACTGTTTCCAGTATTTCTTCCCTGTTGTACCATTTTATCCTCTGTGTGTACCATGTCTGTGTCTGCTTGCACTATCTGTGTTTCTGCTTGAACCATCTCACCCTTTGTCTGCACCACCTTTTCTCTGACTGCACCATCTCTCCCTCTGCCTGCAGCCTTGCACCATCTATAATCTGATTGCACCAGTTTACTCTCTGCCTGCAGTATCTCATTTTGCATCTGCACCAACACTCTCCCACTGCCTGCACCCTCTCATTTGCATCAGCAGAGGCCTATTATGATATGGCTGCTGGCGTGTATTAGACAGCGCTTACAAGTTAGATCTTTTCCTTCTCTGCCTGTAGTCTCGCACCCTCTGTGTGTACCATTTTATTTCTGTCTTCACTATCTCTCCCTCTGTGTGCTCCAATTAGCCTCTGCATGTAACATTTCTCTCACTGTTTCCAGTATTTCTTCCCTGTTGTACCATTTTATCCTCTATGTGTACCATGTCTGTGTCTGCTTGGACTTTCTGTGTTTCTGCTTGAACCATCTCACCCTTTGTCTGCACCACCTTTTCTCTCACTGCACCATCTCTCCCTCTGCCTGCAGCCTTGCACCATCTATCCTCTGATTGCACCAGTTTACTCTCTGCCTGCAGTATCTCATTTTGCGTCTGCACCAACACTCTCCCACTGCCTGCACCCTCTCATGTGCATCTGCAGAGGCCTATTATGATATGGCTGCTGGTGTGTATTAGACAGCGCTTACAAGTTAGATCTTTTCCTTCTCTGCCTGTAGTCTCGCACCCTCTGTGTGTACCATTTTATCTGTCTTCACTATCTCCCCCTCTGTGTGCTCCAATTAGCCTCTGCATGTAACATTTCTCTCACTGTTTCCAGCATTTTTTCTCTGTTGTACCATTTTATCCACTGTGTGTACCATGTTTGTGTCTGCTTGCACTATCTGTGTTTCTGTTTGAACCATCTCACCCTTTCTCTGCACCACCTTTTCTCTGACTGCACCATCTCTCCCTCTGCCTGTAGCCCTGCACCATCTATCCTCTGATTGCACCAGTTTACTCTCTGCCTGCAGTATCTCATTTTCTGTCTGCACCAACCCTGTCCCACTGCCTGCACCCTCTCATGTGCATCTGCAGAGGCCTATTATGATATGGCTGCTGGTGTGTATTAGACAGCGCTTACATGTTAGATATTTTCTTTTTCTGCCTGTAGTCTCGCACCCTCTGTGTGTACCATTTTATTTCTGTCTTCACTATCTCTCCCTCTGTGTGCTCCAATTAGCCTCTGCATGTAACATTTCTCTCACTGTTTCCAGTATTTCTTCTCTGTTCTACCATTTTATCCTCTGTGTGTACCATGTCCGTGTCTGTTTGCACTATCTGTGTTTCTGCTTGAACCATCTCACTCTTTGTCTGCACCACCTTTTCTCTGACAGCACCATCTCTCCCTCTGCCTGCAGCCTTGCACCATCTATCCTCTGATTGCACCAGTTTACTCTCTGCCTGCAGTATCTCATTTTGTGTCTGCACCAACACTCTCCCACTGCCTGCACCCTCTCATGAGCATCTGCAGAGGCCTATTATGATATGGCTGCTGTTGTGTATTAGACAGTGCTTACAAGTTAGATCTTTTCCTTCTCTGCCTGTAGTCTCGCACCCTCTGTGTGTACCATTTTATTTCTGTATTCACTATCTCTCCCTCTGTGTGCTCCAATTAGCCTCTGCATGTAACATTTCTCTCACTGTTTCCAGTATTTCTTCCCCGTTGTACCATTTTATCCTCTGTGTGTACCATGTCTGTGTCTGCTTGCACTATCTGTGTTTCTGCTTGAACCATCTCACCCTTTGTCTGCACCACCTTTTCTCTCACTGCACCATCTCTCCCTCTGCCTGCAGCCTTGCACCATCTATCCTCTGATTGTACCAGTTTACTCTCTGCCGGCAGTATCTCATTTTGTGTCTGCACCAACCCTCTCCCACTGCCTGCACCCTCTCATGTGCATCTGCAGAGGCCTATTATGATATGGCTGTTGGTGTGTATTAGACAGCGCTTACATGTTAGATATTTTCATTTTCTGACTGTAGTCTCCCACCCTCTGTGTGTACCATTTTATTTGTCTTCTCTATCTCTCCCTCTGTGTGCTCCAATTAGCCTCTGCATGTAACATTTCTCTCACTGTTTCCAGTATTTCTTCCCTGTTGTACCATTTTATCCTCTGTGTATACCATGTCTGTGTCTGCTTGCACTATCTGTGTTTCTGCTTGAACCATCTCACCCTTTGTCTGCACCACCTTTTCTCTGACTGCACCATCTCTCCCTCTGCCTGCAGCCTTGCACCATCTATAATCTGATTGCACCAGTTTACTCTCTGCCTGCAGTATCTCATTTTGCATCTGCACCAACACTCTCCCACTGCCTGCACCCTCTCATTTGCATCAGCAGAGGCCTATTATGATATGGCTGCTGGCGTGTATTAGACAGCGCTTACATGTTAGATTTTTTCCTTCTCTGCCTGTAGTCTCGCACCCTCTGTGTGCACCATTTTATCTGTCTTCACTATCTCCCCCTCTGTGTGCTCCAATTAGCCTCTGCATGTAACATTTCTCTCACTGTTTCCAGCATTTTTTCTCTGTTGTACCATTTTATCCACTGTGTGTACCATGTCTGTGTCTGCTTGCACTATCTGTGTTTCTGTTTGAACCATCTCACCCTTTCTCTGCACCACCTTTTCTCTGACTGCACCATCTCTCCCTCTGCCTGTATCCCTGCACCATCTGTCCTCTGATTGTACCAGTTTACTCTCGGCCTGCAGTATCTCATTTTCTGTCTGCACCAACCCTGTCCCACTGCCTGCACCCTCTCATGTGCATCTGCAGAGGCCTATTATGATATGGCTGCTGGTGTGTATTAGACAGCGCTTACATGTTAGAAATTTTCCTTTTCTGCCTGTTGTCTCGCACCCTCTGTGTGTACCATTTTATCTGTCTTCACTATCTCCCCTTCTGTGTGCTCCAATTAGCCTCTGCATGTAACATTTCTCTCACTGCTTCCAGTATTTCTTCCCTGTTGTACCATTTTATCCTCTGTGTGTACCATGTCTGTGTCTGCTTCCACTATCTGTGTTTCTGCTTGAACCATCTCACCCTTTGTCTGCACCACCTTTTCACTCACTGCACCATCTCTCCCTCTGCCTGCAGCCTTACACCATCTATCCTCTGATTGTACCAGTTTACTCTCTGCCTACAGTATCTCATGTTGTGTCTGCACCAACCCTCTCCCACTGCCTGCACCCTCTCATGTGCATCTGCAGATGCCTATTATGATATGGCTGCTGGTGTGTATAAGACAGCGCTTACATGTTAGATCTTTTCCTTCTCTGCCTGTAGTCTCGCACCCCCTGTGTGTAGCATTTTATTTTTGTCTTCACTATCTCCCTCTCTGTGTGCTCTAATTAGCCTCTGCATGTAACATTTCTCTCACTGTTTCCATTATTTCTTCCCTGTTGTACCATTTTATCCTCTGTGTGTACCATGTCTGTATCTGCTTGCACTATCTGTGTTTCTGCTTGAACCATTTCACCCTTTGTCTGCACTACCTTTTCTCTGACTGCACCATCTCTCCCTCTGCCTGCAGCCCTGTACCATCTATCCTCTGATTGTACCAGTTTACTCTCTGCCTGCAGTATCTCATTTGCTGTCTGCACCAACCCTCTCCCACTGCCTGCACCCTCTCATGTGCATCTGCAGAGGCCTATTATGATATGGGTGTGTCAGGGGGCTAGTGGTGTACAGAGTACGAAACCAGAGTAGCGTTGTAAGGTTCACTTTATTGAGAGCCCAACTGCTTGAACACCACACTACAGATCAGGATTGTTCCGGTTTTCCTTCCTTCTCTGGGGTTTTCGTGGTTCTTGGAGCCTCAGGGGTTTTGTCCAATCCCGGTTCTGGTAGCCTCAGGGAAAAGAAAACAACCGGGTTTTAATGATCTGGTCTCCGCTATAATCGGTCGTGCTACCGTCACCAGGGGGGGGTGTCTTTGTGCAGGGCTCACTCAGGACGTGCCCTACCTCCCGCCTCCCCAAACCTACTACCTCCCGCCTTCCCACACACCCCACCAGAATGCCCCTTTCTACGACACTTGCCTTGGGCTGCGGTCCGCCTCTCGTACCGCAGCAGCAGGACCCGTGGCTTCTTTTCCCTTCAGCCCGCCGGGTTTGGAAGCAGTGTCTGGACCGTTGGTCTCTGTTGCTCTTAGCACGCTTTCCACTCTTCGACCCTCCGCTCCTCTCACGCTCTCCTCTCTTCGGTCCTCCGCTCCTCTCATGCTCTCCTCTCTTCGTTCCTCTTCTCCTCTCACGCTCTCCTTTCTTTGTTCCTCCGCTCCTCTTACGCTCTCCTCTCTTCGGTCCTCCGCTGCCAGGTGCTCCGCTACCTCCTCTCCGTCCTTGCGCACCGTACGTTCTAATCCCGCGCCTCTTATTCTTCCTGCTTCCGCTAGATGACGGGACTCCTCCCCCTTCCGCCGCTCAACCTCTAGAGCGCTGCTGCATTTTTCCTGGTTCTGGAATGTTGGCAACCAGGAAGTGGGGTATTGTTCCTCCTCGTCGGCGAAAGGGTGCTCCAGCCGCTCCTCCTCCCCACAGGGTGCTAGTGTGTATTAGACAGCACTTACATGTTAGATCTTTTCCTTCTCTGCCTGAAGTCTCGCACCCTCTGTGTGTACCATTTTATCTCTGTCTTCACTATCTCCATCTCTGTGTGCTCCAATTAGCCTCTGCATGTAACATTTCTCTCACTGTTTCCAGTATTTCTTTCCTGTTGTACCATTTTATCCTCTGTGTGTACCATGTCTGTGTCTGCTTGCACTATCTGTGTATCTGCTTGAACCATCTCACCCTTTCTCTGCACCATCTTTTCACTGACTGCACCATCTCTCCCTCTGCCTGCAGCCCTGCACCATCTATCCTCTGATTGTACCAGTTTACTCTCTGCCTGAAGTATCTCATTTTCTGTCTGCACCAATCCTCTCCCACTGCCGGCATCCTCTCATGTGCATCTGCAGACGCCTATTATGATATGGGTGCTGGTGTGTATTAGACAGCACTTACATGTCAGATCTAGTCCTTCTCTGCCTGTAGTCTTGCACCCTCTGTGTGTACCATTTTATCTCTGCCTTCACTATCTCCCCCTCTGTGTGCTCCAATTAGCCTCTGCATGTAACATTTCTCTCACTGTTTCCAGCATTTTTTTTCTGTTGTACGATGTTATCCTCTGTGTGTACCATGTCTGCGTCTGCTTGCACTATCTCTGTTTCTATTTGAACCATCTCACCCTTTCTCTGCACCACCTTTTCTCTGACTGCACCATCTCTACCTCTGCCTGTAGCCCTGCACCATCTATCCTCTGATTGTACCAGTTTACTCTCTGCCTGCAGTATCTCATTTTCTGTCTGCACCAACCCTCTCCCACTGCCTGCACCCTCTCATGTGCATCTGCAGAGGCCTATTATGATATGGCTGTTGGTGTGTATTAGACAGCGCTTACATGTTAGATATTTTCCTTTTCTGCCTGTAGTCTCGCACCCTCTGTGTGTACCATTTTATTTCTGTCTTCACTATCTCTCCCTCTGTGTGCTCCAATTAGCCTCTGCATGTAACATTTCTCTCACTGTTTCCAGTATTTCTTCCCTGTTGTACCATTTTATCCTCTGTGTGTACCATGTCTGTGTCTGCTTGCACTATCTGTGTTTCTGCTTGAACCATCTCACCCTTTGTCTGCACCACCTTTTCTCTGACTGCACCATCTCTCCCTCTGCCTGCAGCCTTGCACCATCTATCCTATGATTGCACAAGTTTACTCTCTGCCTGCAGTATCTCATTTTGCGTCTGCACCAACACTCTCCTACTGCCTGCACCCTCTCATGTGCATTTGCAGAGGCCTATTATGATATGGCTGCTGGTGTGTATTAGACAGCGCTTACAAGTTAGATCTTTTCCTTCTCTGCCTGTAGTCTCGCACCCTCTGTGTGTATCATTTTATCTGTCTTCACTATCTCCCACTCTGTGTGCTCCAATTAGCTTCTGCATGTAACATTTCTCTCACTGTTTCCAGCATTTTTTCTCTGTTGTACCATTTTATCCACTGTGTGTACCATGTCTGTGTCTGCTTGCACTATCTGTGTTTCTGTTTGAACCATCTCACCCTTTCTCTGCACCACCTTTTCTCTGACTGCACCATCTCTTCCTCTGCCTGTATCCCTGCACCATCTATCCTCTGATTGTACCAGTTTACTCTCGGCCTGCAGTATCTCATTTTCTGTCTGCACCAACCCTGTCCCACTGCCTGCACCCTCTCATGTGCATCTGCAGAGGCCTATTATGATATGGCTGCTGGTGTGTATTAGACAGCGCTTACATGTTAGATATTTTCCTTTTCTGCCTGTAGTCTCGCACCCTCTGTGTGTACCATTTTATCTGTCTTCACTATCTCCCCTTCTGTGTGCTCCAATTAGCCTCTGCATGTAACATTTCTCTCACTGCTTCCAGTATTTCTTCCCTGTTGTACCATTTTATCCTCTGTGTGTACCATGTCTGTGTCTGCTTGCACTATCTGTGTTTCTGCTTGAACCATCTCACCCTTTGTCTGCACCACCTTTTCTCTCACTGCACCATCTCTCCCTCTGCCTGCAGCCTTACACCATCTATCCTCTGATTGTACCAGTTTACTCTCTGCCTACATTATCTCATGTTGTGTCTGCACCAACCCTCTCCCACTGCCTGCACCCTCTGATGTGCATCTGCAGATGCCTATTATGATATGGCTGCTGGTGTGTATAAGACAGCGCTTACATGTTAGATCTTTTCCTTCTCTGCCTGTAGTCTCGCACCCCCTGTGTGTAGCATTTTATTTTTGTCTTCACTATCTCCCTCTCTGTGTGCTCCAATTAGCCTCTGCATGTAACATTTCTCTCACTGTTTCCATTATTTCTTCCCTGTTGTACCATTTTATCCTCTGTGTGTACCATGTCTGTATCTGCTTGCACTATCTGTGTTTCTGCTTGAACCATCTCTCCCTTTGTCTGCACTACCTTTTCTCTGACTGCACCATCTCTCCCTCTGCCTGCAGCCCTGTACCATCTATCCTCTGATTGTACCAGTTTACTCTCTGCCTGCAGTATCTCATTTGCTGTCTGCACCAACCCTCTCCCACTGCCTGCACCCTCTCATGTGCATCTGCAGAGGCCTATTATGATATGGGTGTGTCAGGGGGCTAGTGGTGTACAGGGTACGAAACCAGAGTAGCGTTGTAAGGTTCACTTTATTGAGAGCCCAACTGCTTGAACACCACACTACAGATCAGGATTGTTCCGGTTTTCCTTCCTTCTCTGGGGTTTTCGTGGTTCTTGGAGCCTCAGGGGTTTTGTCCAATCCCGGTTCTGGTAGCCTCAGGGAAAAGAAAACAACCGGGTTTTAATGATCTGGTCTCCGCTATAATCGGTCGTGCTACCGTCACCAGGTGGGGGTGTCTTTGTGCAGGGCTCACTCAGGACGTGCCCTACCTCCCGCCTCCCCAAACCTACTACCTCCCGCCTCCCCACACACCCCACCAGAATGCCCCTTTCTACAACACTTGCCTTGGGCTGCGGTCCGCCTCTCGTACCGCAGCAGCAGGACCCGTGGCTTCTTTTCCCTTCAGCCCGCCGGGTTTGGAAGCAGTGTCTGGACCGTTGGTCTCTGTTGCTCTTAGCACGCTCTCCACTCTTCGGCCCTCCGCTCCTCTCACGCTCTCCTCTCTTCGGTCCTCCGCTCCTCTCATGCTCTCCTCTCTTCGTTCCTCTGCTCCTCTCACGCTCTCCTTTCTTTGTTCCTCCGCTCCTCTTACGCTCTCCTCCCTTCGGTCCTCCGCTGCCAGGTGCTCCGCTACCTCCTCTCCGTCCTTGCACACCGTCCGTTCTAATCCCGCGCCTCTTATTCTTCCTGCTTCCGCTAGATGACGGGACTCCTCCCCCTTCCGCCGCTCAACCTCTAGAGCGCTGCTGCATTCTTCCTGGTTCTGGAATGTTGGCAACCAGGAAGTGGGGTATTGTTCCTCCTCGTCGGCGAAAGGGTGCTCCAGCCGCTCCTCCTCCCCACAGGGTGCTAGTGTGTATTAGACAGCGCTTACATGTTAGATGTTTTCCTTCTCTGTCTGAAGTCTCGCACCCTCTGTGTGTACCATTTTATCTCTGTCTTCACTATCTCCATCTCTGTGTGCTCCAATTAGCCTCTGCATGTAACATTTCTCTCACTGTTTCCAGTATTTCTTTCCTGTTGTACCATTTTATCCTCTGTGTGTACCATGTCTGTGTCTGCTTGCACTATCTGTGTATCTGCTTGAACCATCTCACCCTTTCTCTGCACCATCTTTTCACTGACTGCACCATCTCTCCCTCTGCCTGCAGCCCTGCACCATCTATCCTCTGATTGTACCAGTTTACTCTCTGCCTGAAGTATCTCATTTTCTGTCTGCACCAATCCTCTCCCACTGCCTGCATCCTCTCATGTGCATCTGCAGACGCCTATTATGATATGGGTGCTGATGTGTATTAGACAGCACTTACATGTCAGATCTAGTCCTTCTCTGCCTGTAGTCTCGCACCCTCTGTGTGTACCATTTTATCTCTGCCTTCACTATCTCCCCCTCTGTGTGCTCCAATTAGCCTCTGCATGTAACATTTCTCTCAATGTTTCCAGCATTTTTTCTCTGTTGTACGATGTTATCCTCTGTGTGCACCATGTCTGCGTCTGCTTGCACTATCTCTGTTTCTATTTGAACCATCTCACCCTTTCTCTGCACCACCTTTTCTCTGACTGCACCATCTCTACCTCTGCCTGTAGCCCTGCACCATCTATCCTCTGATTGTACCAGTTTACTCTCTGCCTGCAGTATCTCATTTTCTGTCTGCACCAACCCTCTCCCACTGCCTGCACCCTCTCATGTGCATCTGCAGATGCCTAATATGATATGGCTGCTGGTGTGTATTAGACAGCACTTACATGTTAGATCTTTTCCTTCTCTGCCTGTAGTCACACACCCTCTGTGTGTACCATTTTATCTCTGTCTTCACTATCTCCCCCTCTGTGTGCTCCAATTAGCCTCTGCATGTAATATTTCTCTTTCTGTTTCCAGCATTTTTTCTCTGTTGTACCATTTTATCCTCTGTGTGTACCATGTCTGTGTCTGCTTGCACTATCTGTGTTTCTGCTTGAACCGTCTCACCCTTTCTCTGCACCACCTTTTCTTGGACTGCACCGTCTCGCCCTCTGCCTGCAGCCCTGCACCATCTATCCTCTGATTGTACCAGTTTACTCGCTGCCTGCAGTATCTCATTTTCTGTCTGCACCAACCCTCTCCCACTGCCTGCTCCCTCTCATCTGCATTTGCAGAGGCCTATTATGATATGGCTGCTGGTGTGTATTAGACAACGCTTACATGCTAGATCTTTTCCTTTTCTGCCTGTAGTCTCGCACCCTCTGTGTGTACCATTTTATCTCTGTCTTCACTATCTCCCCCTCTGTGTGTTCCAATTAGCCTCTGCGTGTAACATTTCTCTCACTGTTTCCAATATGTTTTTCTCTGTTGTACCATTTTATCCTCTGTGTGTACCAAGTCTGTGTCTGCTTGCACTATCTGTGTTTCTGCTTGAACCATCTCACCCTTTCTCTGCACCATATTTTCTCTTACTGTGCCATCTCTTCCTCTGCCTGCAGCCCTGCACCATCTATCCTCTGATTGTACCATTTACTCTCTGCCTGCACTATCTAATTTTCTGTCTGCACCAATCCTCTCCCACTTCCTGCATCCTCTCATGTGCATCTGCAAAGAGCTATTATGATATGGGTGCTGGTGTGTATTAGACAGTGCTTACATGTTAAATCTTTTCCTTCTCTGCCTGTAGTCTCGCACCCTCTGTGTGTACCATTTTATTTCTGTCTTCACTATCCCCCCTCTGTTTGCTCCAATTAGCCTCTGCATGTAACATTTTTCGTACTGTTTTCAGAATTTCTTCTCTGTTGTACCATTTTATCCTCTGTGTGTACCATGTCTGTGTCTGCTTGCACTATCTGTGTGTCTACTTGAACCATCTCACCCTTTCTCTGCACTACCTTTTCTCTGACTGCACAATCTCTCCTTCTGCCTGCAGCCCTGCACTATCTATCCTCTAATTGTACCAGTTTACTCTCTGCCTGCAGTATCTCATTTTCTGTCTGCACCAACCCTCTCCCACTGCCTGCATCCTCTCATGTGCATCTGCAGATGCCTAATATGATATGGCTGCTGGTGTGTATTAGACAGCACTTACATGTTAGATCTTTTCCTTCTCTGCCTGTAGTCTCGCACCCTCTGTGTGTACCATTTTATCTCTGTCTTCACTATCTCCCCCTCTGTGTGTTCCAATTAGCTTCTGCATGTAACATTTCTCTCACTGTTTCCAGCATTTTTTCTCTGTTGTACCATTTTATCCACTGTGTGTACCATGTCTGTGTCTGCTTGCACTATCTGTGTTTCTGTTTGAACCATCTCACCCTTTCTCTGCACCACCTTTTCTCTGACTGCACCATCTCTTCCTCTGCCTGTATCCCTGCACCATCTATCCTCTGATTGTACCAGTTTACTCTCGGCCTGCAGTATCTCATTTTCTGTCTGCACCAACCCTGTCCCACTGCCTGCACCCTCTCATGTGCATCTGCAGAGGCCTATTATGATATGGCTGCTGGTGTGTATTAGACAGCGCTTACATGTTAGATATTTTCCTTTTCTGCCTGTAGTCTCGCACCCTCTGTGTGTACCATTTTATCTGTCTTCACTATCTCCCCTTCTGTGTGCTCCAATTAGCCTCTGCATGTAACATTTCTCTCACTGCTTCCAGTATTTCTTCCCTGTTGTACCATTTTATCCTCTGTGTGTACCATGTCTGTGTCTGCTTGCACTATCTGTGTTTCTGCTTGAACCATCTCACCCTTTGTCTGCACCACCTTTTCTCTCACTGCACCATCTCTCCCTCTGCCTGCAGCCTTACACCATCTATCCTCTGATTGTACCAGTTTACTCTCTGCCTACATTATCTCATGTTGTGTCTGCACCAACCCTCTCCCACTGCCTGCACCCTCTGATGTGCATCTGCAGATGCCTATTATGATATGGCTGCTGGTGTGTATAAGACAGCGCTTACATGTTAGATCTTTTCCTTCTCTGCCTGTAGTCTCGCACCCCCTGTGTGTAGCATTTTATTTTTGTCTTCACTATCTCCCTCTCTGTGTGCTCCAATTAGCCTCTGCATGTAACATTTCTCTCACTGTTTCCATTATTTCTTCCCTGTTGTACCATTTTATCCTCTGTGTGTACCATGTCTGTATCTGCTTGCACTATCTGTGTTTCTGCTTGAACCATCTCTCCCTTTGTCTGCACTACCTTTTCTCTGACTGCACCATCTCTCCCTCTGCCTGCAGCCCTGTACCATCTATCCTCTGATTGTACCAGTTTACTCTCTGCCTGCAGTATCTCATTTGCTGTCTGCACCAACCCTCTCCCACTGCCTGCACCCTCTCATGTGCATCTGCAGAGGCCTATTATGATATGGGTGTGTCAGGGGGCTAGTGGTGTACAGGGTACGAAACCAGAGTAGCGTTGTAAGGTTCACTTTATTGAGAGCCCAACTGCTTGAACACCACACTACAGATCAGGATTGTTCCGGTTTTCCTTCCTTCTCTGGGGTTTTCGTGGTTCTTGGAGCCTCAGGGGTTTTGTCCAATCCCGGTTCTGGTAGCCTCAGGGAAAAGAAAACAACCGGGTTTTAATGATCTGGTCTCCGCTATAATCGGTCGTGCTACCGTCACCAGGTGGGGGTGTCTTTGTGCAGGGCTCACTCAGGACGTGCCCTACCTCCCGCCTCCCCAAACCTACTACCTCCCGCCTCCCCACACACCCCACCAGAATGCCCCTTTCTACAACACTTGCCTTGGGCTGCGGTCCGCCTCTCGTACCGCAGCAGCAGGACCCGTGGCTTCTTTTCCCTTCAGCCCGCCGGGTTTGGAAGCAGTGTCTGGACCGTTGGTCTCTGTTGCTCTTAGCACGCTCTCCACTCTTCGGCCCTCCGCTCCTCTCACGCTCTCCTCTCTTCGGTCCTCCGCTCCTCTCATGCTCTCCTCTCTTCGTTCCTCTGCTCCTCTCACGCTCTCCTTTCTTTGTTCCTCCGCTCCTCTTACGCTCTCCTCCCTTCGGTCCTCCGCTGCCAGGTGCTCCGCTACCTCCTCTCCGTCCTTGCACACCGTCCGTTCTAATCCCGCGCCTCTTATTCTTCCTGCTTCCGCTAGATGACGGGACTCCTCCCCCTTCCGCCGCTCAACCTCTAGAGCGCTGCTGCATTCTTCCTGGTTCTGGAATGTTGGCAACCAGGAAGTGGGGTATTGTTCCTCCTCGTCGGCGAAAGGGTGCTCCAGCCGCTCCTCCTCCCCACAGGGTGCTAGTGTGTATTAGACAGCGCTTACATGTTAGATGTTTTCCTTCTCTGTCTGAAGTCTCGCACCCTCTGTGTGTACCATTTTATCTCTGTCTTCACTATCTCCATCTCTGTGTGCTCCAATTAGCCTCTGCATGTAACATTTCTCTCACTGTTTCCAGTATTTCTTTCCTGTTGTACCATTTTATCCTCTGTGTGTACCATGTCTGTGTCTGCTTGCACTATCTGTGTATCTGCTTGAACCATCTCACCCTTTCTCTGCACCATCTTTTCACTGACTGCACCATCTCTCCCTCTGCCTGCAGCCCTGCACCATCTATCCTCTGATTGTACCAGTTTACTCTCTGCCTGAAGTATCTCATTTTCTGTCTGCACCAATCCTCTCCCACTGCCTGCATCCTCTCATGTGCATCTGCAGACGCCTATTATGATATGGGTGCTGATGTGTATTAGACAGCACTTACATGTCAGATCTAGTCCTTCTCTGCCTGTAGTCTCGCACCCTCTGTGTGTACCATTTTATCTCTGCCTTCACTATCTCCCCCTCTGTGTGCTCCAATTAGCCTCTGCATGTAACATTTCTCTCAATGTTTCCAGCATTTTTTCTCTGTTGTACGATGTTATCCTCTGTGTGCACCATGTCTGCGTATGCTTGCACTATCTCTGTTTCTATTTGAACCATCTCACCCTTTCTCTGCACCACCTTTTCTCTGACTGCACCATCTCTACCTCTGCCTGTAGCCCTGCACCATCTATCCTCTGATTGTACCAGTTTACTCTCTGCCTGCAGTATCTCATTTTCTGTCTGCACCAACCCTCTCCCACTGCCTGCACCCTCTCATGTGCATCTGCAGATGCCTAATATGATATGGCTGCTGGTGTGTATTAGACAGCACTTACATGTTAGATCTTTTCCTTCTCTGCCTGTAGTCACACACCCTCTGTGTGTACCATTTTATCTCTGTCTTCACTATCTCCCCCTCTGTGTGCTCCAATTAGCCTCTGCATGTAATATTTCTCTTTCTGTTTCCAGCATTTTTTCTCTGTTGTACCATTTTATCCTCTGTGTGTACCATGTCTGTGTCTGCTTGCACTATCTGTGTTTCTGCTTGAACCGTCTCACCCTTTCTCTGCACCACCTTTTCTTGGACTGCACCGTCTCGCCCTCTGCCTGCAGCCCTGCACCATCTATCCTCTGATTGTACCAGTTTACTCGCTGCCTGCAGTATCTCATTTTCTGTCTGCACCAACCCTCTCCCACTGCCTGCTCCCTCTCATCTGCATTTGCAGAGGCCTATTATGATATGGCTGCTGGTGTGTATTAGACAACGCTTACATGCTAGATCTTTTCCTTTTCTGCCTGTAGTCTCGCACCCTCTGTGTGTACCATTTTATCTCTGTCTTCACTATCTCCCCCTCTGTGTGTTCCAATTAGCCTCTGCGTGTAACATTTCTCTCACTGTTTCCAATATGTTTTTCTCTGTTGTACCATTTTATCCTCTGTGTGTACCAAGTCTGTGTCTGCTTGCACTATCTGTGTTTCTGCTTGAACCATCTCACCCTTTCTCTGCACCATATTTTCTCTTACTGTGCCATCTCTTCCTCTGCCTGCAGCCCTGCACCATCTATCCTCTGATTGTACCATTTACTCTCTGCCTGCACTATCTAATTTTCTGTCTGCACCAATCCTCTCCCACTTCCTGCATCCTCTCATGTGCATCTGCAAAGAGCTATTATGATATGGGTGCTGGTGTGTATTAGACAGTGCTTACATGTTAAATCTTTTCCTTCTCTGCCTGTAGTCTCGCACCCTCTGTGTGTACCATTTTATTTCTGTCTTCACTATCCCCCCTCTGTTTGCTCCAATTAGCCTCTGCATGTAACATTTTTCGTACTGTTTTCAGAATTTCTTCTCTGTTGTACCATTTTATCCTCTGTGTGTACCATGTCTGTGTCTGCTTGCACTATCTGTGTGTCTACTTGAACCATCTCACCCTTTCTCTGCACTACCTTTTCTCTGACTGCACAATCTCTCCTTCTGCCTGCAGCCCTGCACTATCTATCCTCTAATTGTACCAGTTTACTCTCTGCCTGCAGTATCTCATTTTCTGTCTGCACCAACCCTCTCCCACTGCCTGCATCCTCTCATGTGTATCTGCAGATGCCTAATATGATATGGCTGCTGGTGTGTATTAGACAGCACTTACATGTTAGATCTTTTCCTTCTCTGCCTGTAGTCTCGCACCCTCTGTGTGTACCATTTTATCTCTGTCTTCACTATCTCCCCCTCTGTGTGTTCCAATTAGCCTCTGCATGTAATATTTCTCTTTCTGTTTCCAGCATTTTTTCTCTGTTGTACCATTTTATCCTCTGTGTGTACCATGTCTGTGTCTGCTTGCACTATCTGTGTTTCTGCTTGAACCATCTCACCCTTTCTCTGCACCACCTTTTCTAGGACTGCACCATCTCTCTGTCTGCCTGCAGCCCTGTACCATCTATCCTCTGATTGTACCAGTTTACTCGCTGCCTGCAGTATCTCATTTTCTGTCTGCACCAACCCTCTCCCACTGCCTGCACCCTCTCATGTGCATCTGCAGTGGCCTATTATGATATGGTTGCTGCTGTGTATTACACAGCGCTTACATGTTAAATCTTTTCCTTCTCTGCCTGTAGTCTCGTACCCTCTGTGTGTACCATTTTATTTCTGTCTTCACTATCTCCCCCTCTGTGTGCTTCAATTAGCCTCTGCATGTAACATTTCTCTCACTGTTTCCAGTATTTCTTCTCTGTTGTACCATTTTATCCTCTGTGTCTACCATGTCTGTGTCTGCTTGCACTATCTGTGTTTCTGCTTGAACCATCTCACCCTTTCTCTGCACCATCTTTTCTCTCTGCACCATCTCTCCCTCTGCCAGTGCGAGACTACAGGCAGAGCAGGAAAAGATCTAACATGTAAGAGCTGTCTAATACACACCAGGAGCCATATCATAATAGGCCTCTGCATTTGAACATGAGAGGGTGCAGGCAGTGGGAGAAGTTCGTGCAGACAGAAAATGAAATACTGCAGGCAGGGAGTAAACTGGCACAATCAGAGGATAGATGGTGCAGGGCTACAGGCAGAGGGAGAGATGGTGCAGTCAGAGAAAAGGTGGTGCAGAGAATGGGTGAGATGGTTTAAATTGGAAATGTATTTTCTGTCTGCACCAACTGTCTCCCTCTGGCTGTACCCTCTGCCTGCACCCTCTCATGTGCATCTCTAGAGGCCTATTATGATATGGCCGCTGGTGTGTATTAGACAGCATTACAACTTTAAATCTTTTCCTTTCGCTGCCTGTAGTCTCGCACCTTCTGCCTGTACCATTTTGTCTCTGTTTGTACTTTCTCTCCCTCTGTGTGCTAAATCACCTAAATCATGAACTGAGTCATGATTTAGGTGATGTAGTTGTAGAAAGTCCTATGCAGTAAGGCCTCTTAATTTTCTAATTTTGTTTATGCTGTGCAATTTAGATGCTGGGTGTGCTGTTGAAATGCAAAAGCAACTGTGTCTGTAGCATGTAGTAATCATTCCAGTGAATGTTCATTTATATATTCTCAGTCCCACCTTGACTCACTACACTGCTTGAAGTTCACTTCATTGTCCTAATCCCTGAAACTCCATTTGTAGAAAAATATTTTAAACTCTTGCAACACAACTGCAGTGTTGTAAACCCTAAAAGGATATTCCCAGCAAGACTCTCTTTCACTGTAGTAATCATGTTACTGAATTGGAAGGGATAGTGTTATCGGTTTAAGATCACAATGTGAGTCACTTTTCATTTCAGAAGAATGTGGCACAATAATTTGTGTATTTGTTGTGTTTAGAAATATGGGAATACATGTACTTATGAAATTTATAAAGGTAGTTTTTTATTATCTATTAGTGAAAATGATATAATTAAGTGTTTATAATTTTTTTGCAAGGTCCAGCAAAATTATCATATATATAAAATGGATCAGAATCAGGAGATGTTTGCAGTCAAATTTGACATTTCATATGAAGTAAAAGAGGACTTAAATGGACCTTTTGGAGATGATATTGATGAAGAAAATGGAGTTTTCTTTGATCAAAGTTTGGAAATTGAGTTATTGGAAGCAGTGGAAGAAATTGAATTTCAAGATGCGAATTTGGAAATTGAGGACAATGTTAATGAAATACCAGATGAAGTGATGTTGGAGGTTTTATTGGAGTATGAAATGTTTGATGAATGAATTTATGACTTAGAATTACAAATTATTCAAGTGAGTCTTTTTGTACTATTGTAATAATTTGGTTTGTTGATGTGTTTAAAAGTATGAGAATATATGTTCTGATGAAGTGAGTCAGGGTTTAGGATATGTAGTACTAGAAACTGCTATGCAGTACTCCTGTCAGGCCTCTTAATGTGCAAATAGTCTCTATGGTGTGTACTGAAGATCCTGGCTGTGCTGTAGAAATACCATACTAACTCTTTCTGTAACATGTAGCAATCAATTCAGTGAATTTCAAGGCATATTTCTATCTTTTTTCATTTAGAATGCTAGTGAGTGTGTTTTTTAAATATTGTGTCAGAATCACTTGCTTGGTGTATGTGTTTTAAGACATGGGAATACATGTACTCATGGAGTAAGTTAGACTTTAGGACATCCGGTGCTTTTTACTCATAGGCCTTGCTTGATACCATACACTGCGTACACACAACTGTATTGCTCTAAAGTCAGAAATATCAATCTCACCATGACCCCCTACACTGCCTAAACACCACTGCACTGTTCTAAACCCTGAAACACCATTCTCAGCAAATTCCCCTATAATGTTGAAACACCACTGCACTGCCATAAAGTCAGAAACAGCACTCACTGCATGATTTCCTACTCTGTTCAGACACTGTTGCTGTACCTTAAACTTACTTATGAAGTGAACCAGTGTTTACATCATATAGTTGTTCTAATTGCTATGTAGTATGTCAGTAGTGGTCTATAACATGTTTTTTTTCTTCACAGTAAATTGTTATTATCTACAGAAAGAAAAAACAAAATGCCTACAAAGGATGTCAAAAGAAGAAAATATAAACAGGCTTACATTTCCAAGAAAACACAATTACAAGATGTATTGTACATTGTACAGAGAAAAAGAAGAATGCTCCTGGTAAGACAACAAAGGATTTTATAAGGAAATTAACCGGAAAAAAAAAATGTGGACAATGTGGAAAAGATAGAAAAATTATTTGTAAGAACAAAGAATAAGGAGTTAAAAAAGAAAAATGTTGGAAAAGTGTGTGGCGATCAAATTGTCTATAGTAATAAACGAAAAAATCAGTTTGTTGAAATTCGCAAGAGAATGTTTTATAACAGAGTTGTATTAAATTTATTGAAAAGTGAAAAGACTTCTAAAAGGAAAACAGCTTTTTATAAGCAAAAAAAGAATAGAAAGTATTGTTGATCAGGCGTTTGAATTAAAAAAGAAATTGTTTATTTTAGTAATCAATAGACTTCGTACACTAGACAAGGCAATTAATCTTTTGAAAGCGAAAAGTAAGTGGAAAGACTAATTAATAGAACAAATTTTTGTACTGTTTTTTTCTGGAGAATGGAAGCATAGTTCAAGTTCTGAGCCATTTTTTTAATGAAGAGACTTACTTTCAGACTAATGATTTGTTGCAAGCAGTTGACACCAGTGGTCGATCATATGAGGTGAAGGACGGTTGTACGATTGAAAAAGAGAACATTGTCCCAAGAAATGCAGAAGAGGTGTTAGCGGATGAAGTTTTAGGGAGTCGTCCTAAGGCTCCAGTGTACACTTGGAATTGTAGTAGTATTTGTAGTGTACGACAGGATTCAAGTGATTTTTTCCGCAATTTCTTACGTAAGTATACTAAGAAAAGTATTAAACAGAAGATTAAGATGTTGCAAGAATTAGACCCCTGCCGAGTGAGAGAAAAAACAGGTTTGCAAGGTCATTCTCTGGCTTGTCTTTCTAAAAAAGTATGCCAGAGTGTTTTTCACCATTTTAGGATGTTAGCAGTGCATCATACTGAAGTGAGGAAATTAGTGAGAAGGATGTATTATGCAAAAAGTCCAGCACTTAAGCTAAAACAGTTAAACAGTGTTCTTTTGCATGGATCTGTATTAGATGTAAAGAACATTTGTGAAGAAATTGAGGTTAGTTACTTTTGTGAAAAAGAAGACAGTGCAGAAACTGATACAGTAATAGAAGGAAATGTGGAAGAAAATGTACAAAATTTTAGTACAGAACATTTTGACCAAGAAATTACAAGGTTTAAGGTCATTTCAGGAGAAAGGCCCAATTTTTCTTGTATTTGTTGTAGAAGAATTCATTATAAAAATCAGACCAGCTTAGTTGATCTATATTTAAAAAGTGAAAAGGAGAATAATAATGAGTGGAAGGAATTTGCAACTTATTTGTTGGTAGAGAATTGTTTTGATTTGGGTTCTGATCAACGTATTTGTAAATATTGTTATAATAAATTAAATGAAAACAAAATGCCAGCTAGAGCTGTACATAATAATCTTGAGTTGGTAAATATTCCTTCTGAACTGATGGATTTAAATACTTATGAGTCTATTCTGATTCAAAGTGTGCATCCATTTCAGGCTATTGTTCGTATGGAGCCTACGACAGGGAAATTGCTTCCTTCTGATTTACAGAGAGGATTAAAGGGAAGAGTATATTTGCCTCTAGATTTAAAGAAAAATATTGAAACAATTGGTGTTGAATATGTGGAAGAGGAACCTCTAGTTATTCCAGTTAATGGCGTACCTACGAAGAGTAAGAAAATCTGGCAAGAATTAGTGGATGTTAGGAAAGTGAAAAAGGCAACGTTGTATTTGGTAAAAAACAATCAATACTTCAAAAATGTATATGTAGGAGAAGAGGAAACAACTGTAGAAGAGAACAGTGATTTGTCAGCTGGACAAATTGAAAAAGTGGATGTGTCCAGAAGTGAACAAATTTGTGAACATTATAGTGTTCATCCACTGCATTCCAAAGAAGTAATGGGGAATGCTATTGAGTTATTCCAAATGAAAGAAGCAAAAGTAAGTCCCATTAATGTATGGGAAGAAAGCTTGGAAGCTCGTTGTTTTCCTCAGTTATTTCCAACAGGTCAAGGTGGACGATATGATGACCGACCTGTGCAGATACCAGCATTTGAATACCGGACGTCAAGATTATATGCAGAAGATCCAAGGTTTCGTCAATTTATTCCATATTTGTTTCATCTTCTGTTGAGAGTGACTTGTCTGGACTTTCTTATGCAGTGAACCACATACTAAAAAGTAGAGTACATCTGCAGAATGTTTCGGCAAGGGACTTTATGAATAAAGTCCAACAGAAAGACACTGTTTTGGAATCTCAGCTAATTAATCTCATGGCATGTCAGCGTGGTACTAACGAGTATTGGTACCGTTGTCATGGGGAATCGAAATGTATGCTAAGAAACTTAGGAACTCCTACATGGTTCCTTACTCTAAGCTGTGCTGAGTATGCTTGGGAAGATTTACCTCAATTTCTTCGAGAGGCAAATGCAAACATAGAAAATATAGAATACAAGACACCTGGAGAATTGTGCTCTTTGGATCCAGTTAATGTATGCAGGTATTTCAATCATAGATTTGAAGCTATGATGTCTTTTATCACAAACAAAAAAAATCCTCCTCCTGGAGAGGTTCTGGATTTCTTTTGGACAAAGGAGTATTAAGCAAGAGGTGCTCCTCACATACATATGCTGCTATGGATCAAAGATGCCCCCAAATTTGGAACAGATTCGGATGAAAAAGTGATGAGTTTTATTGAACAGTATTCTACATGTGCTGTTCATAAAAATACAGAACAAAATAATTTAAAACATCAAGTCTTACGGTTTCAAACCCTCGTTGTGGAAAATACTGTCGTCAAAAGTACAAATCAAAGGACAAGTTCTACACAAAATGTCGTTTTGGATTTCCACGACCAGGAATATCAAAAGGAAGAGTGAACAATTTTATGTCATCTTTGCGACATACTGTCACAAGAAAATCACCAAAAAATACCTACATCTTAAGGAGAAATGAAGAGTCAAAATACATAAATGACTATAACCCAGTCATTTTGTCAATGGGGAATGCTAACATGGATATTCAATATGTTGCACACAACTCTATTGCTGTGGCTTGATATGTTACATCTTACATTACGAAATCTGAAAAGACAGAACTAAAGGAAATGTGGGAGGAAATTTCTCATGAAAAGAGCCTAAGTAAGAAATTGTACAGCTACAGTTTGAAGATGTTGTCTCATCGAGAAATTGGAGCATATGAATGTTCAGATCGCTTATCATCTGCAAGTCTATATGCCAAATCTAGAACAATCATTTGGGTGAGTTTAGGTCTTGCAAGAACACGAAATCGAGTTTTGAAATCTATACAAGAAATTGAGTATTTAGCAGAGAAAGAACCAAACAGTACAGATGTTTTTGAAGAAAAATATGTTGGATACATACTATCCAAATAGAAGTAATCATCTTGAGAACGTTTGTCTCTATGAAGTACTGCAAAGCTATATTTTTAAGAGGAATATTACAAAAGATATCAATAAAGGAGTATATGCTGCGATTGGATCTGAAGGTTGTCTGGTGAAACAAAGAAAAGGACATTTGATTAATCATCGAAAACTAAGTTGCGAAACTCCTGACAAAAGGGATTTTTACTATTTAGCTCTTTTGCAACTCTTTAAACCATGGCGTACAGAAGAGGAACTAATTGACGATTTTCTCAGTTATGAAGATTCATTCAACGCAAACAAAAATACTATAGAATGTCCTCTTTTCACCAATTATCTAGAAATGTTGAACGAGGAAATTCAGCAAGAAGCTACAATTGCAGCAGAGATTGCTAGAGACAGTTCTCAAGACAGTCAAAGTTCTGCTTCGTTCAGTCAGGATCCAGTAGGAGGACCAATTATCCAAAATGAAGCAGCCACTGCCATGGATGAGGTGGAAAGAGCAATGGAACAAGCTCAGGAGGATGTAATAAACTTAGAAGAATTGGAAAAACAACTAAATGTTGAGCAAAAACAAATATATGATGAAGTGACAGAGTAGATTGAGCATGGTTTACTTCATGAGAAAAAAGAGTGCTCATGTATGTCATTTCAACCTGTCTGACTGTATGTGAGTAGACAAGCAGGAACTGGAAAAAGTTTTCTAATTAAAGGAATTGCAACTTATCTACAAAAAAAGAACAGAGTCGTCACTCTCTTGCGTTGTTACCGCTCCAACTGGGTTGGCAGCACATAACATTAAAGGGATCACTTTTACATCGTTTGTTGAGAGCTGCCAGTAGAGCACGAAAATAAATTAGAATACCACAAGCTATCTGGAGAAGCTTGTTGTGAAGTTTCCAGAGTCCTGAAAAAAATGAAACTTCTCATTATTGATGAGGGAAGCATGGTATCAAATTTAATGTTTGCCTTTGTGCATTTAAGAATGTAACAAATTCTTAAAACAGAGTATGATGTGTTATTTGGAGGCAAACACATCATCGTTTTTGGAGATCTACTACAGTTAACTCCTGTGAAATGACAACCAGTGTTTAAAACTGTTACACATGAAGATACCAGAAAGTGCCTGGGAAGCATTGGAAATGTTAATGTATGGTTATATTTCAAATATACAGAACTCACTCAAAATATGCGACAGGCAAAGGATGCTGATTATAAAAGTATTCTTGAAAATATAAGAATTGGAAAAGTGAGTGAACATGGCAAAGAAGCTTTACAGGCATGATTACTTTCAAATTTGTTTCCAAAGGAAAATGTTGGTGCAGAGAATATATATAGAAAAATTGCAGAAAATAAATCAGTGATATGCTTGATGCCAACTCTGCAAGAATGTGCAATCTTCAATGAAAAAATTTTGAAGTTAGAAAATCAAGAAATTATAAAATTGGAAGCTATTGATAGAATAGAGCATGAAGGAGCTACTATTATTTTGTCAGAAAAGTTAAAGTCAAAATTGGATTCTTTAGACAAACCAATATCTAAAACGGCTGGTTCAGAAAAGAATCTATATGTATGTTTTAATTTGTCGGATAATTTTACGACGTAATTTAGATGTGGAAAAAGGTTTAGTAAATTGAGAAATGGGTCATGTTGTTGATTTTGTGAATTACCCAAATAGAGATGACTTTGAAATTATGAAAATCAAATTTGATGAAATTGAAGAAGTACAACAATTGTGTTGTTGTTCAACTCGAATATTGCTTGTAAAAGATTTATATGTCCGGCGAAAACAGTTTCCTGTTTGTTCGGCATATGCAGTGACTATTCATAAATCTCAAGGTTTAGGTGTAGATAGTGCTTTGGTGAATATTGGAAGTACTGTGTTCAAGGAGGGTATGGCATATGTTGCTTTATCTCGAGTCAGAACTTTATCTGGATTATATTTGATTGATTTTGATGAGACAAAGATTAGCGCAGATTTAAATTGTGTGAAACAGTATAATAGGTTAAGAAGAGAATATGCTCCAAATTTACCTCAATATCCTTTATTTGAATAGGTTGTCGTAGGTCGAAAAAGAAGATTTGAGCAAAATTGTAGTGAGGTTGTAGAGAAAAGAAAAAACAAGATGAACCAGTAATTGCAAGCAAAAAGAAAAAGGATAGTTTTGAAGAGGTTGTTGGATTTCAGTTTGAAAACAGTTCTGGTGTCAACTGTTATGCTAATGTAGTGGTTAATGTTGTTTTTTTCTTCAAACTTTACAGCAACAGATTGTTGAAAATCGGGATCAAAGATTTTGTTGTTTGTTGAATTCTGTCTTTGAGAAATGTAGCAGTGATAAAGCAAAAATAGAAAGTGTTTCTGATATTCGAAATGTTTTAGACATATGTTCTGGAGTAAATCAATTTTCGCAGAATATTCAGCAAGATTGTCAGGAATTTCTTATGTATATGCTTGTTGTATTGCAAGATGAAGGTATAGATATTGAAAATATATTTGGTGTTTCTTATAAATGGCAACATGACTGTGATAATTGTTCGTTTTCAAGTAGTACTGAAATAGACACTGAAAGATTTATATATTTGACATTACCAGACTGCAAATCAGTGACTTTTAATAATCTAGTTAGAGAAGCAAATCAAAACATGGTCTGTACACAATGTAACTCAGAAATGTTATCAACATTATTTATACAAAGATATGGACAGTATATAATTTTAATGCTCCAACGATGCAGACCTGATGGAACAAAATTGACAACTTTAATTAAAAAGTTTGTGGCTTCTCAAATATCAATTCCAGGAAGACCTTTTGTAACTGTAGCAATTATTTTCCATGATCGTTCTTCTACAACATCAGGACATTATACAGCTTACTTAAAATGTGCAAAAGGCTAGACTCATTGTAATGACACTCAATTGACTTTTAAACAACGTTTGCCTTTAGACTTACCAAATTCTTACCTAGTGTTTTTACAACCCAAACTTTAGGGAAAACAATTGGCCTAGTAAGATTAGTGCTGTAAAAAAAAGGTTAATCTGCTGTTGAGAATTACTTTGTAAGTGAGGGTGATCAAGATAAAAAAAACTTGTACTTGTCATAGAGATAGTGTAAGTGTATCACATAGTGAGTGTTATGAGTATTACAGGAAATGTTGATCATGAGTGAGGCAGAGGTGTTTTAGATTTGTTGTAATTGTTGGAGATGTTGGTGACATTTTTCATTCCCTTGTAGAGGTTTCTTTTAATGGTATACAGCTCCTTGGTAAGATAAAGGATGAGCAGAGTGTGATCAGCATACCAGATGATGTTGAGGTTCTGATAGCATGCTATTTGTTTAAGGTTCTATGTTCATGATAAATAGCATCGGGTGGAGGTATAATCATTGTTAGATGGTCCAAAAGATGTGGGTGCTTTTGTTTCAGAAGGTCGGGAAACGGACGCTTAAGAGTACTATTAAGTAATTACCAAACTAAGGATTTCGCAGATACTATTTGGCCATGAGGTATAGTATCACAAACAAATGACTATTTCGAGTAAATGTTATTAGCATATGTTTGGACATTACTTTATTCAGAGTGTATAAGAAAGAAGTAGTAATGTTTTGTTACTTTGTGATTGTTCTTCACATTCCTTACTTACGTAAGAAATTCCTGTTTGAAAAAGACATTTAAGATATGTTTTTTTCTAATTGTTACATTGTTAATGAAAATGTTGAATGGGTTTTTTAAACACAATCTTTTTGAGTGTGTTTTTTTTGCCCACTGTCATATGATGAGTTGTATTGAACTCACTGTTTTTAGTGAAATTCAATATATTCTGAGAACAGCAAAATAAAATATATAACATATTGTACAAATTATTTTGTATTTTGTATTGTGAAAAATATATTATAACTCAATTGTTTCTTCTCTTCTACAGATATTATATTTAGGTAGGTACGACAAACAAAAAATACTTTTTCATCACTTTCTTACTTCTCTTTCTCTCTATCCTTTCTTCACTGTCTCTCTTACTTCTTTACCGTTCCTCATCTTACTCCTCTTCCCTCATTCTACTTACTCCCCTTTATTCACCTTTACACTCCTTCTCTCACCAGCAGTACTCTTCCTTCACCCTCCCTCATCTTGTCCAACTTCCTCTTTCCTCTGTCTGTCCCTCACTTATCTTTCCTATCTTCCTCCATCACTACCCTTGTCTTGCTGTATTGATCAGTCTCTTCTCACTGCCCCCTCACTCTCTTTCCTTCATATCATCACTCAGTGACCTTCACTCACTCCACTTCTTTCACTTCCTCACTCCCTTTCACTCACTGCCCTTTTCTCCATTCGTCTCTAAGTCTCTTCCTCTTTCTCAGTCACTATAACTGATTTACTCCTTCACACTCCCTCACTCTCCTTCTGTTTGTCTCTTTCACTGTTTTCCTCTCTCTGCACTACTCTTCCTTTCATTTTCTATCTCTCTTTCTATAAATATGCTTCTTTTTCAATCACTCCCTTTCCCTCAATCTTATATCCCTTCCCTCACTGTCACTGCCCTTCATTTAATCTGAGTCTTTTTCCCCCACTTCATGTTCTCCTCACTGTGCATCCAACTTTGTCTTTTCCCTCTCTGTCCCTCACTTCTCTTTCTATCTTCCTCCATTACTACCCTTGTCTTGCTGTATCACTCAGTCTCTTCTCACTCTCTTCTTACTCATTTTCCTTCATATCATCCCTCACTCTGTTTCACTCACTTCACTTCTCTCACTCCCCCTCACTCTCTTTCCCTCACTCCGTCCGTCAGTCCCTTTAACTTATTCCTCTTTCCTCATTCACTTTTGCTTACTCTCATTCCTTTAGTCCCACACTCCCTATCACTCCATTTCTCTCCCCCTCTCTCCCTCTATCTCACTCAAGTCAAACATAGCTTTATTCAACAGATTTGTCATAAAAGCACAACATACAGATACACACAATTTAAAACAATAAATATTACAAATTTTAAGAACAATTTAAGAAAATACTAAACCTCATATAACTGCTGGATAAGGCTCTTGTTAAAATTGATAAAATAAATTCATAAATCAGCAATATTCCTCAGATATTTCATAACCCCAGTTCATTGTAAATAATGGGATGCAAAGATGACATTATAGGAATAGATCAATAAACAGCCCTAAGAAAGTGCCTTTGCCCGGATAGACCAGGCCCAACCCAAAAATTTGGCAACTGCAGTTGCAATTAGTGGCAATGAATCCGTTGTTAGTACTCTCAGCGCCTCTCCATGCCTACTAAAGCCAAGTAATTTACAAATAGGTATTACCCACATAGCACGGGGTTTCTTATACAAAGGGCAAAAAAACAACAGATGGCTAGTTGTTTCCTGTACTTCATGACATTTTGGACACACCTTCTCAACCACCCCTGTCCATTTACTAGTGAATGACCAGACAGGTAGTGTACCAACCCTCAGTTGAAAATTCAGCTTTCTGTCAAATGGTTTTTCAATAACATCCCAATACTGTTCTAGTGCAGGCCTAATCTTGAATTCAAGGAATCGGCCAGTCAAATGCCTTGTTGAGCCATTTGTGCATACAGTTACCATGATCATGTCCCAATACATCTCCTTCAAGATCTTCTTAGAAGGAAATGATGCATTAAGGGGATCGGCCCACAGTTCACTCAAACCTAGATTTTTCAGCAACGCCCTGATCTCTCTCAGCCATCTAATCTTGTGAAATTGATCAGCGACCATTACATCTTTGAGGCCCTTGGCGTAGTGAGCAAGCTCAGCCGTACACCACAATCTTCGCCAGTATAAGAGAGGTCGAAGTTTCGCCAGATCAGTTACTGTTTTTCTACCCAGATCTAGCAACAGTGGGTACATTGGTGTGCTTTTCGGGACACTAGTAGCCTTTCGGAGAAAAGAATTTTCAGCTACTGATAGGGTTGACAGATTTGCAAACCCCCAGAGCTCTGCTCCGTAGAGCGCTGAGCTTAGGACCTTCATACCATAGATTTCCATCAATGGGCTAATTGCTTTGGACAATGAGGATCTAAACTTATTTGCAAGGATCCCAGCCTGCTGCTTATGCTTTAAGGTGGCAATATTGATTTGTTTTGACCACCCCATGTTTGCCTGTATCGTCACTCCTAGGTAGGTAAAAGCATCAACCTTTTCAAGAGGGACGTTATTCATATGTATCTTACCCCGGAATGACCTGTGTTCATTAAAAGACATGAACTTTGTTTTTTCCATATTAATGGTAAGGCCCCGCATAAGACAAAAATCCTCAAACCTTCTTAAGGCTTTCTGCAGGCCGCTGGGGGTCTTGGAAATTATTAAAGTATTATCTGCAAACATGAGGATAGGTATATGTTCATTCGCCAGCATCGGGGCATCCAGGGGGACCGCGGAGAGGAAACCAGCCACCCCGTTAACGAAGAGCAAAAACAGGGTCGGTGCAAGCACACAACCCTGTCAACGGGAAATGACTCCGTCACCTCCCCCCTGGCCCCACACCCGCGCATGGTTACCATCATGTAAGCGGACGATCAGAGATAATAGGTCAGGCGACATCCCCATATCCCTCAAGACACACCACAGCCTGTGTCGAGGGACTAGATCAAAGGCTGCCTTCAGATCAACAAAGACCGCGTACAAGGCCCCTTTCCCCAGAACAACTGTCTTCCAATAGATGTTAACAAACCGTAAGACCTGGTTGATGGTACTAGTGAGGGGTCGGAAGCCCGCTTGCAGTGGAGATAGGATCTTCTCATCTTCCATCCATACCTGAACTTTTTGCAGAATCAATCGACCCATGATTTTTTGGATGGAATCTATGAGACTAATTGGTCAGTAGTTTGCTGCCATGGATTTATCCTCTTTTTTAAATACTGGGATTATCTCTGCCCCCTTCCAGGAGGCCGGAATTGGGGCACCACAGGCAATTCCATTTGCTAGGTGTCTAATATACAATCGCTAGGAAGGTTTATAACTCAAAAAAACATCCGCAGGGACACTAACTATTCCAGGTGCTCGTCCTGGTGTTATAGAATTTTTTGCCCTATCCAGGTCCGCCAGTGTAAATATCCTGCTAGAAAAATGGCAGTGGACGTAGGGATCCATATTCGTCTCATCCCCCAGAGATGCGTACTGGGGTTCGAAGTGTTCAACTCATGAATGAAGGGTAACATTGTTTTGCGGGGGATCTGGAGGCCCCCCCGGTCCCACTTATACATGTCCCAAAATATTTTAGGATTCCTGGACACACATGCCTCCTTAAGCTCCTGCCATCTTGCCTGGTCCCAGAGCTTTTTTGCTTCTTTAACTGCCTTTCTATAGGAGACACGTGCCAACCTTACTTTTACTGAGTCCCTGATACCTAGTGCTGTCCCTAGTGACCTCCGCGCAAGGCGACATTTCCCATTAAACCACCCTTCCACTTTCTTATACTTAACTCTATTAGAAAAACACAGAAAAATAATTTTAGCCAGTCAAAGAGGACAGTGTGTGTCGCTGTAACATTAGACAACGAGGACTGGTTGTCCTCACCCATTCCCCACTCTTCCACTACCTTGTCCACCTCCTTGTTCATGGCTAACAAAGCATCTGGGGAATCAGAAACATTTCTCCATTTCAGGTGCTGCATGTCATTGGTTACTACAATTCACTACCCCCTACCTCTACCTTAGGTGGTTTAGCTTCTCCGAACAGTCCGGTTACCCTAACTATAAGCGGGTCATGATCGCTTTCAACACGATGAGTAACGACCATGTCCCTTACGAACTGCCACAATGGTAGACCTACAAGGACATAATCAATGCGACTCGACGTGACCCCATTGTTAAAGGAGTTGACCCCCTGCTTATCTGACGATGTTCGCTCGTTTACGGCCCTCAACTGCTGGCCTACACACATCCCCTTTAGTTGGACCGCCGCCTCCGTCCACTTCTTGATTTGCTCAATCTCTAGGGTAGGTATGCTCCATCTCATGTCTTCATCCTCCTTGAGGGACTGATCCTCCAACCCTAGTGGCTCAAACGTGGTGTTGAAGTCCCCCACTTCTATCACACCAGTACCCCTCGGCATACCGTCCAACAACACCTCCAAGTCTGCTACAACCTCTGAACTTCTCCCACCTTTGAGGCCTCTTGCATAAACATTAAAGATACACAAGTTAGGGCCAAGCACTGGGGTAATTCTTATCTATAGTATATCAATGTTGTTGGTAGGAACTTGAGATACTTTGCAGCACAATGTCTGCCATACCAAAACCGTCAGGCCCCCAATTGCTCTGCCCTTTGCTTTCTTAGTTGCAGAAACTTGGAATGTGAGATACCCTAATCGAAACACGGGTTCTATCGCCCATGTCTCTTGTAAGAGACATATATCGTGGGTTTCGATAAAATCTGACCATTCAGGAAGTACTACCTTAGAGCCGAGTCCTGCGACGTTCCAGGATAGCAGCGTCACATTAGCGGCCCTATGGATCCCATGGTCAACTGGCTCCAGATCCCTTTTCTGCCTAAGGGGCTGGCCTGATCTCGAAGTCAGTTTCAAGATTGGTGGCAATCCCTTGACCCCTTTGCCACTGGGGGATCTTGGGCTCCTATCCACAGGAACAGTACAAAATGTAAACCCACCTAGCGGAGTACTAATAGGACTGGATACAGCATCCCCTACACCACCCGATCCATGACCAAGGTTAAGTGGGTTGACAGCATTCTCGTCACATGCTGGGCTCTGGTAACTAGGGTCAGCTTTGCATCAATCGCACTCATCTAGGTCAGATAGAACAATGTACCTATTCACTGTGCGAATTCCAAGCCCACACTCGGGACCTTGCACAAGCCCACCTCTTCCTCCCTGGCCATTCCAAGAACCTTGGGAGATGACCGGGTAGAAGTAAGTTAGCGGAAGTGGCTTAATGCAAGAGTCCATACCCGGATAATCCTAGCTACAAATGTGATCAACAACTCTACGGTCTCTAAAGTTTATAACAACACTATCCCCCTTTATATCTTTGTGTCTCGACCCAAACCATTCCACCCTTCTTGCAAATAAGATTTCGGCCGACATCCCAGGGGTGAAGAGACCGATTGGCGTTAAGCCAATATATGCACTTATTTTTCAGGTCTGGGTAATCCTCACGTTGGCCTGGTCTTAACAATGGTACCCCCGTCAGAATGCACACATAAGGGGCAGAGGCTGGGGGGAGATCTATGCATGGGAGACAGCCGATAATGGATCACTGTTCACCCGTTTGTTGCAGCCTGGTTTAGAAATCCCCGAGTTTATACCCCCCTTCCCAGAACCTTCACCTCCCGTAAGTTGTACACCTGGATGACCAGGATCACTAGTGGTCAAGGTGGTATTACATATTGATGCTGTTGCCTGTATTGGTTTAGTTAAAGGATTAGCATTTGGGATAGCCTCAAGAACTCCCACAGACTCGTGACCACTCCTTATACTAACCACAGACCCGCAAGTGTCTGTGTCCCTGGCCCCTTCACTTTCAAGAATTGACAGTCTCTTTTGAATGGCGTCCAGTCTATTATAAATGGGAGTACAGGACCTATAAAAAAGCTGTTCAAGTTTATTCCACATTTCCTGAGACCAATCCAGTGGAGTGTCCATCCTTTGGGGCAACACTGGATCTACCAAATCTTTTGTCGGAGACAAAAACTCTGTGATGTTAGAAGGTATAGCTTTAGCCCCAGTTGATTCTTCATGGGCATTTATCTTCTTTACTTTAGCTTTTCTCCCCTTCTGGGTTGAGCCCCCGCGCTTCCTTTTTGTTACCAATACTGGTTCTGCTGGCTTTGAAACACGCGTTGGACGCATTCTTGTGGTGCACTCCGTAGGGTCAATCAAAACGCTGCGATCTATACAACTATTTTCAGCGTCCTGCAAATTCTCTTGAGTCGAACATAGATGACTGGGCTCCCCTTGGACCGTATGGATTAGAGCAGAGTGAATAACTTGGTTCACCCCTATGCCTTCGCCTAGGGGAGCATCAGGACCTGGGGTAGTTATGGGGGACACTACACTAGCCAGCGCTCCTATTGAGGACCTTTTGTTAAGGGCAAAGTCCGTCAACAGCCTTTTTTCAGCACGGTCAATTTCATGTGCTACGATCGATGTAGCCCGTACAATAAATTCGTCCAACGTTCCCATGATAGAGCCAATAGGGGCAGTTTTCCCTCCTTTCACCCCCTTTACAGACATGCCTACTATTGTTCTTTAGTGTGTAAAGGAGAGACCCTTAAACGACCAGTCGCATATAGTCCGATGATAAATGGATACCTTAGACTATCAGCCAGAATCATCATTGCAAATTGCGCTCGCCAAGGGCCAGATTCTGAGAATCTGGCCCTTTGCGAGCGCAATTTTTGCATTTGGGATTCATCATCCCAAATGCAAAAACCGCTAATAGCAAAATCGCAAAATTGCGAGGAATTGCATTTAAGGAATCTCTATTTGAGATTCCTTAAATGCAATTCATTAACAATGTTTAACTTGCGAATTCGCATTTTTTGGCCGCTATTTACCGCGAAGTCTGACTTCATGGTAAATAGCGGAAAATTAGAAAAATGCACTTTAGTGCATTTTTCTAAGTTGCATGTTACACACACACATGTCCTTTGGACATGTGTGTGCGCAACACCTGTGTACATTTGCTTTTCAGGGGTGCTACAGGGTGTCCTTTGGACACCCCTGGCTCCCTTGAAATCGCATCCTTATTTGCGATTAGCAAATTGCTAATCGCAAATAAGGAAGATGTAGGAATCGCAATATTTTTTGCAATTCTTACATGAATCCCGTTTTGCAAGTCCTTAATAGCGATTCCTTAATAATCGCTATTAAGGACTCGCAAAACGGGACAATGATAAATCTGGCTGTATGTCCCCAATAACGGATAGCAACTAACCTTACTCTGGCATCAAAAGGATGTGGCCCCGTCCCGGCCTCTGATCGTTCTCGAACGGGCTCAAACGGGCCCGCCCTTGGCCCGGGCTTCACCCGGCTCGTCCCGCGGGGCGGGACTATAGTGCAGATTAAATACACCTGGGCAGGACGTCTATCTCCCCCACTGCCTTCTGGGGAGCGTAGTTCTCCTTTGTGGCCCCTCTGCTGCTGCCGGTGACAGGGTGTCAGATGCGAGCATTTTCCGCGGAGCGGGAAACGCAAGAGGTCACCAAAAATATCCAAATGGGGAGCGTGGTTCTCCTCCTGTTCGTGTCCCCCTTAGCTGCTACCATGCAAAGCAAATAGAAATGCGAGCAAGAAGTATTTAAGCTGCACCTGGGCAGGGCATGGCGGGAGGACGTCTATCTCCCCCGCTGCCTTCTGGGGAGCGTAGTTCTCCTTTGTGGCCCCTCTGCTGCTGCCGGTGACAGGGTATCAGATGCGAGTGTTTCCCGCCGAGCGGGAAACGCGAGAGGTCACCAAAAACATCCAAATGGGGAGCGTGGTTCTCCTCCTGTTCGTGTCCCCTCGGCTTCTACCATGCAAAGCAAATAGAAAAGCGAGCATTTCTATCTCACTCAGTCTAACCGCCTTACTCCATCTCAGTTACTTGCTCTCCCTCTCTTTCTCTCTCACTCTCTCTCTATCTTTCTCTTCCTCACCCTTCCTGTCTTTATCTTTCTGTTTCCTTCACTCCTATTTTATCCCTTAGTCCCCTTTCCTCTCTCTTAATCTTCTTCCTTCTCTCTCATTCCCTTTTGTCACCCTCATACCCCTTTTCTCACTGTTACTGCCTTTCACTCACCCTCAGTACTTTTCCCTCACTCACCTTGCCTCACTCCCCTTTCCTCACTCCCTCACTCCATCTCACTTACTCCCTTTCACTTATTCCTTCCCTCACTTTTTTTCATCCATTTTTCTCTTCTTGTTTCCCTCTGTGTGACTCAGTCTCTCTGGCTCACTGCTTCTCAGTTTCTTACTTTTCTTCTCCCTCTCTCTCACTCTGTCCCGCTCTGTCCCTTAGTCTTAAACTCTTTTTCTCTCTCTTTCTATCAATCCTTTTCTATTCCTCACTTAGTTTCCCTGTCTCTTAATTTTCTTCCTTCTCCTTCACTCCTCTTCTCTCTTCCTCATTTTTTTTTTTTTTTTTTTTTAAGACCAATGGTCCCAAACTTTATTTAAATTCACAGATAAGCCAGTAGGTGTACATACAGTGCCATAACCACAGATCATCGCCACAACAGTTCCTAGCAGATTGCACATGTGAACACAGCAGTTATACATGGGTGAAATTAAACAGTCGCTAGTAGAAATGCATTGGTACATAAGTGACTGTGCCAGGGAGTGACTCATGATGTAGTGCCCGCAGTTTGCAGCACTGCAGAGAGGGTCCAAAGCGTTCAAAAAGAAAAGTCAACAGTCGGTACATGAAATTGAGTTCCCCGTACAATGCAGCATAGAATATAGGCAACAACATACTTTCCCATGGCTCATGAATTGCTGGGCGCCCGCTTCCTAGTCCCAGACGTTTCTAAACAGGTCCATGCGAGATACAGACGAGGAAGTGTAGTCGGGCATGATTAGGGGTACTGTATGATTGGCCTCCGTGTCAACCAAAGAGTGAACTGGGGAGACTAGTACAGGGGGGAAGGAAAAACATACCAAAAAAACTGTTGGACTAGTATTCGTGTGTGTGGTAATGTACCCAGGATTCTTACTGTGTGTGGTGCATCCAATATGGGTCATGCAGGGGCGGGGACATGTGAGGGGGCGGCGTCACCTCAGCTGCAGGGCAAAGGGGGGGGGGGCCGGGTGCCACAAGCGGCAGGGAGGCAAACGCGGCAGGGGACGTCTCCGTCACACACGGTCTCGGTCACCGGGGGGGGAAAGGGAGGGGGGGGTCGCGCAGAGCGGGGGGTGGGGGAAAGACATGGGGGGGGGGAGGGGGGGAGGAAAGGGGGGGGGAGGGCAGGAGGGGGGGGAGAGGGAGAGGGCCGGCGGAGCTCGTGGTAGGTGCAGACAGTAGTCAAGGGATCCTTCCCTATGCCACGACGGGACAGCACTCTATTTCAGCTTGTGTGCATGCGCGGTGAAACGCAATCAGAGCAACGTCCCAGTCCTGGGCGATCGGGTATTTCCGGAGTCCAGCGGTTTCCTCCCTGTGAAGTGACACACTCTGCGCACAGGCCCAGGCGGCAAAAGAACGGCGCCAATCCGCAGGTCGCGGTGGGTCGGCGCTCTTCCAACGTCGCGTGATAAGACGCTTGGCCGTGATAAGGCCTAAATCCCAAAAGCGCGCCTGCAGCTTGGTCTGTTTGGTCCTCTTGTAGAGTCCCAATAGGCACACCTCCCAAGTCTTGGGAAGAGTTTCGCCTGTGGCCGCCGTCAGCATGTCCGCGACCGCAGACCAGTACGAGTTAAGATGTGTGCAGCTCCAGAGTGCATGCAGGAAGTCCGAGTCTCGGAGACCGCATCTGGGACACGCCGAGGAAGTGAGCCCGAAGTAACGGTTCAGTTTGTCTGGAGATAGATATGCACGGTGGATGATGTAATACTGTATTATCTTGAATCGTGCATTGCGGGGGACGACCCTGGCGCCTGCTAAAATAACATTCCACTGTTTGTCTGTCCAATCTGTGCCACGGTCGGCCATCCATTTGTCCCTCAATCTCCGAGAAGAAAATTGCGTGTGGCCGTGTAAGGCTTGTGCAAGCCAATGTACAAGGTGCGAACCGTCCCCCATCACGTGTAAGTACTGGATGAGTAGGTGTGTGGACGGCTCGTGGCTGAGGTCACCCCACGCCTTCGTTAGCTCATGTAGGAGTCTGGCGTGTGTCAGAAATTGACCCACCGGCAGTTCTGTGTTCGCGGCTAGGGCCTCGAAGGGTAACAGCTCCCCGTCATTATACAGGCCGCCTAGGTCGTCCAAGTCTGCCGCAGTCCAGCTGCGTAGTTCGGCCGAAGACAGCGTGCCCGCACCTATGGGCGTCCCCAGCAAAGGCAGGTTTGGGGCATAGGGCACCGTTAGTTTGGTGAGCCGGAGGCTCCGTAGGAAGCATCGCCTCGCAACTGCCACAAGGACCTGCGTGGGGGGGCGGCCCCGCGCCAGCGGGTGGAAGAGTGCAAGCGCCTGTACGGGAGAGAGGATGTCATCAGCCGTGGCCGTGTCCACTAGGTTCCTACCGCTCAGCCAGTAGGCGACCCACTGTAGCTGTGCTGCCAAGTAATAGAGTTCCTGATTGGGAACCGCTAGGCCTCCAGCGTCTGTGGGTGCATACAAGGTCTGTAGTGCTACCCGGGGTCTCCCCTTATTCCAGATGAGACGTCTGGTGAGGGAGTCCAGTTCTCTGAAGATGCGCGCCGGCACATACACCGGCAGATTGGTGTAGTAATAGAGAAGCCGGGGAAGCATTATCATCTTGGTCAGCGCCACTCTGGCGGGCACATTTAACGGGAGGGAGTTCCAGAACGTGACCTGGGCCGTGAGCGAGGAGATGGCTCGTACGAGATTCCCCTCCAGGAGGTCCACAGGGTCCCGATATATGAATATCCCAAGGTACCGAAAGACCGTCGGGTGCCAGCGGAGCGTCTCTCCCATCATGCACACATCACACTGTGGCATCTCGCTATCGAACGCATAGGTCCCCGACTTGGCCCAGTTGACGCGGAGCCCCGACCTGTCGCCAAACATCTGAAACATATCCGCGATTGCCGCAGGTACATTCGTGAGATCCCTGATATATAGCAACAAATCGTCGGCATACAGAGACACCGAGTGGACGCCATCCGCCAGCGGTATGCCCCAGGTGTCTCCGGAGTTGCGGAGCATCTCGGCCAGCGGCTCCATCGCTAAGGCGAATAATTTGGGGGAGAGGGGGCAGCCCTGTCTTGTACCTCTCCCGATGCGAATCCTGTCCGAGAACAACCGTCCAGTCCAGACCCGGACCTCTGGGGCCTGGTAAAGGAGTCCCACCATCTGTACGTAAGCGTCCCCCAGTTCGTATTTCTCGAGGACTCTGAGGAGATATGGCCACTCCACCGAGTCGAACGCCTTTTCCAAGTCAAGTACAATGCAACCCGAGCGCGGCCAGGCTAAGGTTGCATAACGTTGGACTCTGAAAAACCGGCGTAAATTGTAGGACGTGCTCCGTGTGGGCACGAAGCCATTCTGGTCAGAGTGTACCAGAGTGGGGACTAGTGGGGCCAGTCTCCGAGCCAGGGCCGCTGCAAGAATTTTATAATCGGTATTGAGGAGCGCCAACGGCCTGTAGGAGCCGAGGTCGTTCGCCTCTCTACCCGGTTTCAGCAGGGAGACCACGTTGGCTTTGTTCAGGGACGTCGGGAGTTCAGCGTCTTCCAGTGCCGCCCCATACATTTTCAGCAGTTCCGGTATTAATACCAGGGAGTAGGCCTTGTAAAACTCCGCCGGGAGTCCGTCTGGGCCTGGCGCTTTGCAATTGGAGAGGGAGAAAATCACCTCTCGCAGCTCCTCACCAGTGAGCGCAGCTCCTAGTTCGGCCTGTTGGGCAGCGGTAGCAGTCGGGAGCTGTAAAGGCGCCAGATAGTCCGTGATTTCCACCACCGTGGCCCGTAGCCGCGAGCTGTATAGGGATTCGTAATGCGACGTGAACGCATCATGGATCTGTTTCTGGGTATAGACCTCATCACCCTGGGTCGTGCGGATGGATAGGATCGATGCAGAGTGCGCGTCCCGCCGTACCAACCATGACAGTAGCTTGCCAGGCCTGTCGCTTGCGTTGTGGGTGCGTGCGGAATGTGCAGCGAAGTTGATATTTTTGAGGCGCTCCAGCAAGGCAGCGTGGCCCGCCCTGGCCGAGATGAGTTGTGCATCATCACCCTCCGCTGCCTCCCGTTCCTTATCCAACAGAGCCTCTTCCGCCAGCAGCAGATCTTTCTCCACCTGCCTACGCAAGCTAGCTTGGACGCCGAGGCAGTTACCCCGGGTCACTGCCTTAAAGGCGTCCCACTCAGCTCTCGGGGAGGAGGCCGAGTCGTTATTGTCCTCGAAGTACTGCAAGATCTTCCCGGAGATTTCCTCTCGGAGCGGAGTGTCAAGTAGGAGATCTGGTTGCAGGCGCCACGTTGGTATAGGCGGGCGCGGGCGCTTCCATCCATACATCAGCGTGTGCGGGTTATGGTCTGAGTGTGTCCGGCCTAGGTAGTCAGTGTCAGACACAGAGGGGAGCAGGTCACGGGACAGCATGAATCTGTCCAACCTGACATGTAATGAATGGGCTCCCGAGTAGTAAGAATACACCCGGGCGGTGGGGTTCCGGGCGCGCCACGCGTCCAGTAAGTTCCATTGTGTCGCCCAGTCAAGGAGGGCTCTGGAAGTCGCCTGCACCGGGGCGATCGCCACCGGAAGGGACGAGCGATCAAGGGAAGCGTCAAGCACGCAGTTGTAATCCCCGCCCATTATCAAGGGTACGCCCGGCCATGACGCCATCGTTGCCGACAGTCGTGTGAAAAATTTCCCCTGTTCCACATTAGGTGCGTAGATGGAGGCTATGACTACCTGCTGCCCGTCAAGTCTGCCCTGTATGAAGACGTAGCGTCCCTCAGTGTCAATGTTGCTGTGAGTCAGTGCAAATGGAACCCCGGGCCGGACCCAGATTAAGGTCCCTCTCGCAAATGCCGAGAAGGAAGTAGCAAATATCTGGCCCCTCCACTTACGGCGAAGTGTGGCCACCTCAGTGGCAACTAGGTGTGTCTCTTGGAGCAGTGCAATCTGAGTCTGGTGCCTTTTAAGGTAGGAATAAACCTGGTATCTGCCTGAGGGTGTGTGCATGCCCCGGACATTCCAAGTGCAAAATTTAAACGTAGCCATCATAGTGTTGTTCACAGCTAAGGACCCATCTCCCCCCCCAGCCCCCCACCCGCCCCACCCGCACCCGCACAGCAGCAGCGAACAAGGAGCATCTTCACCCCACAGCCCCACCCCGGTACCCAAGGATGCACGCAGTAGCAGGACAGTACCAACACTAGTCTCAGAAGGTATAACATGAACATAAACATAATACCAAAAGGGCAACAACAAAAACAAGTCGCCGCCCAAACGCTCTATCGAGCTCAATCAATCCGTATGGTCAATGGGGGGATGACTAATTACAGCACCTGAATTAAACAAGTTAGTTTGTTACGTCTGTAGAGCTGTGGCGGCTCCCCACCACGGGCAGAGGGCCAAAAGGGCGCTAGGAGACAGTGATAGAGTCCGTGGCTAGGACCAATTCCCAGTGTCACTTGATCCGGACAGTCGATCCCAAGGCAGGAGCGTCTCCGCCAGTCCCCCGGGGGGAGGGGCACTCACCTCTAGGGGTCCGTCCACCCCTTTAAAGTCATGCTCCCGATGGCACTCAGGCAGGATAGCCCCGGCTCCCCTCTTGGCGCCACGGCAGCTCCGTGGCAGTTCGGTGGACGGGGGAGGGGAGGGGGGGCGGTGTTCGGCAGCAGAGTACAGGCCCCACAGAAGACGGCGATCATGGTTGCCAGGGCCTCCAGGAGTGTCAATGTGAGCCCTTGATCGAGCCATCCCTGAGGGTGTGTTGACTGTTCCAATATGTAAGACTCGGCGGTCTGACGAGGGCTGGGTAGGGGGGGACCGTTCATGATATCAAGTCTGATGTTTGGGGTGTGACGTCAGGCAGGCCCTCCGGGTTCGAGCCATCCGGCAGACCGAATATGTAGTCGTCTTCTTCGCTCCCGTGAGAGCGCGGGCTATTGTTGGAAAGCAGGATAGGTGACTGTGACCCGCTGATCTCAGCAGTTATGCGGACGGCTTCCTGGTGTTCAATTCGGATTTGTTCCGGGGTCGGGCCGATCTCCGCGTCCATGGTCGGTGACTCAGCCCTCGAGGTGTGCCGTTGTCTCCGTCTGCGTGCGCCTCGATTCCTGCGCTGTTCCCTCGGCACCGGTCCAGGGTTCGTGTCCACTCCCGAATCCAACCACGCCATGGCCGCCTCCGGGGTGTCAAAAAAGTGGGTCTTGTCCTGCGCCACCACACGAAGGCGCGCCGGGAACAACAGTGAGTATTTAAGAGTCAAGCGCCTAAGTCGTTGCTTCACCATGAGGAAGGATTGGCGTCGCCTCTGAACCTGTATGGTGTAATCGGGGAAGAACATCACCTTGGCATTGTCCACTTGTATATCCGACAATTTCCGCGTTTCGCGGAGGATGGCATCACGGTCGCGGTAATTCAGTACCCGCATGAGCATTGGCCTCGGGTTGGAGCCCTCCGGGGGTGGGCGAGATGGAACTCTGTGAGCCCGTTCCACCACAAAGTGCGGCGACAGCGTGCCCTCAGGTAGTAGCTCTCTGAGCCAGGTCTCCATATGTTCCGCCGTCTCTCTCCGTTCCCATCGTTCCGGTAGGCCCACTATGCGCACGTTGTTCCTTCTGGCCCGTCCTTCCGCGTCCTCTGCTCTATCCTCAAGGAACTCCACCCGGTTTAGTAGGTCCTGGACGTGTTTGTCCGTCTGCGCCAGTTTTGGTGTGGCCTCCGCCATCGCGTGTTCCAGAGATGTGGTGCGGTCGGCCAGTTTCTTGTGGTCGGTCCGGAGGAGTGTCAGGTCTACGGCCACTTTGTCGATTCTGTTCTCCAGCGACGTACGGGTCAGCTGCATGGACTCCTCCAGGCGTTCCATGGCTGCCAGCATAGTGTCCAGTTTAGATGCAGTCTGGTCCGTCTCCATATGTTTCGCCATTTTCCCCTTGTTGAGGGACCCTCCCGTGCCAGTCTTCGCCCTGGTCCCCCCGGACATGTGGGAGGTCTTCGCGGCCGGTCAAGCGGGCGGGTGCGTTACTACAGTGCGTGATGGAGGGATCGGTGTGCGTCAGTTTCCTGGTCAGGGCCTCCGTCGCCCGCGCGGTGAACGGCGCGTGGCTGTAGGCGGGAGGAGGAGGATCGTCTCACCGCCGGGCCCCAGGGTATTGTGTGACACTGCCGACTGGGGAGGATGAGATGTCCGCGTAGCAATTGTTATAAGAGCTCACAGGCGTCGCGGTCAGTGTCGTGCTGGACCCGCCGGCTGGTCGCTTCCTGTCTGCGCTTCGCGGCGGCTCGACGGGCTGGAACGACAGGTCCCTCTCAGCGAGCCCGTCCGCTGGGCCCGGGAAGATGCACTCCGTCGGGCGATGCCAGGCGCCTCCTAGTGCCACATGGGGGTCCACGTCGTCTGGCCAGCGCTCGGTAGAGGGGGGGGATGCAAGGTGGGAATTCTGCGCTTCAGCACCTGGCTGGGAGAGTCCCTTAGCGTTGGGCTGGTTGTCTGCGAGGGCCGATGTGCTGCTGCTTCAGTTTGCACGTGGCGCTGTTCCGGTTCCCCTGCGCCAGACGGGTCCAGAGGTGCCTCGCAACTCTTGCCGTGTGGCGGGAACGTGCACGGGTCTGGGAGAAAGGGCCGCACTATCTCCGAGGTCAGTCGTCTGAGGCCAGGAGCGACAGTGTCTATGCGGGCCTCGCGGCGGCCCAGCACGGTGGTCTACCGGTGTCCGTCCTGCTGGGATGTGTGGTCCAGTGCCGGTTGGGCGGTGGTTCAGCCCGCCACGGGCCGTTGCGGTGCAGGGGTTTGTAGCGCCTGGGGCCCGCGTGTGGGTGGGGTGCCGGAGGTGCTCGGCAGTGCGTCGCAGGGTCTGCACCTGGGCTGGGCCTACGGCTGGGCGGTAGGTGGGCCAGGGGGTGTCCAGTGGGCTGAGCCGGGTAGCAGGCGCTCTGGGTCGGGGGGGCCCTGGGCCGTTGTTGCCAACGCAGGTCTCTGGGCAGCCTCGTGCACTCACCCCCTGGCGGTCATGTAGTCTGGCTGGGCAGTCCCATCAGCGGTGGGCGAGGTGGGCCAGTCCCGAGGCCTTCAGGAGCCCAGATGGCGGACCTCCCACTGCAGTCCGAGGTCCCCGCTGAGTATCATTGCCAACGAGGGTCCAAGGCATGGGACGTGGTCCCGGCTCTGCGCTGGATTGCGCGCTGCAGACCACTCGTTTCGCGGCCTACTCTGCAAGGCCGGATCCCCGGCCTCAGTTAGTTGGGGCCGCCGGCCGGAAGTGCGTGCTGGGTGGCTGGCCGCGAGGGTTGCTGCCGGCCGGAGGGTCAAGTGCTCCGATCCTCCTGAAAATTGCTCCGGAGGTGGGATGGGTATCCGGGCACACTCGGTGCGAGTTAGGGCCCGGTCCTGCCAGGGAAAACAGGATAAATGGCCCGTGTGTGGGGAGCTTCACCCGGAGCTCAGACGAAGCACGTCCTGTCACATCGCGTGCTTGGCCACGCCCCCTCTTCTCTCTTCCTCATACTACTTCCCTAACTGTCACTGCTCTTCATCACTGTCACTCCCTTTCTCCCTCTGCACTTCATTCTATCTGTATTTTTCACCACTTGCTCTTTCCCGCTCCTTTTTCCTCACTCCCCCTCACTCTGCTTCTCTCACTCTCCTTCCCTCACTTTCCTTCCTTTACTCCTCTTTCATCACACCCTCACTCCATCTCATTTACTGCCCTTCGTTTACTCCCTCACTCACTTTTTTTTCATCCTTGTTTCTCTCTCTGTCTATCTCTGTCTCACTCACTCTAACTGCTTTACTCCTTCTCAGTTAACAGATAACAAAGAATCTCATTGCAGAAGTTACATCGGAGGTGGACATTGGCGAAAAGTGGCCAGATATTCAGAGCAGTCGATGAAGGAGATGCTCCTGCAGATGAAGTGCTGGGAACAGCAACTGGAGGGTACGCTGCAAGGGTTTGGATGGATGCCCTTGCATAATCGTTAGAATGTACATTTTTAAATTTTTTATGTGCCTAATCAATGTGTGTATTCTAAAAGACTAGTGTTTCTTTTGGTGTGCTCTAGATAGCACACTACCACAGATTTTGCAGGTGAATTTCGGTGCATTTACTTTCTTGTGCCCCTCTGGAAAGGTGAAAAACGTCCAGATAAAGGACTCCTTGGTCTTCTTACTATGTGGCTGCTCTTCAAAAAACTCCCCATCTGAGTGAGATGATGAAGTTCCTTTACTCCCCCACTGTCCTTCACTCCATTTCTCTCCCCCTCTCTCCCTCTGTCTCACTGAGTGTAACTGCTTTAATCCATCTCAGTCACTCACCCTCCCTCTCTTTCTCTCTCAGTGTATCTCTCTCTCTCCCCCTCACCCTTCCTGTCTTTCTCTTTCTGTTTCCTTCACTTCTACTTTATCCCTCAGTCCTCTTTCCTCTCTCTCAATCTCCTTCTTTCTCTCTCATTCCCTTTCGTGGACCTCATACCCCTTTTCTCACTGTTACTGCCTTTCACTCACCCTCATTACTTTTCCCTCAGTCACCTTCCATTACTCCCCTTTCCTCACTGCCTCACTCCATCTCACTTACTCCCTTTCACTTATTCCTTCTCTCACTTTTTTCCATCCATTTTTCTCTCCCTGTTTCCCTCTGTGTCACTCAGTCTCACTGGCTCACTCCTTTTCAGTTATTTGCTCTCCCTCTCCCTCTCTCTCACTCTGTCCTTCTCTCTCCCTTACCCTTAAACTCCTATCCTCTCTTTCTATCACTCCTCTTCTATTCCTCACTCACTTTCCCTGTGTATTAATTTTCTTTTTTCTCCCTCACTCATCCTTTTCTCTTCCTTATACTACTTCCCTAACTGTCACTGTTGTTCACTCACCATCTTTCACTTTCTCCCTCTGCACTTCATCCTATCTGTATTTTTCACCACTTCACTTTCCCGCTCCTTTTTCCTCACTCCCCCTCACTCTGCTTCTCTCATTCCCCTTCTGTCACTTTCCTCCCTTTACTCCTCTTACATCACACCCTCACTCCATCTTACTTACTCCCCTTCGTTTACTCCTTCACTCACTTTTTTTCCTCCTTGTTTCTCTCCTTGTCTACCTCTGTCTCACTCACTCTAACTGCTTTACTCCTTCTCAGTTAACAGATAACAAAGAATCTCATTGCAGAAGTTACATCGGAGGTGGACATTGGCGAAAAGTGGCCAGATATTCAGAGCAGTCGATGAAGGAGATGCTACTGCAGATGAAGTGCTGGGAACAGCAACTGGAGGGTTCGCTGCAAGGGTTTGGATAGATGCTCTTGCATAGTTGTTAGAATGTACATTTTTGCATTTTGCACGTGCCTAATCAATGTGTGTCTACTAAAAGACTAGTGTTTCTTTCGGTCTGCTCTAGATAGCACACTAACACAGATTTTGCAGGTGAACTTCGGTGCATTTACTTTCTTGTGTCCCTCTGGAAAGGTGAAAAACTTCCAGATAAAGGACTCCTTGGTCTTCTTACCACGTGGCTGCTCTTCAAGAAACTCCGCATCTGAGTCAGATGTTGAATTTCCTTTACTCCCCCACTCTCCTTCACTACATTTCTCTCTCCGTCTCTTCCTCTGTCTCACTCAGTGTAACTGCTTTACTCCATCTCAGTCACTCACTCTCCCTCTCTTTCTCTCTCACTCTATCTCTCTCTCTCTTTCTCCCTCACTCTTTCTGTTTTTCTCTTTCTGTTTCCTTCACTTCTACTTTATCCCTCAGTCCTCTTTCCTCTCTCTTAATCTCCTTCCTTCTTTCTCATTCCCTTCCGTTACCCTCATACCACTTTTCTCACTGTTACTGCCTTTCACTCACCCTCAATACTTTTCTCTAAGGCACCTTGCCTCTCTCCCCATTCCTCACTCCCTCACTCCATCTCACTTACTCCCCTTCACTTATTCCTTTTCTCACTTTTTTTCATCCATTTTTCTCTTCTTGTTTCCCTCTGTGTCACTCGGTCTCACTGTTTCACTCCTTCTCAGTTCTTTGCTCTCCCTCTCCCTCTCTCTCACTCTGTCCTTCTCTCTCCCTCATCCTTAAAATCCTATACTCTCTATTTCTATCACTCCTCTTCTATTTCTCACTCACTTTCCCTGTGTCTTAATTTTCTTTTTTCTCCCTCACTCATCTTTCCTCTTCCTCATACTACTTCGCTAACTGTCACTGTTGTTCACTCACCATCACTACCTTTTTCCCTCTGCACTTCATTCTATCTACTTGGTCTTCTTACCCCGTGGCTGTTCTTCAACAAACTTCACATCTGAATCAGATGATGAAGTTCCTTACTCCCCAACTCTCATTCACTCCATTTCTCTCTCCCTCTCTTAATCTGTCTCACTCAGTGTAACCGCCTTATTCCCTCTCAGTCACTTGCTCTCCCTCTCTTTCTCTCTCACACTCTCTCTCTCTCTCTCTCTCCCTCACCCTTCCTGTCTCTATCTTTCTTTTTCCTTCACTCCTACTTTATCCCTCAGTCACCTTTCCTCTCTCTTAATCTCCTTCCTTCTCTCTCATTCCCCTTCCCTCACCCTCAAACACCTTACCTAAGTGTCACTGTCCTTCACTCACCTTCACTCCCCTTACCCCACTACACTTCCTCCTGTCTGTATCTCACACCCCTCATCTTTTCCAGTCTCTTACCCTCACTCTCCTTCACTCTCCATTCCTCATTGAAATCCTGACTCCCCTTCTCTCACTCTGCTTTCCTAACTCCCTCCATGCCCTCACTCCACTTCTCTCTCCCTCACTCTCCACCTCTCACTTTCACTTACCCCTTTTCTCATCCTTATACCCTTTCTCTCACCATCACTCTACTTCTCTTAGCTTTACTCCCTTTACCCTGGTCTACTTCTCCCTCTCTGTCTCTTACTCCCCTTCCCTGTGTACGTCCCCTGCTCCCCTTTTCTCACTCCTCCTCCCTCACTTGCCTTTCCTTACTGCCATTCCCTTACTCTTTCACTCACCTTACTTCACTCCCCTACCCTTAGTCCCCTTGTTTCAGTCACTCTTTGACTCCCCTTTCCTCACTCATCATACTCCCCTTTCCTCACTCATTCTCTTAGTCCCTTCCTCCCCTTCACTCAGTCATTTCAGTCATTCATTTATACACTACACATCCATTTATACACTACACATTCATTCAAAAAAAGACTGACACAGTGTATAAGAAATACAGCTCTTTTTGGAAAAGTGAAGTTAGTTCTGAAAATAACTTTTTTTTGTTTTGTTCTTTTATATATTTTTTCTTTTTTGAAAGTTTTATATTTTTGTGTGGTTTTTGTTCAAGAACAGGAAAAAAAATGATCTCCTCTCGGAGCATTGGTGCTGCTCAATTTTAATTTCGATTAAGTTGTGGCTCTGCTCCCAGTAGCAGAGTATCTCATTGCACATATTGCACCTTATGTTCACTCTGCTCAGGAACGGACGTATATCCAATGCTGATGTAGATGGTGAGGCATAAGGTGCTCCTGTTGATGTACTGGGCACAGCAGATGGTAGTTGAGATGTGAGGGCTCTGGTTGAAGCCTGTGCGTACTGTGCAGGGTGCACATTCCTCACGTGCCTTATCATAGTATAAATGGAAAAGGAATACTTCTTTTGAGGGTTTCCCTTTGAGAGGACAGATCCACAAATGGTGCATGTCACCTTTGGGGCATTTACTTTTTTCTGCCCCTGTGGATATATAAAAAATTGCCAAAAGAATGACTGTTTGGTCTTCTTTGCAGGGGCCTGATGTTCCTGGACATCTGATTCAGAAGAGGAATCCATTCCTGCTGCCATCTTTTGAAATCTCTGGAACAATCCTTGAAGAAAGCTGGAAAGGTCCTTCTCCCAAGAGAGTGAAACAGATAGTGAGGGAAGTGGGTGGGGTTTTTGAAGATTCTGGAACAGTAACTACTATAAACCAATCAAAATTGTTGTTTTCGAGTCACATGACTTGACGTGTGCGCACGGGTGCGCGTACGTCGCATAAAAAGGGCGTTTTGCCCGATTTTCTAAAAAGTTTCTAAACGTAAAAAGAAGGCAGGGAAGAGACTCCCTGACCCCCTAGCCTTTCTCAGGGGGTGCCTGAAAGACTCCCATGGGCAACAAAACCCATTTTTTTTTAAACCGCGAGGTGCACGCACGTGGCGCGCACCCTCGAGGCAGAAGTCACTCAAAAACCATAGTGGAGAACGTGAACAGGAGGCAGGGTAGAGACTCCCTGACCCCCTAGGCTTTCTCATGGGGTCCCTGAAGGACCCCAAAGGGCAAAAAAACATTTATTTATTTTAAAAACATATTGCGGGTGCGCGCACGGTGAGCGCACGTTGAAAAAAATCACAAAAAATAAATTATAACAAATTTGAGTGTTTATTGTTGATTGAAGATGTAGACTATACTGTTCAACTTTAACCAAATCATAAAAATTAGCTGTGCCATTGCATATTACTGGATACAGTCAATCCATTATAATATACAAAGGCAGTTTGTGAAAAATAAATATATAAAAATATAAAAAGTAATACAGTAATGAGCATGTTAAAAACTTTTGAAATTCATTGAAAAACCATATCTTTCAGACCAGATATAGTTAGAAATTAGCGTTTAAAAAACCTTGCAAATTCACTGAAAAAACCATAGGTTTCACACACGTTATAGTTAGGAATTAGCATTTAAAAAACCTTGCAAATTCACTGAAAAAAACATAGGTTTCACACATGTTATAGTTAGGAATTAGCATTTAAAAACCTTGCAAATTCACAGAAAATAACATAGGTTTCACACACGTTATAGTTAGGAATTAGCATTTAAAAAACCTTGCAAATTCACTGAAAAAACCATAGGTTTCACACACGTTATAGTTAGGAATTAGCATTTAAAAAACCTTAGAAATTCACTGAAAAAAACATAGGTTTTACACACGTTATAGTTAGCTGGACATTTCACTCATACAAAACCTTTGAAATTCCCCCGTTATGGTTAGTTCAGCTAACTATAACTTGCGTACCCGCAATGCACTGCTGATGACGTCACATATTACATCACTCATGACATGGTCAGCGACATCACTCATGACATCACTGATGACATCTCAACAGTGTTTTGCATGCTCTCAGCAGCCACCCTGAATCTCTTAAGTGGAGTATTCCCTATGGTGAGCTGTTGAGGGCCAAACGCAATTGCAACACCGATCGTACCTTTCATGAGGAAAGTGCCAACATCGTGGAAAGATTCCTCAAGCGAGGGTATCCACAGTGGGTTTTAACCAAAGCATTGAAAAGAGTTGCAGATGTAGAAAGAAACGAAACTCTCAGTGATAAACCTGACATTACTGCATCTAGCGAAGATGATGTCACACGCATGATTCTCACCTATAACTCAGACTCTCAAAAAGTCAAAAAGATCATAACCAAGAACTGGGATATCCTGAAATCTGACAGCACTCTGGGGAACACCATGCCCAACAGGCCCAATATCACATACAGACGCAACAAGAACATACGTGATCTGGTGGTTAGAAATGATGTGACTCTGTGCCCCCCTAAAACTCAGCATGGGCTTGTTGGTTTTTACCCTTGTGGCCACTGTAAGGCTTGTAAAAACAGCAAATACAAAGAGACGGTGGTCTACAATGGGGTGACCAAAAAACTCACACAATTTCTAACATTCGGTATGAATTTTGTAATTTATGCAATAACTTGCACGTGTGGGTTGTGGTATATAGGCAGTACTACTTGTCCTGCCAAAAAACGCATCTTGGAGCACTTGAGAGCGATAGTCAATCATGACCCTAAATACCCTGTTGCTAGACATTTTGAGCAGCATCATTACTCCAACACTGCTGATTGTAGCTACTTAATTTTGGAACATGTCCCGGTGAGACCCAGAGGTGGACATAGGGTCCTTGCATTAAGGAAAAAGGAGTCCAGATATATAATTGATTTTCAGACTAAGACCCCTGGGGGTCTTAATATGGACGAGGAACTTGCAATACACCTGAAAGAATGATCTATCTACTTTGCTGTTTTATATGAGTAACATCCTAACTGAACAGTATGCTTATTTGTTTCTTCGGTTTTTTCTAATATTCAGTATACCATGATTCTCCATAAATATAACCAGAAGTATATTCTCTTGTTTACAACTCGTGTATCTCACTTAGTTCTAATTTTTCTCTCTCTCTCTCCCCCTTTTTTACAGGAGGAAAGGAAGGGGCCCATTCACGAACATTCACTGCACGGGCGTACCTAACCTTTTCACTCCTTCCTTAGAGATCACGTATGTCACTATTATTCATCACTGTTTTTTGAACATCACTGGGGTTGCTCTGGTGCACTAAGCATTTTATCCATTTCTTGCAACCTGTGGCCTATGGCACTTGCCATTTTCTTGCTGTTTTTTGTGAGGAGATACCATGGTTATCTCTAAGTCATATCTCTAAGTCAGATTTCATTTATTGGGACTGTCTACCCTTTACATTGTTTGGGTACTTGCCAATTATCCATTTTTGGGAATGTACAGACTAGCCTTCCATTATGAGCAAAATATTAGTATCTTCACCAAGCATGTTATTGTGTACAGGATTCAGAGATATTGTATCTGACCATTTTTTGTTGCTCGTTTTACTTTTGTTCTGACTCAATACTCTAAGTATGTTTGAAACACCACTGTAAGATGGCCACCATGGTTTTATTTTCACCAGTCCTTCTTTGATGTTCATTTGTAACTTTATTAATGTGGTTTGATCTCTGACACGTCTACACGTGAACAAGCTGCAAGGCGAAACGCGTTGTGTGGATTAAACCTGTGTTCTTTACATCTGGTGTTGTTTGGCTCTGTTTCCTGAGAGCGCACGAACTTTGTTTTTGTATTTGGGACTTAATTACCCGCACGCTCCGCCGGTGTGTGCGCCACCCCTCTCGGGTCCCAGTAACACGGAAGGAGCCCTATCTCGAAGGATATATATATATAAATCAACCTTTCAGCCAATTATGGCTCATGACAATCTGGATACCTTTCAGGAGAGTGTAGTGCGAGATATAAAACATCTATATATCACAACCAACAAGAAGAAATTTTATATTTCCAAACAGAACCGATGTTATAAACAACTGGTCACAAAACTTAAACAGGACCACAACATCATTGTGAAACAGGCCGACAAGGGCGGGAACGTGGTCCTTTGGCCTAAAGACATGTACCTCCAACAAGCGGAATTACACCTAAACGATGTGTCGTGTTACCGCAGAAGTAATATCCAGATCGTCAAAAATACATGGATGGAACAACATCAAAAGCTTCAAATATGGAGAAGCGCAGGGCTTTTAACACATGAGGAGTTCAAATACCTCAAAAAGGAGTATCCAGTTATCCCTTCCTTCTACCTACTTCCCAAGGTTCATAAGGATAGTAAAATACCGCCGGGTCGTCCCATCATTTCAGCCATAGATAGCTCCTTAGAACATGTTTCAAAATACATCGACTTCTTCTTACAAAACCATGTTAAGAATCTCAGATCCTATGTCAGGGATTCTTTTGACTTTTTGAGTAAAATTGAGGTATTTGACTGGGAAGACAACATGATACTTATGACTTTGGATGTTTCATCCCTTTACACTTCGATCAGACATGGAGATGGTCTTAAAGCCTTGGACTATTACCTTAACAAGGATTTACCTCAACCAACGGCACATAACACAATGCTAGTCGAAATGACTAAAATGTGCCTTGAACTGAACTTTTTCATTTTCAATGGCGCAATATACCATCAGGTCAGGGGTGTGGCGATGGGGGCCTGCTTCTCGCCTAGCTACGCGTGCTTGCACGTTGGGCTATGGGAGGAGCAGGTCCTAGCCAGGGAACACCATGATATTATTTCTAACAACATTGCTTTATATTTGCGTTACATTGATGATGTTTTTATCATTTGGAGAGGTAACCAAGATAGTGCCAGGGCCTTTGTTAATTTGATTAATTTGAACAACGTTAATCTTAATTTCACTGTAAATTTGAGTTCTGATTCCATTTGTTTTTTGGATGTTGAGATATTTGTGAAGGACTTTACCCTGAATACACGACTCTACAGGAAGCCTAGTGCGGGCAACACTATCCTGCACTCCAATAGCCAACATCCGGCTCACCTGATTCGGAGCATTCCTTTTGGGGAGATGCTCCGAATCAGGAGGATCTGCAGCACGGATGCCGAATGTGCGGCTGCACAGGAGGCATGCAGAATACGTTTCCTGGCCAGGGGTTACTCCTCGGAAAATATCATGAAAGCGATCAGGCGTTCTAACTTAGTGAGCAGACAAGAGGCATTGATTCCTAAATCTAATAACATCAATTTAGGAGCTCCATTGACAGGTGATGGGCAAATGAGTTCTCCACGACTGATTTTGACTTTTAATCGTCAACATGGGGCCTTACGTAAAATCATAAATAACAACTGGAATCTGGTCCGTAGTGACCCAGTAATTGGTCACAAAATAGACACTAAGCCAACTTAGACCTTTAGAAAATCTCCTTCAATGTCAAAAATCTTGGTCAGTAATACCCTGGAGCCCAAGATTTCTGCAACTTGGGGAGTATTAAAGAAGGGCTTCAAGGCCTGCCCACAATGTAAAGCCTGCAGATATGGTACCAACAGGACCCATTTTCAAAGTCCCTTTCAGCAACATCCTACTGCTATTTCCAAATGGCTCAGCTGCAAAACTGAGTATGCCATTTATGTGTTGGAGTGTCCGTGTGGGCTCCAATATGTGGGCAGCACTAAACTGCCTGCCCACAAACGGATACTCCAACACATACGTGCAATAACTGGACATGATCAGAACTATCCGGTTGCCAGGCATTTTCAGGATAAACATCTGGGCATTCCTGATAAGCTCCAATTCTTCTTAATTGATTGTGTCGAGCCGTCGAGGAGGGGAGGTGACCGTGAGGCCAAACTCCGCCTCCTCGAGACGAGATACATTTTGGAGCTTAACACTAAAAATCCTAACGGTCTCAACGACAGGGAGGATCTTTACACCTGTCTATAGGATCAAGTAGTTTGCCCATAAAACCTGTCCGGATAAATCAGATAATCGTTGTTCTGGATCTGTTGTTCCTAACCTTTATGTGTGTATATAGAGATGAATTCATTCTTTTTAACTTGAAAATATATTGTTATTTGTCTATAGGATCATTGGTACTGGTCTTATTATTAGGTAATTCTCATCTAAATTGCTTGCACTTTAATGCTATATTTGCACTATCACTTTATGCACTTTTCTTGTCTGTTAGTCATTTATTGTGACTCGCCCACTTGGGCTTTATTCAGATATTTGTTGTCATATAACTTTGGAATAATGCTGCTACTCCATACAATGAGCAATTTACTTTTAGAATACTTAAAGGGCACAACATAATAATGAGCTGATGCTCATATTGTACATAGATAATATTTATCATCATGTATATATCGTTATGTTGTTTTTTACTATCGTTGGCCCTGTAAATATGCTCCCCTGTCTATGAAATCGGTCTACATGATTTTAATGACTGTGCAATTCTCTTTGAAGAAAAATTAAGTGCTATATTCTTGCATTCTTTGATTATTTGCACGAGTGCAGCGTTTTACTGCATAGTATTTTTTCCATGTCTATGACAAACCCTATCGCACTGTCACTTTAAATACTTTGCTCACTATGTGCAGCCTGTCATGTGATCAAGCCTCCCTGGAGGCGAAACGCGTCATGGCGGCAGCGCTGGCTTCACGAAAATAAACTATCCTGCACCAGCACTTCTGGGTCGACTCTTTGTTGCTGGATACTTTTGGCGAATTGTTTCTTTCTTTTGCCTAGAAGTGACAATACTCGAAATATATATATATATATATATATATATATAAATATATATATATATATATATATATATATATATATATATATATATATATATATATATTACCTACTGGCGGTCACCAGTAGGTAGTTATAGTTAGGATTAGCTACCATAGGAAATCCGCAACATTCTATTGGGAATAACTCTGGCGCCGCTTGAGGAATTTGTGTGTAATTTTCCAAAATTCTGGCCAGCTCCGCTGCGCTCCTTCCCTGAAAGTTTCAGGGGGATTCGTGAAGTGGGGGCTGAGAAAAAAGGGGGGTCCCAAAACGTGTTTTTCCTATTTTAATTTCCATAGGACGGTCTGACAAGTCTACAGCCCAAAGCGCTGTACGGAATTACGCCAAACTTGGCAAAATTGTAGGGACTGGTACACAGATGTGCCTTTGCTATATTTGCTGAAAATTGCTCCAGTGGTTCTTTTTGAAAATTAACTTCAAAAACACATATATATCTATAAGCGCTCTCCGAGCGCTCACAGGTGCGCGTACCGGGGAGCGCACCCGGCGCGCTACAGGAGTGCGCGAGCGGAAAGCTGATTGGCTGTCGGGTGTCTGTCAACATTCTAAACAGTCCGGAGAGTTCGCCACCTTGTGTCTCGGTAGAATCGAGACACAAGAGGTAAAAAAGAAAGGGGGATATAATTAAAAGGGGGCAGAGTAGACACATCCTGACCCCCTAGGTTTTCTGAGGGGGGCCTAGAAGGACCCTGAAGGGCAAAAAAACTTTTTATTTTTTTTATTTTCGCGGGGTAAGCGCTGGGTGCGTTCCCATGTACGCTCACCGGTGCTCGCACCCTGAGCGCACCACGGGGAAAAACAGTGTAAAAAAATAGAGTAAAAAAATAATTTAGAGTGTTAGCCTCATTCTCTCTGTCCCCTTAGTCTCTCATTCCTCTTCTGTCACGCTCACTCCCTATAACTGAGCTATACTCCCACACTCACCTTCTTTCAGACCTTCTCCTTTACTTTCCTCTCTCTTCCCTTCCTTCACTCCTTCACTGTTTTCCCTTCCCTTACTCTCCTTACTCCACTTCATTAACTCCTTCTCTTACTCCGTCTGTCCTCTTAGTTCTACACTCCCCTTCCCTCTTTCTCTCTCTGTTAGCCTCATTCTCTCTGACCCTTTAGTCTGTCACTCCTCTTCTATCACACTCACTCCCTATAACACAGCCACACTCCCTCACGTATGTTTCTTTCCTCTCTCACTCAGGGCCTCATTTATGAGAAATGACGCATCGATGCGTGAAAGCAGCGATGCATCACTTCTCAGTGCGCTCTCCTTGCGACATTCCTAATGCGTCATATTTATTGTAAGACGCATCATGTCGCAAGGAGTTACAGATACGTCAGTATTTCTGACGTATCTGTAAGCGCAAAAGTGACGCATTGCTGGAGTGTGTCACAAATGTGACGCAACTCCAGCAATGCATCCTTTCACATGGGGCAAGCCCCATGTGAAAGGGCCTGCGTCAGTCCTACGCCTGCTGTGAGGCAGGCGCAAGATTTTGACGCAACGGCGTCCTAAAAGTGACGCAGTCAAATCTCATAGATTTCACTGCATCACTTCTATGACCCTTCCTTACGTCAATACGCCCCCTTTGCATACATTATACCTGGCGCAGGTATAATGTGGCGCAGGGGTTTACAAAGTGATGCATCTACCTAGATGCGTCACTTTGTAAATATGACTCAACAAGGTGCAATTTTTACACCACTGGTGCGTCACAAAAAGTGACGCACCGGCGGTGTAAAAGTGACGCATGGCCTCATAAATAATGCCCACAGTCTTCTACTCTCACTTTTTCTTTCACTTTCTCTGTCTCTTCACTCCCTTACTCACCTTGTCTCACACTCACTTGTCTTTATCCAGTCTGTATCTCCACTCTTTCCTAAACATTAGTGCTCTTTTCTTACCCTTCCACTCCCCCGTTCCTTTACTACATTTTCTTCACTTATCCTCATTCCCCATGTTCACTCTCCTTCTCCTCACTCTCCTTACCCACACTCACCTTCTTTCAGTCCCCCTACTTCACTTCCCTTCCCCTCTCATCCCTTTGTTTGCTTTCTCACTCATTTTCCTCTTCTCTCTCACTGCACTCAACTTCAGTTACTCTTTTTCATTTTTTTAAGACTACAGCTCTTTTTTGAGAATTGGAGGTAGTTCTAAAAAGAACTTTTTTTTCGTTTTTTTTGTTTTTTTCTCAACAAAAACAAAAACAGGGAATAGCAAACTGCTCAACAGGAGCAAAAAAAAAAAATCAAAATTAGGGCTGGGGACGGCAGCGGTGGTTCTCTATTGCTCGAGCAATGATCAAAATACTTTGTTCCCCGTAACAAAGAAGTGCATCACAATGTTTGCATTTGATTGAGGCCTCATTAAAAACAGGCTGAATATTTGGGATCAGCTGTTCTGGTTGCCCCCTCACCGATGCAGTTGCTCCTCCAGTTGAAGAAGAGGCACCATCCCTTGGAGCCTCTCGTGCCAGAGCCCTAACACTCTCCCGGGCATAGTTCTGGGGGTGCCTCCTCTGGACGTGCCGAATCATAGTAGAATTACCAAAACTGTACTTCCTTCTGGGGTCTCCTCGGGAAAGTACAGTATGGCAGATCTTACACTCCACCTTTGGAGCATTTACTTTTTTACGTCCCTCAGGTATATCAAAAAAATTCCATATGAAATGTTCTTTCACCTTCGGTTGAGGAGGCTCTTCATCTATGAAACCATCTGACTCCTCACTGGATGCTCTGGCAGCCATTCTATCCACAGATTGTTCTCACAAAAAAAAAGAGGTCTTGCTCTCACCAAAGTGAAAGAAGAAGTGAAGGAAAAGGGTGGGGTTTTCATTCTTTGGAAAAAAATCTGTTAGCAACGAATGAAAATTGTTATTTTAAGTTCACATAACTTGACGCGCTTATGCTACGTGCACCGGAGCGCTTCCGGGGGCGCTAACGCGGCGCGAACGTAGGCGCTTCCGGGGGCGCTTACGCGGCGGGCCTGAGTGACGTTTTGGTAGCTTTACGGAAATTCTAAATCATTTTCATTCAGAAAAACAAAAATACTGCTTTATAAGTATGGTACAGAATGTCTTGCATTATTATTTAGTTTTCATACATATTTTTTTTAAGAACGCAGAAATAGCGCTCTCGGGAGAGCTTACCGGTGCGCGCACCCTGAGCGCTCCAAGTCAAAATGATACGGGTAAGCTTACCGGTGCGCGCACCCTGAGCGCACCAGGAAAAAATGATTAAAAAAATATATACATTGAACAAATAATGTTTGTTTTTTAAATATAATTAAAAGTTGTAAAAAACAGCTAATAAAAAAAAACATGGGTTACAAAGTCGATATACAAAGGAATTAGCTTTTAAAAAAACTATGAAACTCACTGAAAAAACCATAGGTTTCACAAGCGTTATAGTTAGGAATTAGCATTTAAAAAACCTTTGAAATTCACTGAAAAAACCATAGGTTTCACACTTGTTATAGTTAGGAATTAGCATTTAAAAAACCTTTAATATTCACTGAAAAAACCATAGGTTTCACACCAGTTATAGTTAACTGAACATTTTACTCATACAAAACCATTGAAATTCCCACTTTATAGTTAGTTGGACTCACTATAACTCGCGCGCCCACAATCCACTGCTGATGATGTCACATATTACATCATTCATGACATGGTCAGTGACATCACTGATGACATCACTGATGACATCTCAAATGACATCACTGATGACATCACTGATGACATCTCAAATGACATCACTGATGACATCATCCATGTGATAATACGATGCACCTCCTCACACTCTAATCTAACCTTTGATACACCCAGTGTTGAATACAAAATACCATTCCTGAAATTATTGACACACCAATACCAGTAACTACATACACACTCACTGATTTCTAGGTCTACACACACATCCACTCATTCACTCATACAATCACTCATATATACAGTCACTCATCAATAGAACACTATCATATCCACTCATACACCTATACAGACACTCACACGCTGACACTCATCCACAGAGTTACTCACACACCTAGTCAGTTATGCAAAGAATCAATCACACTCCCATTTCCTCAAGTACACAGTTTTACACACTAAACCTTGCTTATTCAAACATATACTAACACATACTTACTCTCTTTTACAATCACTGATACAAGTACACATTGATCCATACAGTCACTTACGCAATCACAGGCTCTCATGTATAGTCATTTATATATGCCAACTCTCACATGCACTGTGTTTTACATATGTACTTACTTGGACATGGAGCACTGAGATAGCCATTCACTCACCAACACACCCATGCACACAGTCAACCACCCATACAGCTCTTTCCACATGCACTCTTGAACCCATATATCAAGTGAATCAACTGCTCACACATATATGCACAGAGTCACACACCTCCCAGCCACCCACACAGACACACTCACCCTCACATACAAATATTTGGGCAACCAATCAATAACCCATATAACCACTCATATAGCTACTGATCAACACATGCAGCAGCTGTGGCAGTTGGTTTTAAAATGGTGGCAAACATTATTCATTTTGTGGTGAACAAGCCTGTTAACACAGGCGAAACGCGTCCAACAGCCGTTTTGTAAAATAAACTTTGCAATTCTGTGCAAGACAAGGTGTCGTCTCCCTGTACTGTGGTATAGGTTCTCAGCAATGAATTACGGACTTATGCTTGGTCAGTCCTCTCACGACGATGCACCCTTCGTTCTGGAGCTGCGGCAGTTTAAGACCTAGCGGTTGGAGCTGTATATATATATATATATATATATATATATTCTCCAACAATTGCCTCAGCTTCAAAGGCGCATGCTTTATTTTTGACATGCACTTAGCGCAGCCAAATTGGGGGCTATTTATAAACTGTCAGCATGCTGTTATCCAATCAGCAAGAGGAAAGCTACGTGAACTCCTTAACCAGCCTATGAGGAAGAGACGAGGATGTCTTGGAACGCGTCAGGCAAAATAAATTGTGAAACACGAAGCGAGCTGTTACTTGTATAGCCGTATGGCAGGCCAAACGTCGTGTACGCCGCTTCCATCCGGACCGAGCAGAGGCCACACAGGGGAATACCAGGGAACCATTTTATTTCACGGCAAATGCATTTCGGCCTAACGGCCTTCCTCAGTGCCTAGCAGTATCCAAAAGGTTTCCCAGTCCCAATTATTTATAGCCCTTCTTCGTTGTTGCCGAACAAAGACAATCCGCCTCCTACACAGGTGTAACTGTTCAACCCTCGTAGCTCACAGAGTTGATGTGAACTACTGGTCCCACAATGCTGTTCATTAGCAGGTGAGTGGTGCGGAAAATTGTAAAAAAAAGCGCTAAGATGATCTTGCTGCTTGCTGGATAATTAATAATGGCATAGGGACCAATATACTGCTGCGATGTGTGATGAGCAGTTCCTCGGGTCCCCAAACCACGTCAACCTCTGTACCTCAGAGTCCTTCTAGTGGGGGCAGGAGTAGTGATGCATCCCGCCCTGTGTGAAGTGTGAATACTTCACGACCGCCTTCTCTCTATCCAAAGCGTAGAGGTGGGCCCCCAGCTTTTCAATACCTTGAAAAAAAGCCAGGACCCTGCTGAGGCAGCAGCCAGAACAGTTGGGGCCAACTTGCAATGTGGGGACCTCTGTAAAGTGTAACAGGCCAACGCTTAAACATCACCAAAACCTCCTTCCATCCGGACAGAGCAGAGGCCACACAGGAGAATACCAGGGTACCATTTTATTTCACGGCAAATGCATTTTGGCCTAACGGCCTTCCTAAGTGCCTAGCAGTATCCAAAAGGTTTCCCAGTCCCAATTATTTATAGCCCTTCTTCGTTGTTGCCAAACAAAGACAATTCGCCTCCTACACAGGTGTAACTGCTCAACCCTCGTAGCTCACATAGTTGATGTGAACTACTGGTCCCAGTATATATCCAAACAAACAGTTGCCTGCTATGATGGAGACACACACACAGGTACGTTTCCTTAGCCAACTTTTAATGGAGGGTTAGAATTTTCAATAACAGCAGAAGCGCCTCGTGAAGAGTAATGTCGTGCCCAATGTGTTTCATGCTCGATAGCACTTTCTCAAGAGCTGCGGGCATCTTCATGAATGCAAGACACTGCAGTTTTTTCTGCAACATTTTCAAGAGTTCACTCACCCCGCCTCATGGGCGTGGCCACCCGTGTGGCCTGATGGTTGCTGTAGTGCCCAAGTATTGCTCATGTGAGTCGTCGTGCATTGCTTCAAATTATGAATAATTAAAATCCTCAGTGGGTTACAGGCATTCTCCAGCTGTTGGTCATGTTTGTGAATCCTCCACTGGCATACCTGTCCCTGAGCTACAGTGCCACTTGACACCGCAGCGGAACTGCTCCGAAGCACAGCGGGGCTCCCATCGCGGCCCAGGCTGTGCCGCTTCAAATCCAAACAGTTGCCTGCTATGATGGAGCCACACACAGATACGTTTCCATAGCCAACTTTTAATGGAGGGGTACAATGTCCAATAACAGCAGAAGCGCCTTGTGAAGAGTAATGTCCTGCCCAACGCTTTTCATGCACGATAGCACTTTCTCAAGAGCTGCGGGCATCTTCATGAATGCAAGACACTGCAGTTTTTTTGGCACCATTTTCAAGAGTTCACTCACCCCGCCCGATGGGCGTGGCCACCCACGTGGCCTGATGGTTGCTGTAGTGCCCAAGTATTGCTCATGTGAGTCGTCGTGCATTGCTTCAAATTATGAATAATTAAAATCCTCAGTGGGTTACGAGCATTCTCTCACTGTCTGTCATTTTTGTGAATCCACCACTGGCATACCTGTCCCTGAGATGCCGCCAATCTTGCCCTGCTGTTGCCTTCAAAGCCTTGAGCCCCTGAAGAAGTGAAATACGAAATACGAAACGCGTTGGGATTGGCTGCTGATATTTGTGGACAAAGATTTGCTTATGCTGCTGCTTCCAGCAATAAACACATTTGGCAAAAACCCTACCTGTGATGTGGCGTCTTCCTCAACAGGCAAACTGTGTAGTTGGATGTTAGCGGATGGTCTGAGCCGCGGAGGACGCCCGGGCGCTGTTGCAGTGTCCCAGCGATTCCGTCAACCAGCGGATTTGCATTTGGCATGGGTGCGGTTTATTGAAGTGTTTCCCGTGGTGGTTATGAACTTTTTTCTGGATGCTAGGATCCACTGTGATATTACTAAGCTTATTTTGGAAAGGACAACAGCACGCTACTCACTGGAGTGAAACGGCAGGCACTACAAGTACCAACAGGCCAGTGCGAGGGCCACACCCACTGAGGCGGGGTATTTGGAAGTTAAAAAGATGCCGCCAATCTTGCCCTGCTGTTGCCTTCAAAGCCTTGAGCCCCTGAAGAAGTGAAATACGAAACGCGCTGGGACTGGCTGCTGATATTTGTGGACAAAGATTTGCTCACGCTGCGGCTTTGAGCAATAAACACATTTGGCAAGAGAAGCATATGGAGCTTTGAAACGCGTCAGGCAAATCCATTACGGAGCAACAAGCGGATCCCCGTCCTTACCTACACATAAATCAAGCTGCTGGTCGTGTGCTACTTAAAGGTGGACAACTTTTGGAGTGATAATTAACACGCGGCCGTCCAGCCGCTGAGTATGCACCACTTTGTAATTCTTGGGGGTCACGAAAGTGAAACAGCAGCCGTATACAGGATCAAGGACGGGCCCACTTGCAGGGTCCATACAGGACTTGATTGTGTGCTCTCTGCACTACACTTCCCATAATACACAGTTTAATCTGAGCCTCCCATTGGTGGGTGTGTCATATGGATAATGGTGAAGTGGGTCAGCGATTGCGCACACCGCTTCCGCTAAAGCCTCTGAAGAGAAGCATATGGAGGTTTGAAACGCGTCAGGTAAATCCATTACGGAGCGGCATCTACAAGCGGATCCCCGTCCTTACCTACACATAAATCAAGCTGCTGGTCGTGTGCTACTTAAAGGTGGAAAACTTTTGGAGAGATAATATATATATATATATATATATATATATATATATATATATATATATATATATATATATATATATATATATATATGTATATGTATATATATATATTCACTGAAAAAACCATAGGTTTCAGGCCTTATATAGTTAGGAATTAGCATTTAAAAAAACCTTTGAAATTCACTGAAAAAACCATAGGTCATTTGAGATGTCATCAGTGATGTCACTGACCATGTCATGAATGATGTAATATGTGACATCATCAGCAGTGGATTGCGGGTGCGCGATATATACTTAGTACAACTAACTATATAGGAGCAATTTCAATGGTTTTGTATGAGTAAAATGTCCAGCTAACTATAACACCACTAAAACTTATAGTTTTTTGAGTGAATTTCAAAGGTTTTGTAAAAGCTAATTCCTAACTATATAACTCCTGAAACCTTTGGTTTTTTCAGTGAATTTCAAAGGTTTTTTTAAATGCTAATTCCTAACTATATAAGGTCTGAAACCTATGTTTTTTCAGTGAATTTCAAAGGTTTTTTAAATGCTAATTCCTAACTATATAAGGCCTGAAACTTATGGTTTTTTCAGTGAATTTCAAAGGTTTTTTAAATGCTAATTCTATTAGCGGATAACGTTTAAATATATTAATATCCTAGTGGGACCACCTGAGCAGCCCTAGGGGGTCAGGGTGTTCCTACCCTGCCCCCTTTTTGTGTTCTACACGTTTGTTTTTCTGCTTTCTTGTGCCTAATTCCTAACCATATAAGGCCTGAAACCTATGTTTTTTTCAGTGAATTTGCAAGGTTTTTTAAATGCTAATTATATATATATATATATATATATATATATATATATATATAAAATTTCTATGGCAAAATGAAACCCCTCATTTTGTTCCTTTTCAAATTAAATGTAGTAAGTGTTACCACTTTATTCCAATCAAGATGACTTCAGGTGTGCCATACTTTTGTCATAAGTAAGACTGTTAGCGTTCTAGTTGTTCTTTAGAACACTCTGGGACATTCTGTCATTGGGCTATAGTTGGGCTACATCTGGCTGATATTTGGGCTACATTTGGGCTCTTTTGTCTCTGGTGGCCATCTTGGGAGACTGCATATCAGAATTTTTTTAATGAAATATAAGAGGATTTGAGAAGTCACTCAAAATGTGCCCTAATTTTTCTTTCTTCAGCACTAATCATAATTTCTATGGCAAAATAAACCCCCTCATTTTGTTCCTTTGCAAATTAAATGTTTTAAGTGTTAACACTATATTCCAATCAAGATGACTTCAGGTGTGCCATACTTTTGTCATAAGTAAGACTGTTAGCGCTCTAGTTGTTCTTTAGAACACTCTGGGACATTCTGTCATTGGGCTATAGTTGGGCTACATCTGGCTGATATTTGGGCTACATTTGTTTTTTTTTGTCTCTGGTGGCCATCTTTGGGCTACATTGGGCTACATTGGGCTACATTTGGGCTCTAACATATCTATAGCCCAATGTAGCCCAATATATATTTTTTCAAAGTTAATTTTCATAAAAACCACTGGAGCACATATCTTGGGACATAGCAAAGGCACATCAGGCTACCAGTCCCTACAATTTTGCCAAGTTTGGTGAAAATCCATTCAGCCGTTCGAGCTAAAAGTGCGACAGACCGCCCTATGGAAATTAACATGGGGAAAACATGTTTTGGGACCCCCCTTTTATCTCGGCCTCCGCTTGACGAATCCCCCCCAAACTTTCAGGGAAGGACCGGAACCGGCGACAAAGTTATTCCCAATAGAATGTTGCGATTTCCCTATGGAAATCAATCCTAACTATATATACCTACTGGCGGCTGCCAGTAGGTAATATATAAATATATATATGTATATATATTCCAAAGCTCCCCGAAAGGATTTAATGCGCACTCGGAAAGAGGGTAGAAAACCCCAAGTTTATTCTTAGGTAATCGCTACGCGTTTCGAGACCCACCGGTCTCTTGATCACACGATATTCAATGTCTACCGCTACATGCATAAATAAAAAACTTGCTATATTACCAAAATTTACAGGGATACAATGAGGTCAAAATACCCTAAAAAACTGTTTTCCCGCGACTGTTTATATTTTGCAAAAGTGTAAAAAATGTGGTAACTCGTTTCCTCAGGCACTTTCATATATGGTTTCATTTAAAAAATGAAAAGAATATAACATGCAATTATATAACGTGTAACATGTTCATTAAGAATGTCTGTTATATTAGGCATTGCGCATTAGAGACTCCATTCCAAGATGGCCACCATGTTTTCAGTTAAAACATATGTATACAATGCCTCTTTTGTGTTTACTCACTTAATCACTTGAAAACTTTATTTATGCATGTAGCGGTAGACATTGTATATATCGTGTGATCAAGAGACTGGTGGGTCTCGAAACGCGTATCGATTACCTAAGAATAAACTTGGTGTTTTCTACCCTCTTTCCGAGTGCGCATTAAATCCTTTCGGGGACCTTTGGAATTTTGTGCAAACCTTACCGGCGTTGGGGTCCTGCCGGCATATGCGCCACCTGACTAGGACCTTGTTTCTATTCAAAAAGCGTTTTTTACTTTTGCCAATATCTTGGCTCCGTTTGACAAATCGGTGATTCGTCAAGCGGGCTGAGAAAAAAAGGTGGCCCAAAAACGCATTTTCCCCATGTTAATTTCCATAGGAAATTTTGGAACAGGTTACAGTCCGAATTGCTGAACGGAATTACACCAAATTTGGCAAAAAGGTAGCTCTTGATTCAGAAAGCACCCAAATCTGTTCAGTAGTTCCTGAGAAATTCAAAAAATAAAAAAGTATATATCTGAGCACCGAGGAGGAGTCGCAAACACTGCTGAGCATGAGCTTTATTCTGATTGGCCATTTTGTGACTCGGTAGAAGCGAGTCATATCCAAAAGTTAGAAAAACGTTGTAAATGTAGAAAAGGGGTCAGGGTAGAAACACTGTGAACACCTGGGAATGGTCAGGGGGTGCCACTGAAACAACCAAGGCCCAAAAAAGCATTTTCTTTTAGTTTTTTCGGTGGAATTCACGCTGGGTGCGTGAATCCTGCAGAGAAAATTATAAGAAAAATCAAAGTACGGTCTCCTGTGCTTTGTTTTCTATAAGCCCCCGGGTGGGCCAGGGCCTGGGGGCTATGGTAAAAGAATTAGCGGTGTCCCATGGGGCCCTGCAGACCCAGGAACAGCCATCTCCCCAGGGCATAGATAATGGTATGCGGGGGGCCATTGTCCTCCGGCATTTTCATTTTTTCGTGGGGCCCACCACCTCCCCGGGGCTTTGATTAGTAATTTTAAGACCCCCCACGCCCCAGGACCACCACCTCCCCGGGGCTTTGATGTGAGGGGGGCCTTGTGGGCCCCCCAAGCCCCAGGGACCACCACCTCCCCGCGGCTGTGCAAATGTTGAGAGAGGGCAGCACGTACCCGATCCAGGAGCCCTCAATGGCCCTGGGGGACCGCTGATGGAGCAAGGATTTGCACGTAATGCGACTTGCTTGTATTCAGTCCTCTTGACATAACATTAATGTACTAATTAACATGTTTTGTGTACTAAAAGCTGCATTACATGACCCAACTAGTATCCAAGGGAAGCTCGACAATGTGCTTTTACTAACTATTATCCGCTTACACTAAAATGGCTGCTGCTACTTGGGATTTCCTACTGCGCATGCGTCTGTAATTCTCATGTGACATGACGTCTTTCTCGGTTTGGAGGGAAACTTCCCTTCTGCGCACTAGAACTAAGATGGCTGCTCTGTGTTACAGCATGCATGAAGCTTGCACTGCTGCTTTTGCTAAGCTGTTCGTTTTGCCTAATCATTAACGTAATAGTAAAATAAAAGTAATGGGAATAGAGTAAAGATAAGTGGTATACAGTATATTCATTTATTCTGTGTTCTAAAACTGCTTCTTTTCTATTGTTCATGTAATGATAATCTTGGGCCTGGGAGGTGTTATTACTCCATCTTGAAAACCCACACTGTGCATGTCAAACTCCAGAAGGAGCTGAAATCATTTAACATTGAAGCCATGCCAAACTTACAGCACACTAGAAGATGCGCCTGGGAATCTAACCTGCCGACCCCAAGCGGAAGAAAATATTGTTAACATTGTATTACTATAAGAACATCGATTTTTGGGTGGAATAAAGATGCATGGGAAAATTAAAATTGAATGGGCGGGAACGTTAATAGAATATTCAAAAGTAAAAGTTTCATTTTAGTATGGTGTGATGATCTCTCCCCGTCTCTTGTCCAATCAAAATTGGAGATCCTTACACTTGCAACATTGGGGGGTGGTACACTGTCCTACAAAATAGTATAACTAGAGTAGACTTAGTTAGCAAATTTGTCCGACTTGACTGAATAGCTGACCTGTCACTGACCCAACGCACTCAATAGGTGATCGAGAGCAGAAGTGCTGGCTGAGCACTCTGTCAGAAGATTCGATAACCCAATCGGGGTTCGGAAGCTAGGGTGCTGGCGAAGCACTCTGACGGAAAATTCAATAACCCAATCGGGGTTAGGCTGTTAGCTGCAGATAGGGTTGTAGCGCTGGCGTAGCAACTTTAACTGTGGGTGCTGGTCTTAGCCTGTGGTGGTCCTGTCCTGATCCAAATTTGGCTGTACGTGTCCTGATTTCTGGTTGGCACCTGTTGTCTCGCTGTCACTCACACTTTGGGTTCTATCCTCTAACTGACCTATGGCCAGGGTTAGTTCTTCATACCGTTCTAGGTAAATATTCTTTGTGTGTATGTCATTGTACTGTTTCCTTCTCTCCTCCCACCCTAATGTCACATGTGTAAAGACTGCTTTATAAAATCTTTGCATATCTTCATTCTCATCATTATTTTCCTGATTGAAAGATTTCTGCTGTTTAATATTTGGATTAAGACATTTAAGAGATATAGATAAAGAGTTTAAACTTTTCCCGAGTTTGTGGTTAATATACGAGTGCACATGTTATAATTTTACCTATTATTCTAACTCCTTTCATCCCTTAGGACTTTAGTTACCGATGACAAGGATTGGTAAGTCTATGGTATAGTCCTAAATGAAAATTATAAATCACTGAGTAGAGTAAGTGCACGGGTTACGTATTAAAACTCATAGGTTTGTGTTTATAGGCCCAGGTGAGTATGGTAAAACCAAGTCAGGTGACCTGCGCCCTCTATTAGTATTTCATTTGGTAGCAGCATGATGGTTAGGGATTAGTTAAAATAGGTAGTTAGTTGTAGTTAGTTGGTTTATTGAATTTATTTTGCATATATGAAATTGTATTATTGATTGTATTGATTTTATGTATTAACCAAAATTATTCGTACCCGTTATATGTTTTGTCTGGAATCCCCAGGGCAGAATAGCGGGTGGTAAATGGAAGCCACACTGCAGTGAGGTCACTTGCCTGTTGGAAAAGTGCATGGTTAGGTAGAACCGGAAGCACTAATCTAGGGAATTTTCTCTATAAATGTATGAATAATTGATAGCAAAGAGTTCGCTAGCAAAACTTTTTGTGTGATATCACCTAGAAAAGGTCCCACTGAAGGAGTAGCAGGTTCTTATGAGCTTGACTGATAGCAAAGGGGTTCGCCGGTGAAACTGTAGCCTTAGTATATCCCAGAGGGGATAAGTCTGAAGTAGTAGCAGGTTCTCTAATGCTTGCGTGAAGGCTACACGGAAGGGATCTACTTGTAGTTTGTGAAGAGTAAGCGGAAGTGACTTACTCACAGTGAGTAAAGTTATCTTTTCTTTGAATTAGTCACTCGGGCACAGTGGCGAATGTTTTTACGTTGTTGAATAATAAAATCTGCATTAAAAGTGAAAGAAATTAAGTTTTCATATTACCTTACAAAGGAGGGAGTCAGTCGCGGAGTTGTGCTGACGTCACTCAGCTGGTATTGGTTGAGACTGCGGGTGTGTAGCTGAGATAGTAATTGTAAAGGAGGGGTGAGTACAGGAACGTGAGAACTAGTCTCACGAGAAAAGCTGCGCAACTATTGGTTGGATTTATTTTGAGTACAAAATTTTGATTGGTCACTGAAAAATAAAAGACGCACTGGTATTGGAAGTAATTTTATAAACAAATTGAGAGTTCTCCTAAAGATTGTGGTTAAAATATATGTCTCATATAGGTCGGATTGTAGGAGGTGGACCCAATAGAAAATATTTAGGGTTTGTAAAAGAACAGTATATCAGAGGAAGACCTCATATCATGTATGGAGAGAAGAGAAAAATGTAATTCATAAAAAGAATTAAAAAAATTATTTCAAGAAAGATAAAGCAATTAAAACAAGAGAAGGGATTATAATTCCACCACAAAATACTCCCACATCATACATAATGGTTGAAAGGGGCTATCCCACTTGTGTGTGGTTAGGAAATTGGATAAAGTAGACAAAAGATGATGGTGTTTTAGCATTTCCAGAAAATGGTACATTTAATGGCAGGGTTTTGTTCAATTTGAGATCTCGCTTGAATGAATTAGATCATAGACCTAGATTAACGCAGTATGAGGCATTGGAGGAATGGGAAACTGAGGCTTTTTTAGCGAGATAGACCCAGAAGTAACAGGAATTGGAGTAAGTTTAATCCCCGATTTACAAGAGACCAACAAATGAAACAATGGAGACAGTCCATGTTGGTGGAAGGATTTTATCCTGTAATAACTTTAGAAGAACCTACAGGAAGTAAAAGGACTGAAAAAACAAAACATTTAATAACTAGTGGTGAATCAGATGATGATTATTTGGAGGATTTCTTAATAAAAAAAATCAACCACCTTATAATGAAGAGCCAAGTATAGTTAATCCAAATGCACCGTTCTTGAAACCACCCTTAGTTCCACAAGTAATACATGAGACTTTGTTAGAAAAGGTACTACAAGACAGGGAAAGAGAAGCAATAAATAAACAAAGAAGTGAGTTGATTCAGAAAATGTCTCAATTGAATACGAGTCCTGAAGCCTTGACAATTCCGGTAACTATTGGCCCAGTTGTTCCCCTGTATGGAGATAAACAACCTAGTCCTAAATACTGTATTAACTACACCTGTAGTACAGCCTAGAAAAGAACCCTTAATAATTGATGATCAAGCAAGTGAATGTGAGTCAGTGATTTCCCTGATGGATTTACCAATAAGAGACCCAGTGAGTGATTCAGTCAGGAAAACCACTCCTATAAGTTCTAGAGAAGTACATATGGAGACATCCTCAGGTACAAGAATTGCCACAGTAGTAACCCCAGAAGAAATAGACAGATGGACACGAGAAATAGAGAAACCAAAGTCACAGCCAAAGGTATTGGATATATTCAAATTAAGAGTAGAATTAGAAGAAATGATGGCTGGAAATGTGGGATTGGACCGATTAAATACACTCAGTGAGGATGAGTTGTTGTTTATATGCAAAAGCATTACTAGAAGTACAAGAGTGTTTCATGAAAAATTAATGGATATGGCAGCTAATATAGGAATTGACATTGGCAAATCTAAAGTGTTACAGAAACCATATTGAGCTGAATTCTCAGACAAGGATTTGGAAAATATGAATGTGTCAGGTAGAAAGTTACAAATTAGGGAGCTTATGACATTATTACAAAAATGGGGTGACATAGAAAAATGGAAAACTAGATGGGCAAAGAAAAAAGAAGAGGCTCGATCAAAACAAACTGCATCTGAATATGTATTAAAAGAAGCAGAAAATGTGGAAAGGTTGTGTCCCATGAGAGAGGTACCAGGTAGAGGTTATGTACATGTCCCATGTTCCCGACAGGATATTTTGTCATTTACAAATGATTTCCCATAACTTTGAGAGAAACCTGTAGAAAGGTACAGACAAGTCGAGAGATTTGTAAAGGTTTCAAAATGTCTTTTAAAAGATTTGAATGGGTTGTTTGGCATTGTCGTTCCTGTAGATTTGTGGACAGAATGCAAAGTTTCTGTTGATTGGCCAAGTGATGAGTACCCTAGAGACCCAAAGACAGGAGCCCCCTCAGAAGATGTAATGAAGAAATATAACAAGTAATACTGTATCTCAAAGGGAAAGTGCATGCAAAAGAAACTGATTGGACTAGAATAGATAGAACTACCCAGAATGAAGATGAATCTGTGCATGCATATTATGAACGCCTGTTACAAGTATTCAAACAGTACAGTGGTTTGGACAACATTGATATGAAAGACATGACTCATTTACTCTATCGGTTTGTGTTAGGGTTAAGGCCAGAAAATTCACGATGGATTAAAGATCATAACATTTGTTGGCAGGCCAAGCCGATAGATGAAATTCTTAAATATGAAAAATATTGTGAAGATGAACTTGACAATAAACGAAAAGAATTAAGGGAAAAGGTAATGTGGGCGCAAGTAAAATTAGCAGAGAAACAGGAACTCCAGTTAAGTCAAATGAACAATAACCAGATTTAAATTGATGGTAACGTGGGTAAGCCAAGGGGAAAATTCAATAGAGAAGAAGCCAAAAAGAAGTTCCCTTGTCACGGGTGCGGCAAGTTGGGGCACTGGAAGAACGAGTGTAAGGCTGTGCAAAATAAGTCTGTCCAAACTAATGATTTCAATCCACAGACGCAGAATGAGGTGCCACGGAAGCAACAGCAGCAGGTAATACAAAACCAGTTACCAATTGCGCCTATGCCAAATTTTAGGAGCAAAGCACACCAAAGTGTGGATACCACAAATTGGAAGGGAAGTGGTAATAGAGACGCAGTGACATCACAGTTTCTGTTGAGCAACACATTTTTTCGAGGAGGAAACATACTGACGGTGCCTGAGAGGGGAGGACGAGGAGTGCATACTTGGCGCCTCCTTGCCGGTAGATCAGTCAGGTCCATACATTGAAGGAAAGGTTGAAGGAAATTATGTCATCTTTCTATTGGACAACGGTGCTACCCATTCTACTGTGAGAACAGCAGATGTTCCAAACCTACCCCTCTCGGGAGAAGCGATCCAAGTAGTGGGCGTTTCTAATAAACAAATTAGTACCCCAGTCACAGAACCAATGGAAGTTAGAATAGGTAATTTTAAAGAAATGCACAAATTTGTCATTTGCGATTCCAGCCCAGTAAACGTGTTAGGCAGAGATTTGTTGTGCAAAATGAATTGCACCATTTTTTACACCCCAAGCGGTTTTGAAATTCAAACCCCAGACGAAGACAGAATCTATAAATTAATGTTAGCAAAACAAGAAACGGAGAATAAAAAGTTAACAGAAGGAGACCTACCAAAAGAATTACCGTGAATCCTAATGTGTGGGATTTCACAGGAAAAAAGTAGGGTTAATGGCAATGTCGATCCAATTAAAGTGACGATAAAAGAAGGTGCAGTTTACCCAAATTTTGGACAATACAAAATGAGTCCAGAAATAAAAGCAGGTGTTGCAGCAGAAATAAAGCGCTTGGTTGAAACAGGCATTTTACAAGAAATACTGAGCAGTCCATGTAATTCGCCCATAATTGGCATAAAGAAACCAAGCAGAAAATAAGATTGTTGTCCCATGCTGTCCAGTTGTGCCAAATCCTGCAGTGATTCTGTATCAGATACCGTGGGAAGCCGGATGGTTCACCGTAATAGATTTATATAACGCATTTTTCTAAATTCCATTACACCCAGATAGCAAATTTCTTTTTTCTTTTGAATTTGAAAGTCATGTGTACGTTTGGAACTGCATTCCTCAGGGGTATACAGAGAGTCCATCGATCTTTAATCAGATATTGAAAAGATGCCTTGAATCATTGGTACTACCCGGACAGTCAGTCCTGGTTCAGTATATAGACGACCTATTGGTGGTGTCTAAAACTCAAAATGACTGTGTTGTTGATACCATTGCCTTACTGAATCATTAATTTCAAAAGCTGCTAGGGAGTTAAAGGCTGCCTTGAAAGTCAACCCAAGAGACCACTTACAGATTTGGTCTCTACGTTTAACCTATAAAAAGGCTTTGCCAAAGCGAAAAGCTGAATTAAAGGAGATGGTTTGGAAAGAACTCCTAAACCCCAGCACTTTGAATAACAGTGAACATTTTGGGGCATAATTAACAGACCACTGTTTGATATGGATGGGGAACATGAAGTCGGTACCAACATTACTGAAGACGACTGGGTATCTAACTTCAGCTCCATATTTAAGAGATAACACCCCTCAGCTAGAATTATACTGTGGAGGGCATGATGTAATTTTACCCCACTTTACTTTAAGAGAAGTTGAGAAAGGAATCATAGGGCTGACGAGTAATAAAGCACCGGGCCCAGATGGTATGCCCCCGGATCTTTTTTTAAAAAAATGTCATTATGGGCGCCGGTCCTCACGGCAGTGCTTAACGCAGCAGCAGTATTGGGCTGCCCAAAGCCATGGGGTACCTCCACAATTGTCCCGGTTTTCAAGAAGGGAGACCATAAAAGCAACACCTGTTACAGACCGATTGATTCCCTGGTTAAGGTTGTGGGAGGTGTAGTGCTGAATAGATTGACAATTTGGGCTGAAGAAAACAGGGTTATATCCGACATCCAATATGGATTTCGCCCAGGCCGCTCTACTTTAGCACAATGCCTAAATTTGTATATGGTTTGTATATGGTTCTCGGGAAGTACACCGTAGCCCGACGGGGCACCATCTACATAGAGTTCATGGACCTTTCCTCTGCGTTTGATTGTGTCAACCGGGGGAAACTGTGGTAGTCCGTGAGCGCCATGGGGGTGGAGGCCACCTTGGTCAACTTCCTGAGGGACCTTCATAAGGACACAAAGGCCAACGCTAGATTTTCACAGGACCTTAGGGTATCCAAGGATTTTAATGTTGAAAGCGGAGTGAGGCAGGGCTGTATCCTGGCCCCCTTCCTTTTTAATTTGTACATCAATGAGCTAGATGCGTTCCTGGTTAAAACCGGAGTTGATTTCCCTTACGTTGGGCGCAGGGGTTTGCCCATTCTGCTATACGCAGACAATGCCGTCCTCTTGGCTAGAACTGCTAGAGGACTGCAGTCCCTAGTGAATGCTTTTCGCAGTGTCATGGCTGCCCGCGATCTAGCCAGCAATAACACCAAATCCTACATTATGCAGGTGGGGGCGCGTCCCAAGAAACATTATTCGTTTGTGGTAAATGCAGAGAAGGTTCCCCTGACTACAACATTTTCTTACCTGGGAGTCTTTTTCGATGACCAGCTAAAATAGGGACCGTTGGTGCAAAGGAAAAGAGGGGAGATAACTCGGCAAATAGCACCATCTTCAACTTTGCGACGAAAATGGGCAAGCACCCTGTCGCCGCATTGTTGAAGATTTACCAGGCAAAAAGTGTTGCTTTGCACAGTTATGGCAGCAAACTATGGGGGTATGCAGCAGCCGAAGGTATCGGGGTGGTTGAGAACAATTTCTTAAAACAGCTTCTGGGGGTACCCAAGGGAACCTCGAACTTAATAGTTCATGAGGAACCTGGCTTACCCTTCATCGATGACATCATAGCACTACGGCCCCTATTATTTTCGCTGAAGTGCTGGTTAAATAAAGATCTAGTCCTCAACCATCAGCTGTTAAAAGAAGTTTTGTCCTTGGACCATATGCTCGATATCCCATGGTTAAAATATCTAAAAGGCTGCTTTACTGAGCTGGGGTACCCGGTCCTTTTTTTAAATCCAGATTCGATTGTCACCGCAAATGTGGAGATTGTAAAAAAATCGTTTATATTAATGAAAAAACTAAATCGAGATCGGGTGGAAATGGCAAAACCCAGCATCCGCAAATTCATGATGCTCAAAACCACGTCACTATTGGAGCCATATTTATTATGGCCCATATCAAGCCACGAGCGGTTTCCGTTAACAAGGTTCCGGCTGGATATTTTCTCTTATTACTAGCTGTACCGAGGGGAACCCATAGAGGTCAAGTATTACCTCCCTGCAGCTGCGGCAATGTGTCTCCGCAGGACCTGGTACATTTTGTATTTGTTTGTTCCCTCTATGATGTTCCCCGAAGGTTTTTTTTAAAGCCCCTTTTAAAAAAATTGAATTTTAACCAGGTCCGTCCAGCCCTTTGCTATTTACAAATGTTAAAACCCGAAAGCACCTGATTTGTGATTGGATTCTTGAAATCAGCTCTAAAATCCAGAAACTGTAGGGAGAACTAATAGCTATATAAATTCTCGCCACTATATCTGTAGCCGCTTTTTAAAAAAGTCTACATGTATTTCTCGGGTGTTTGTTACATTTTACATCTTATTTCTTTTTTTAATGAAATGAATTTTACAAGGACTGAGATCATGGCTATAGTACATGTTTTATCCGTGTTTTATGCCCATTGTTGTATTGTCACTTTTATGGTTTTTACTCTTGTAAAACCGAATAAAGTATTTTGAAATTGAAATTGAATCATTAAGGTGAAGGAGGACATAAAGTGTCACCTGAAAAGTTGCAATTTTGCACCACATCAGTGAAATATCTGGGGCACCAGATAGAAAGAGGTGTTAGAAGGGTTACCTCAGAAAGAATCAGAATAATCAAAAACATGAATGTACCTCAAACCCAGAAAGAGATCAGAATGTTTCTTGGAGCTGTAGGTTACTGCAGGCAATGGATTGTTGGATTTGCAGTCCTAGCAAACCCATTGATACAAATGACAAAGAAAAGAGCAAAGGACCCGATAGAATGGGATGACGAAAGCATGACTGCTTTCTTGAAATTACGAGAATGTCTGTGTACAGCTCCAGCATTATGGATGCCTGACTATTCAAAAGATTTCGCACTATTCTATGATACACGAGATAATTGTGCACTTTCAGTTCTGACCCAAACTCATGGTCTAATGAGACGTCCTGTGGCATATTTTTCTTCTACAATGGATCCAGTGGAATCTGCATTGCCACGATGCCTGAAAGCAGTAGCTGCAACCTGCATGAGCCTTGAGCAAAGTGAGTCCATTATTATGGGATATCCAGTGACAGTGTATGTTGCACACGCAGTTGTGATTTTGTTAACAAGGACCAAGACTCAGTACCTAACTCCTAGTTGGCTGACTAAGTATGAGCGAATCTGTTACAACAGATAACAACTTTGATCAATGATAAACTTAAGAACTGGTATGATCAATCATTATTAGATTATGATGAGTATATGTATTTGAAAGTGACATCTCCACGCTCTCCGTGTTTATACTGTTTGCCCAAGGTGCATAAAAATAGACACAAACCACCGGGGAGACCTATCATCTCCGGGATTAATGGGCCAACTGAGAACATGTCTCACTATATTGATATTTATTTACGACCCTACGTGCAGAACTTGCCTTCGCACATAGAAGACACCAAACATGTTTTGAACTTAATGAATGATCTAGTTTGGGAACCGGGCATGATCCTAGCTACACTGGATGTAGTCTCTTTTTACAGTAATATAGAGCATGATTTAGGATTAACTGCCTTGGAGAGTTTCCTTAATAAACGACCAGCTGAACAATATAATCACACAGTAATGCTGTTGGAAATGACCAGACTGCTATTAGAGAATAATTACTTCCTATTTAACGATAAATGGTACAAACAGAAGCTTGGTACAGCTATGGGTTCCAGATTCTCTCCGTCTTTTGCCAACCTCTTCATGGGGTGGTTTGAGGTGGAGTGGATCTGGGGCCATAAAGGAAGTAGTTGGATTGATCACCTATACTATTGGGGACGTTTCATCGACGATTGCCTCCGTATTTGGAGGGGCATCACTGTGGAATTACAGGGATTTTTTGATTATTTAAATACTAATCAGGTGAATATTAAATTTACTACTGAATTCAGTTTGGAACGTCTTGTCTTTCTTGATGTTGAATTATTTAATAAAGAAGGCAGGCTCTGTAGCAGGATGTACCGGAAGAAAACTAGCTGCAATGCATTACTGTATGCTAAAAGTTGTCACCCCATGAGCCAATTAAATCTATCCCCTACGGGGAAATGCTAAGAGCGCGCAGGAATTGCTCTGAAGATAAAGATTTTGAAGATAACCTGTTAGATATATATCGATGAGATTTCAAGCTCGGGGCTATTCTGAAAAGGTCATCAATGATGCAAAAATACGGGCTAGTAAATTGCACAGAAGTGACACTTTGAAACCGAAGTCGAGTTCTCAACTCAAGGATGAAACCAATAAGATTGTGAGATTGGTAACTAATTTTGGTGAAGGTAGTTATCGATTGTTTGGTGTACTTAATAAATATTGGCATTTACTGAGAAGTAATGTAGATATTGCTCCTATTCTGAATGTTAGACCTAGTATAACTTACAGGAAAGGCACAACATTGTCTAACATGATAAGTCCTAGTTACCCAAAAAGACCTGACAAAACTAATTGGTTAAGTCGACAACCTCATGGATTTTTCTGTTGTGGTAACTGCAGCTCTTGTATATGGGCAGTCAGGAGAATTAGTGAATTTAACTATAATAACATGGGCAATTTCAAGATTAATACGTTTATCAATTGTGAGACAACTTTTGTTGTTTATGTAATTTTATGTTCCTGCTCCAAAATGTATGTAGGGAGCACCATTAGAAGATTACGAGACAGAATGGCAGGGCACTTTCGAGCTCTAAAAAATGGTGACACCAGATAACCGATTGCAGCACACCTTATACAAACTCAGGGTGATCCACAGATACATAGATTTAGATATCATGGCATTGATATTGTAAAAGTTGATAAGAGGGGTGGTTATAGGACCCTACAACAAAGACGTAGGGAATGTATGTGGATTATGAAACTAAGGGCTGTGGAATTGGGTCTGAATTTGGATTCAGAATTACAGTACTTCTTGGGTCATTAACTTATCTGATTATAATATATATGAAGAAACTGTATGGATAACTGCTTATTTTCCTTAACCCATGTTTGGATTTATTAATATATAATCTGCCTTTCTTCCTGTATCTGCAGAAACGCAACGTTTGTAATTACATAATAAATAGATTAGAATGATTGCATTTAGAGTCTCAATAACAATGTGTAGTATTGGATATTTTATTTAAGACAATTAGATGAATGATTTAAACTGTTCTTTTCCTCCTTCTCACCTCGTCTTCCCTTTTGACCTAACTAATGAAGATCTATCTCTTTTCGTGATAACTTTCCCTTTAATTTCTTCATATAGAAGCTGTTTTGATTTAATTCCCTCCTTAGGAGTCCTTTTTGGAATATGGCTATGAGTTTTTCTGTACAGCGACTAGGATTTAGCAATATGGAGCTGTCTTTTAGATTGACCGAACTTTAGCTCCACATGTGAGTTTCGGTCTATCAAGCAATAGGTTGGGAGTTCGAAACCAATTGTGGGTTGTTGATAATGTAGAGTTGCTATTTTTTATTCTTTATTTGTAATTTTGACAATAGCGGTTTCAATACCTTTTTATTTTTTGTTTTTTTGTTATCACAGCACCTAATAATATTGGTCTGGAATTGTGAAATAACTAAGACTGCCTTTAGAACTGGGTTTGTAGCTTACGCAGTATGACTGACATAGAAAGGGGACTAGATTGTTGGTGATCGACGTCCGGACTCAGCTTTAGTATAGTTTCTGATATAGATGCCATATTATTACAGTTGACCTTTAGGATATTTGACAATATATATTTGGATAATAGAATACAGGTTCTGTATTATATACAAGGGTGTATTATATATTATGAACCACTGTAAGATGGTGCAGCCAGTTATACAGTATTTAAAGGACGGTCAGTATGGCGACCGTGCTGCACGCGAGTTTTGAAAGAATTGGAGGGATTTCAACACTTAGGTGAGTGCGTTTACGAGAATGGATGAACATGGCCAAATGATAAGTCTGTGCATTTATTGATAGTTTCTTTCTTGCTCCCCGTTTTAAAATACGTACCCGTATGAGGTGGCAAATTGTATTGCTGAGGTGAGACAAACAACGAGTGTTTCCATATTTTAAATGGTCAAATCGTGACAATGATTTAGGAGTGGTTATTTATTGTGTACCTTTGACTAGATTTGCAGATATCGGATATATGACGATTGAGTGATTCTGGATAAGGAGGTGATGTATATTCTCCTGCACGTATTACTGTATACACAAATTGGGGTTGTCCATAATATTTACAGTGGTTCGATTTTTGTCTATATTTTTATAGTGGTAGAAGTGATCTCAATCAACACTGTGGCATTTGGTTAAATATGGAAGATTGGACAAAGGATTTCTTGTCATGTTTTTTAACATATAATTGAGGTGAGATATGACACACAGGTATCGTGTGAAGTTTGGGATATCTAATAATTATATCGAGGTTATGAGTGAAAAATATGTTTTCCAATTACAGATATATTCAGTAGTTTCCGTACTCGCGTGTAGTCTGAAGAAATTTCGTACTTTGATTGAAAAGCACTTGTTACACTGAACAAGTGGTGAGTGATTAAGAATTATACGTTGCCTTATACTGATTTTATGTGAGACTTGCATTTTGTCCGGTTGTCTCACTTAACTTTGGGGTTCCCCGTTTATTTCTTATGATTATGGATATATTTGAGATATATCTCTTGGTTTATGCAATATAATGCCATATCCAGGTGTGAGATCCTTTCGGGGGTTATTAGAGGGACATATGTTATGTTCCTCTTTTTTGTAATTTCGGAATACCCTTACTTTTACAGAGACAGAGACAGAGCCAGTTTCTGGAATAGATTATTGAATTTCGTAGACTGTGACCATAGTTACAGGTGAATATAGTTTTATGTCAGTACTCATCTTACTGTTGGTAGAGGATGTGCACAATGGTGACTTCAAGACCTTGGTGGTGTTTTTTACTATTTGATCCATTTCTCTTCCTTTCTATCGTACATCACAATGACTTTTGGTGTCCTTTACTTAATATCTCCTCAACACTCTTAATAATTATACTTATCTTTAATGGATATATTTTGGATCTATTTGTAAATAATGTTATTCGTGTATATAAATGATTGATATGTACATTTTTGATGTTTGGGTTGCAGCCCGGAGGAAGTCATTGGCACACACTTGTGCTTGACGAAACACGTGTTGGCTGCGCTGGCTGCATTTGGTTGTAGGAATTTCCATTCAAGAAAATAAAGAAGATCCATTTTGGAATATTGACTTCGTTTGAGTGTATAATTGACTAAAGGAGTACTTATTTCGATATTGGACTACTGATCTTCACTCTTTTTGGATATGAGAAATGGACTACAATAATATGTGATCAACATACGTGACCATAGGATTACAGACATTTTGGTTCATTAACTGTACTGCTTGATCTGATTGTGTTTACTACAGACTTGAGACTATTTATACTTGTGACATCACTTTTAATTTATAATTGATATTGTGATGCTCAGGGAGGATCCTCTCTTTTGTACCTTGATGTTAGGCCTGTGTTACCAGACTATGCTTGCTCCCATGGCTAGGATGTTTCATGGAGATTCCCATCTAGGGCGGGATGCCATGATCAGGTTGTTCAGACAGAGTTGGTTCAATGCGAGCTTCAGAAAGGTAGAAGAGAGTTTTTGCCAGAGGTGTCTAGTTTGCCAGCAAATGAATCCTGGAAAGAAAACTGTAGTGTTGACAGGAAAGATTGGAAAGGCAGAAGGCCCATTTATAAGGCTACAGATTGATTTCATCCAGTTACCACCTTGTCGAGGACTAAAATATATTCTTGTCAATGTTTGTTTGTTCTCAAAATGGGTGGAAGCTTACCCCACGTGTAGGATGATAGCATCCCTGTAGCCAAACTTCTACTCAGAGAACTCATACCTAGGTTCGGTTTTCCAGTAACAATTGAATCAGACTGAGGCTGTCATTTTAATAATGAAATTATTGGCCTAATCTGTAAAGCATTTAACGTTAGGCAAAAGTTGCACTGTGCATACCACCCAGAGGCTTCGGGAGTGGTAGATCAACTGAATGGCACAATCAAGTCGAGATTGGGAAAGATGTATGAATCTACCCGATTAGAGTGGCTGGATGCTTTACCTCTTGTTCTAATGGGACTAAGAAGTATTCCAGTCCGGAACACAGGCTTGAGACCTCATGAAATACTGATGGGAAGAGCAATGAGGCAAGCATGGGTGCCAGGACACAAGCTGATAAATATATCTGATGATTTAGTACTGGAGTACTGCAAAGAACTGGCTGACCAAGTGCGTTCTATCTCTCACCAGTTTGGGGAAGACACTGTCGCCAGACAAGCAACTCCAGCACATGACCTGAACCCAGGTGATTGGATAGTGTTAAAGAAACACACTCGAAAATCTTGCATTGCACCAAGGTGGGGAAACACGTCAAGTAATTTTGGTTACCACCACAGCTGTAAAGTGCGAAGGAGTTCCACACTGGATCCATGCCAGTCACACAAAAAGAGTGAGTGAACATGATGAAACTGAAGCTGTAGGTTGTGCAGCTGAGGGGTCTCAAAATATCGATCCTGAAGTAGCTGGAGAGGAACAACCAAGCACCAGTCAAGATGATTGGATTCCAGTATTTGAGATACCTGGAGAATACGTGAGAACCAGAAGTCAGACTTATCTAGATAGTCAGAGTGATAGTGAGGATGAGAGAGATCTAGAAGAACATACTCATATTACAGAAATCTAAGCTAACAGTAATTCTGAGGAGGACCAGATAGGGAAAGATAAAGATACCCAGACAATCGACACTTCCCAAGGAACCCCAGAGTCTGAAGAGGGACAGAAAGTTATTAGAGCGGAAGCTCAGGCAGAAGAAAATCAAGGGTTTAAAGAGCTTGAGCAGGGCCAGATCGGAGTAGAAAAATGTGCTCAGGAAGAAGAAGGTGAAGCAAACCAAAGTCAAATTCAGCAAACACCTGAACAAGGACAGACTAGTGACCAGACAGAAGAAACTGAAATAAGACCTGGACCAAGTCAGACAGAGAGGGATACAAAGGATAACATCGAAATAGATGTGCCACAACTGAATGAAAATAAGAGAGCACTGGTAGAAGGCCAGAGCACAGTGCCAGCTAAGAGGCTCAGAAAAGGAGACAAGTGGCCTAGGTTTGTCAAAAGACTGAGATTTCTTCTAAAAACAATAAATGAAGAACCTGAACAAGTAAATGAAATAACAAGTCAAGCTGATCAATCAACAGTACAACCAAGAAGGAGAAGTCCACGACTGAAAAGACTGAATAACAAATTTAGAGGTCCTGAATGTACTTACATCATCCTTGAAGATTTCGAGAACTTAGAAATAAGTGATGAAGGTGATGACAAATTAAAAGCTGATCAGACTGACGGAGAAGTGAGACCCACTTGAAGATTTCACAGGTTAAAAGACTGTGTAAAAGCTACAAAGAGGGGTTAAGACTCCTTGGTCAGAAATGGCTGATCATACTGTTAATGGAAGACTGAAAAGAAATTGGTTGAAAACATGCTGTAGAATATGCACATGTAGTATAGTGATAGTACTCGTAGTATGGTTAGGACTGACATTAGCCATTCCTTACATAATGAGTAGAGACATAAAGAATAACACTAGTGAGCCTGAAACTATAGATACACCTAGAAGAATAGATACACAAGAAAAAGCACTTAGCATTAAACAGCGGAAGGTAGATTTAGAAGCATCAGATGAGGAAGGACTACATTATACTGGAATTAAAAACAGAACTCATTTGAATGTATTTGCAAATCTATTAGTACACTATGTAGAAGCTATGGAAATGGAAGATTGCTACTTGTGTATGAAATTATCCACATCGGTTTCTGAGGGGGTTACATATCATTATTTACCCCTAACATATGGTATTTCATGTAGTATTTTAGCTAGTTTATTCTAAAAGAAAGGACCCTTGCAGTATTATTATGCTAATTCAGATGTAATATTTTCTGAACTTTCTATACGTAGTAACCTGAATCCTTTACATACTAAGAGTGATGTAACACGTTATATGGGTGAATACTTTCTAACTATAGGTAGATATAGCTGAAGCACACAAGAATAATTTAACATGCTTATTACGTGAAAAAGAGAAAATATTTTTGAATATGGTTGAGAAAAGGAGAGAGAATTTCCAAAGAAAGGCAAATGATAAGAATCATAAAATTCCTAAATGGGCTGAAAATATAGGGTTCACCCCAAATGTTAGGACTCATGCTGCTATGTTGCTGGATTTCGAAAAGAAAGGGAAACTCTGTCTCCTCAGGGAAAGAACTAGTTATTATAATAATATATTCATTGGTTCCAGTGAATGTGAACACAATTATAAGGTAATTGGGGGTTGGGGTTTCAAAGATGGAACTGAACCTGTGTTTCCTTGAATTTATTTTATATGCGGAAACAAGGCTTATTACAAACTACCAGATCATAGGTATGGGAGCTGTTATTTTGGAATAGCATTCCCAAAGATATATCATGTAAACAAAATCACTGGAAACAATGAAGAAACTAATGGATTAAAACATAGCAAAAGAGCTAGTTTTGGAGAAATCTTTAGGTGATATATTTGGTGCATTGATACCTACAGTGGGAGTGGCTCTGAATACGCAAAGAATTTGCAAATTGTCAACAGTAGTGGATCGTTTATCGACTGATACTGCTGGAGGGTTCCTAATGGTCAATACCGAATTGGTTGCGATCAGATCAATGGTTTTACAAAATTGACTTGCTCTTGATACATTATTAGCAAAAGAGGGCGGAGTCTGTAGAATGTTGAAAGCGCAACATTGTTGCACTTACAAACCTGACAAAAGTGTTGAAATTAAGAGGTATATAAGAAATATGACTAATTTGGAAAAAGAGCTTAAACCACTGAAGGTTGGTAGTGCATGGAAGAGACTTACCGATGGTCTCTCCTCTACAGGTAGTTGGTTTTCTAATGTAGGAAAAAGTTTTGTAGGTAGAATACTGATGCCAATGGCGGGAATAGGCCTACTGATTTTAGGGATAATAATTTGTTGCAAATGTCGTAAGCACTAAAAGACATATACAGTAAATAAGAGAGGGAAAAAGAGGAATATTGATGAACTTGAATTAGAAGAGTTGAATGAAAATATATACAAGAAAGTGAAAAACTTGCACGCAAACAATGAAAAGAAACAAAATAGAAAGTTTGAAGAGCTTGAGTTGGGAGAGTTGTGAAAAGTTGGCATCTGTTTCATTAATCAGTGATGATATAAAATATCATCAAAGAGGGGATTGATGGAGCAAAGATTTGCACGTAATGCGACTTGCTTGTATTCAGTCCTCTCAACATAACGTTAATGTACTAATTAACATGTTTCGTGTACTAAAAGCTGCATTACACGACCCAACTAGTATCCAAGGGAAGCTCGACAATGTGCTTTTACTAACTATAATCCGCTTGCACTAAAATGGCTGTTGCTACGTGGGATTTCCTACTGAGCATGCATCTGTCATACTCATGTGACATGACGTCTTTCTCGGTTTGGAGGGAAACTTTTGCTTCTGCGCACTAGAACTAAGATGGCTGCTCTGTGTTACAGCATGCATGAAGCTTGCACTGCTGCTTTTGCTAAGCTGTTCGTTTTGCCTAATCATTAACGCAATAGTAAAATTAAAGTAATGGGAATAGAGTAGAGATAAGTGGTATACAGTAGATCTAAAACTGTTTCTTTTCTATTCTTCATGTAACGATAATCTTGGGCCTGGGATGTGTTATTACTCCATCTTGAAAACCCACACTGCGCATGTCAAACTCCAGAAGGAACTGAAATCATTTGGCATTGAAGTCATGCCAAGCTTACAGCACACTAGAAGATGCGCCTGGGAATCTAACCTGCTGACCCCAAGCGATAAAAATACTGTTAACATTGTATTACTATAAGAACATCCATTGTTGGGTGGAATAAAGAAGCATGGGTAAATTAAAATTGAATGGGCGGGAACGTTAATAGAATATTCAGAAGTAAAAGTTTCATTTTAGTATGGTGTAATGATCTCTCCCCGTCTCTTGTCCAATCAAAATTGGGGATCCTTACACTTGCAACATTGGGGGGTGGTACACTGTCCTAGAAAATAGTATAACTAGAGTAGGCTTAGTTAGCAAATTTGTCCAACTTGTCCGAATAGTTGACCTATCACTGACCCAATGCACTCAATAGGTGATCAAGAGCAGAGGTGCTGGCGGAGCACTCTGTCAGAAGATTCAATAACCCAATCGGGGTTCGGAAGCAAGGGTGCTGGCGGAGCACTCTGACCGAATATTCGATAACCCAATCGGGGTTAGGCTGTTAGCTGCAGAGAGGGTTGTAGCGCTGGCGTAGCAACTTTAACTGTGGGTGCCGGTCTTAGCCTGTGGTGGTCCTGTCCTGATCCAAATTTGGCTGTACCCGTCCTGATTTCTGGTTGGCACCTGTTGTCTCACTGGCACTCGCACTTTGGGTTCTATCCTCTAACTGACCCGTGGGCAGGTTTTAGTTCTTCATACCATTCTAGGTAAATATTCTATGTGGGTATGTCATTGTACGTTTTCCTTCTCTCCTCCCACCCTATTGTCACATGCGTAAAGACTGCTTCATAAAATCTTTGCATATCTTCATTCTCATCATTATTTTCCTGATTGAAAGATTTCTGATGTTTAATATTTGGATTAAGACATTTAAGAGATACAGATAAAGAGTTTAAACTTTTTCCGAGTTTGTGGTTTATATCTGAGTGCAAATGCTATAATTTTACCTATTATTCTTACTCCGTTGATCCCTTAGGACTTTAGTTACAGATGACAAGGATTGGTAAGTCAATGGTATAGGTCCTAAATGACTATGGTAAAACCAAGTCAGGTGACCTGCGCGCTCTATCAGTATTTCATTTGGTAGCAGCATGATGGTTAGGGATTAGTTAAAATAGGTAGTTAGTTGTAGTTAGTTGGTTTATTGAATTTTTTTTGCATATTTGAAATTGTATTATTGATTGTATTGATTTTATGTATTAACCAAAATTGTTCGTACCTGTTATATGTTTTGTCTGGAATCCCCGGGGGCAGAATAGCGGGTGGTAAATGGAAGCCACACTGCAGTGAGGTCACTTGCCTGTAGGAAAAGTACATGGTTAGGTAGAACCGGAAGCATTCATTTAGGGAATTTTCTCTATAAATGTGTGAATAATTGATAGCAAAGAGTTCGCTTGCAAAACTTTTTGTGTGATATCACCTAGAAAGGGTCACACTGAAGGAGTAGCAAGTTCTTCTGAGCTTGATTGAGAGCAAAGGGGTTCGCCAGTGAAACTTTAGCCTTAGTATATCCCAGAGTGGATAAGTCTGAAGAAGTAGCAGGTTCTCTAATGCTTGGGTGAAGGGTAGACGGAAGGGATCTACTTGTAATGTGTGAAGAGTAAGCGGAAGGGACTTACTCACAGTGAGTGAAATTATCTTTTCTTTGAATTAGTCACTCGGGCACAGTGGCGAATGTTTTTACGTAGTTGAATAATAAAATCTGCATTAAAAGTGAAAGAAAATAAGTTTTCATATTACCTTACAAAGGAGGGAGTCAGTCGTGGAGCTGTGCTGACGTCACTCAGAGCCGCGCTGGTATTGGTTGAGACTGCGGGTGTGTAGCTGAGATAGTAATTGTAAAGGAGGGGTGAGTACAGGAGCGTGAGAACTAGTTTCACGAGAAAAGCCGCGCAACTATTGGTTGGATTTATTTTGAATCCAAAATTTTGATTGGTCACTGAAAAATAAAAGTCACACTGGTATTGGAAGTAATTTTGTAAACAAATTGAGAGTTATCCTAAAGATTGTGGTTAAAATATATGTGGCATATAGGTCTGATTGTAGGAGGTAGACCCGATAGAAAATATTTAGGGTTTGTAAAAGAACAGTATATCAGAGGAAGACCTCATATCATGTATGGAGAGAAGAGAAAAATGGAATTCATAAAAATATTTTAAAATTATTTCAAGAAAGATAATGCAATTAAAACAAGAGAAGGGATTATTATTCCACCACAAAATACGTCCACATCATACATGATGGTTGAAAGGGGCTATCACACTTGTGTTTGGTTAGAAAATTGGATAGCGTACACAAAAGATGATGGTGTTTTAGCATTTCCAGAAAATGGTACGTTTAATGGCAGGGTTTTGTACAATTTGAAAAATCACTTGAATGAATAAGATCTCAGACCTAGATTAACGCAGTATGAGGCATTGGAGGAATGGAAACTGAGGCTTTTGACCGAGATAGACCCAGAAGTAACAGGAATTGTAGTAAGTTTTATCCCCGATTTCCAAAAGAGACAAGAGACCAACAAATGAAACAATGGAGACAGTCCATGTTAGTGGAAGGATTATATCCTGTAATAACTTTAGAAGAACCTACAGGAAGTAAAAGGACTGAGAAAACAAAACATCTAATAACTAGTGGTGAATCGGATGAAGATTATTTGGAGGATTTATTAATGAAAAATCCACCATCTTATAATGAGGAGCCAAGTATAGTTAATCTAAATGCACCATTCTTGAAACCACCCTTAGTTCCACAAATAATACTTGAGAGTTTGTTAGAAAAGGTACTACACACAGGGAAAGAGAAGCATTAAATAAACAAAGAAGTGAGTTTATTCAGAAAATGTCTCAATTGAATACGAGTCCTGAAACCTTGACAATTCCGGTAACTATTGGCCCAGTTGTGCCCCTGTATGGAGATAAACAGCCTAGTCCTAAAATATTGTATTAACTACACCTGTAGTACAGCCTAGAAAAGAACCCTTAATAATTGATGATCAAGCAAGTAAATGTGAGTCAGTGATTTCCCTGATGGATTTACAGATAAGAGACCCAGTGAGTGATTCAGTCAGGAAAACTACTCCTATATGTTCTAGAGAAGTACATATGGAGACATCGTCAGGTACAAGAAGTGCCACAGTAGTAACCCCAGAAGAAATAGAGAGATGGACATGAGAAATAGAGAAACCAAAGTCACAGCCAAAGGTATTGGACATATTCAAATTAAGAGTAGAATTAGAAGAAATGATGGCTCGAAATTTGGGATTGGACCAATTAAATACACTCAGTGAAGATGAGTTGTTGTTTATATGCAAAAGCATTACTAGAAATACAAGAGTGTTTCCTGAAAAATTAATGGATATGGCAGCTAATATGGGAATTGACATTGGCAAATCTAAAGTGTTACAGAAACCATATCGAGCTGAATTTTCAGACAAGGATTTGGAAAATATGAATGTGTCAGGTAGAAAAGTACAAATTAGGGAGCTTATGACAAAATTGCAAAAATGGGGTGACATAGAAAAGTGGAAAACTAGATGAGCAAAGAAAAAAGAAGAGGCTCGATCAAAACAAACTGCATCTGAATATGTATTAAAAGAAGCAGAAAATGTGGAAAGGTTGTGTCCCATGAGAGAGTGCCAGGTGTAGGTTATGTACATGTCCCATGTTCCCGACAGGATATTTTGTCATTGACAAATAATTTTCCAAAACTTCGAGAGAAACCTGTAGAATGGTACAGACAAGTCGAGAGATTTGTAAAGGTTTCAAAATGTCTTTTAAAAGATTTGGATGGGTTGTTTGACATTGTCGTTCCTGTAGATTTGTAGACAGAATGTAAAGTTGCTGTTGATTGGCCAAGTGATGAGTACCCTAGAGACCCAAAGACAGGAGCCCCCTCAGAAGATGTAATGAAGAAATATAATCAAGTAATACTGTATCTCAAAGGGAAAGTACCTGCAAAAGAAACTGATTGGACTAGAATAGATAGAACTACTAAGAATAAAGATGAATCTGTGTATGCATATTATGAACGCCTGTTACAAGTATTCAAACAGTACAGTGGTTTAGACAACATTGACATGAAAGTCATGACGCATTTCATCTATCGCTTTGTGTTAGGGTTAAGGCCAGAAATTTCAGAATGGATTAAAGATCCGACAATTTGCTGGCAGTCCAAGCCGATAGAAGAAATTCTTAAATATGCACAATATTGTGAAGATGAACTTGACAATAAACGAAAAGAATTAAAGGAAAAGGTAATGTGGCCACAAGTAAAATTAGCAGATCAACAGGAACTCCAGTTAAGTCAAATGAACAATAACCAGACTCACAGTGATGGTAATAGGGGTAAGCCAAGGGGACATTTCCATAGAGAAGAAGCCAAAAGCGAGTAATAAAGCACCGGGCCCAGATGGTATGCCCCCGGATCTTTTTAAATAAAAAATGTCATTATGGGCGCCGGTCCTCACGGCAGTGCTTAACGCACCAGCAGTATTGGGCTGCCCAAAGCCATGGGGTACCTCCACAATCGTCCCGGTTTTCAAGAAGGGAGTGTGAGAAGTTGGCCTGGTATATGATGCTCACTAGTTCTAGTGATCACCTTGTACCATGTCAAGCAACCCTTATGATGATTGGTTGTAAGTCAACCTTAATAGACCAGCTATCCTAGTAGCGTGGACAAAGCAGTCTTAGGCTAAACTCTGTAAAGGCATGTGAAGCAAGCTGTTTTACCATACACAATCCTCTTGAATACCAAATGAAAGGACACCGCACAGATATATATTGAAAATATATATAGATTTATTTCTGCAAATATCCCCTATACTCTTTATGAGCACTGAAGCAAATGCGTTAAAACAAAACACAGTTTAAATATACAAAAGTTGCACAATATGGATGAGCCCTAGGGGCCACCTAAACCATATACTAAAATAGTGGTATAAGAACCACTATGGGGAAAGGAAAGAGGCCTAGGGCCTGGGGAATCGCTGGAGCTGTTCGAGACTAGCAGTGATGAAGTCGGGAAAGGCCCGCGGGACTCGGGTGCAGTGCTCAAAGTGCACGCATGCACCAAAGTTAAGTCAATGGTGCGTAAAAGTTACAAAGTTAGTGTTTTAGGAACCTTCCAATGGACCTACAAGGATAAAACTTTAGACACAGGCACTAGAGGTGTATACCAGTGTGGGAACTCCGGCTTTGCTGAGTTACCTCACCCACAGGAAGCGGGTGCACAGGTGCGAAGTTGTGTCGGGTTTCGTCACGCAGGTCGATGGTGCTTGGAGCTGAAGATGCTACAGGCGGGTCGTCGAGGAGAGTGCCGGTGGATCCAAGGGTGGATCTGAAAAAGTGAAGACCTGAAAGCAGAGGGGACAATGTTCAAAGTCACTAGCCAGTGACTACCATGGAACCAGGATGGAACCAGGCAATGTCGGGTGCAAACAGGTGAAGAGGTGCAGCTTGTCTCCGCAGCCACGTGGACACGAAGAGGTCAAGGACGTCCAGGAGTCCATCACGTGCTGTCCCATGAAGGTTCTAGCTAATGGCGGTGTCAGCAACCTGATTGGAGCAAACAGGCCTTGGCTAATGCAAGCCACGCAGGAAGTGGAAAAAGCTTAACACTCGGACCAGCAAGGTCAGAGCGGGTGCTCCTTTTCAGGGGAGCAAGGGCCAGTCTGGAGCAACCAGACCAGTGTTGCAAATCATAGTTTTCGTCGCCAAGATGGCCACTAGCCGCATGGCAAGTGACTGGGATGGCGCATCAAGTGGCAAAGTGCAAAAGAGCCCCACGCAGATCGTGGAGATGCTGGGGGGCTGATTATTGGTGCAAATGCTGCTCGTTTTCGGGGCTTCTCAAACTCAAAAGCACGGCATCGGGGGTGCCTCGGGTGCTGCGCAGTCAGCTCTTCGAGGGTCTTCCAAGATGTCCGGTCCCACGTCTCTCGGTGCCTCCACGGGTCTCTTCTTTTCAGGGACTGTGGATTGGGCTCTGAGATGTCTGGGAGTCTGGGTCTTGTCAGGCTCTGGGCTCGGGCCCTGGCGGGAGGCGGCGGCAAAGCAGATATCGAGTTGCTGGTTGGTGCCTGTATTCACAGGGTGGTCACTCCTTGGCCACAAGGGAGATTCTCTTCAGTCTTCTGTGCAGCAGAATATCGAAGTCCAGTCTTCTTCTTAGTTTCAAGTCGGGTTCAGGATGATCTGAAGTCTTGGGACACAGCTCCTACTCTTATTCCAAATCTAGGGGCCGGATTATCTGCTAGGTCCCTCCTCTGGGTGGGACCAGGAAGGGTGGCGGTTACACCCCCTTTCCTTTGTCCAGCTTCGCGCCAAGACTGGGGCTGTAGAGCCCCTGCACCGGTTTGAACTGGCATATGCACAGGGACACCTTGTGTGCCCCAGGCATGTCTGATTCTATTCAGCCCTGTCCTACCCAATACACAAAATCCTGTCTGGGGTGGTGCTAGCACCTCCCAAGGCAGGAAACCCTTTGTCCAAGCTGCCCTCGCTGGAAGGACTCCCAGCAGCAGGAGGTCAGACTTGTGTCTGTGGTGGCAGCATCCATTTTGTGATGCTGAGGCTATGTTTAACTTTAACCGGGGTTCAGGTTAGGTACATGTCGTATCCCTCTAGAAGGGTGGAATGCTACCCCCGTCACCAGAACTGGTGAGGGGGTAGTATTCCAATTCGACACCTTACTCGACATGTTTTGATAAAGCCAAACCAAAGATAGCATTTAACCGCGAGGTTCATAATGCACTTAAGAGTATATGGTATGGCAGTATCATGAAACAGCTAAAGGACATGGTTCCGAAAGCTGCAGACAGGCTCAGCTCATGCCAGAGCACCATCTCACATATTTCCAAGCACTCTGCCTCCAGGATTGATGAGGCCTTCCATAGGAGTGGCTGATAGGAACATATGTGTCCATTTTAGGTTAGGCATAGGCATACTACACCTAAGTAAGGGGTGGTTACACCGACTTACCCCAGCTGAGTGATCAGCCAGTTGTGTCAAATATGGAGGCCAGGCCAAGGGTGGCACAATACGTGCTGCAGCCCCTGGTAGGCCTTGGAAGCACCTATGCCCTGGGTACCTGGGGTACACTGTTACAGGGGCCAATAAGGTGAACCAGTTCCAATTTCGTAATGCACCTAAAGTGCATTGGCAATAATTTAGAGAGAGAACAGCAGGCTGTGGGTCTGATTAGCAGGCCCAAAGCCACATTAAGTCATAAACCAGTGAAGCAAAAAGCAAAAATTTGGGGTGACCATAGGATAGCAGACCCTACTCTCCTACACAACCCCCCCCAAACGCAGGGACATTAGACTAACCTTGACCAGTTGTGTCTTCATGTAAGTGGAAGTACCTGGAGAGACCATTTGCATTACCATGGTCAGTCCCTCGGCGGTGATTGATTGATTGATAAAAAATTTATATTGCGCAAGACAGTAACCCGAAGGTATCAAGGCGCCTAACAATAACATCAGAAGTCTGAGTCAATCATCATTACACATAGGCCTGTAAGAAAAGGCGGGTTTTTAAAGCACCGCGAAAGGTCTGCAGGGAAGGCAGGGACTTAAGATCCAAAGGAAGATCATTCCACCATTTGGGGGCTAACGTGGAGAAAGCCCTGCCACCCCATCTAGCCTTTCGCACACGAGGGGCTGAGAGAAGCAATTTCCCGGAGGAACGCAAATTCCTTCCGGGGATGTAGTGGGAGATGATAGAACCCACTCCAGAGTCACTGTTCCCTGCGATGGCTCTATATGTCATGCACAGGACTTTAAACCGTACTCGGTACTCCACAGGAAGCCAGTGCAACATTTTTCTGGCTAAAGTGGCCGAGGAACGTCTGGGAACATCCAGAACAAATCTGGCCACAGCATTCTGGACAACCTGCAAGCGCTGCAGGAGGGTCTTATTTAGCCCCGCATACAGCGCATTGCAGTAGTCCAGGCGTGAACCGATGAGCGCAACCGCAATTTGCTTTCTGGACTGCACAGAAAGATATTTCCTGATCCTTCGCAGGGTATGGATAAGGCCCCAACAGGTGGAGATGGTCCTACTCACCTGTCTGCCCATATCCAGGGCAGGGTCTATCATCACCCCAAGATTTTTTGCAAATGTAGTGGGGGAGGGACATACACCTAGCGAGTCAGGCCACCAACTGGAGGACCAGATATTTTCGTTCCCACCAAACACCATCACCTCAGTCTTCTCCCCATTCAGTTTGAGGGAGTTCTGAATCATCCAGTGTCCGACCGCCTCCATACAAGATCTAAATTTGGAGACGGTCTGCACATCTGAATGGGAGAGAGAGACGAGTATTTGGGTGTCGTCAGCATAGGATACTACCTCCATCCCGAAAGTTCTTATTAGTCTGGCCAGTGGGGTCACATAGATGTTAAATAGGGTCGGGCTAAGAGCCGACCCTTGTGGGACCCCACAAAGCACAGGCCGGGATGGAGATAGAAACTCACCCATCTTGACTCTTTGTTCCCTCCCAGTCAGGAAGGAAGTCAGAAGATCTAAAGCTGCGCCTTTCACCCCCACATCCCCCAGACGAGATGAAAGAACTGAGGGTGAGAGGGTATCAAAGGCCGCAGTTAGGTCTAACAGGACCAGGAGGGTAGTCTGGCCACTGTCCACTGTCGTGCGGATGTTATCGAGCACGACAGTGAGGGCCGACTCGGTGCTATGATCCCTCCTGAATCCATGCTGAGAAGAGTCAAGACAACCCGAGCTTTCTACAAAAGCGGCGAGATGCTTATTCAGATGTGCCTCAAGCATCTTCGCAGGGGCGGGAAGCAGCGAGATTGGGCGGAAGTTTTTCAGGACTTCCGGGTCAAGGGAGGCCTTCTTTAGCAGAGGTTTTACTACTGCTTTCTTCCATTCCAAGGGGAAGACACCATCTCTTATTGCTAGATTCATAATTTCCAGCAGTGGTGATAAGAAGGACTCCTTGCACTGCTTGATGATTTTCAGAGGGCAAGTATCCAGAGGGGAACCGGATTTGATCTTATTAAGCAGAGCTTCAAGATCCTGCGGTTCTAGTGGTGGAAAGGAGTCCAGGGTGCTTAGTGGAGGAGCATTGAGGATGGTCAGATTCTGCTGGGCCAGGGCATTAGAGACACTGATGCCCGCTCTTTGTTTCTCAAGAGCTTGGTGGATATCCAATATTTTTGTATGGAAGAATAGGGCAATCCTGTCGCATAAGTCCTGCGAAGGAATAACAGGGTCAGGAGTTTGTAGGTCGACTAACGCGTCGACAATTTTGAAAAGCTCCTTCGGGGAGGAGAGCGAGGTGGTCAGGGTTACAAAATGATCTTGTTTAGCCTGCACAATCTCAGCCTTATATTTCCTGACAAGGAGTTTGTGGGCTTCTTTATTCTTGAAATCCCAGCTAGAGTGCCAGAGTCTCTCCTTCCTCCTCACTTCTTGCCTGAGGAGCCTGAGGGAGTCGGAGAACCATGGAGCAGAAGGTCTCTTCCTTGCTCGGCGTCTGGTCTGTATGGGAGCTAGTTCATCCATAGCTTCGGTGACAGCCTGTTCAAAATGACCAACTGCGGTATGTACATTATCCATACCCGTGATAGAAAAGCTAGCAGCCCAAGGCGCAAAGGAGTGGCTACTGATATCCCTAAGGTTTCTAGACGTAACCATTACATGATTCCCTTTATTACTTCCTTCCCTCATCAGGTATTCCAGATGGAATGGAACTGCGAGGTGGTCGGACCAAGATAAATGCACCGGATCCTTGATGGTAATACGATGGTCATTCGAAAAAAAGCCATCTAACGTATGACCTGCCCGATGAGTCGCCCCACTAACTCGCTGCATAAGCCCACAGGAAGCCAGAGCTTCAATGAGTCCTGAGGTGTCAGAGACATCCTGTCGTTCTAAATGATAGTTAAAATCACCTAGGATGGAAAAATTTTCACGAGCAAAGTATGGTTCCAAGGCCTGAAGAAATTTAAAAGTAAAATCAGATCGTGGACCTGGTGGTCGATACAGTAGGATTCCATGGAAAAAGAGACACTGTGCTTCCTTTATGGTGAAATAAAGGGCTTGAAAACAGTCCGGGAAATCAGGAATGGGTACAGTATGACATTGAAGGTGGTCTTTATAGAGAATCGCTATACCACCTCCCACTCGACCCTGTCTGTCCAATCTAGTCAGGCAGTACCCATCAGGGACCGCTTCGACTAGATCAGGGCCAGATGAATCCTTGGCCCAAGTTTCAGTAATAAACACTAGGGTTGGTTTTCTATCTAAAACCATTTCCCTAAACATAATCTTGTTTTTAACAAGGGAACGAGCGTTAACCAGGATACCTTCTACTACCGTAGTTGTAGGCCCAGTAGCACCAGAGTACCCAGGAGGAGAAAGACGAAGTGGATTGACAGGCCTAGAATTAGTAGAACAGCCACAGCGCAAAGGACGGAATAGATCGTCTGGTTCAAAAGAATGCGTACATCCTAGTCTGCCAGGTTTTAAACGCAACATTTCCTGACGGGAATAGCTAAGCCGAGAAGATGTAACAGCGGCAGAGTCCAGAGTCCAGCCGTCCAGCGCGTCCTCAGCGCGGACGGGCGCAGACGGGCTGGACTCTGGCGTGACTCCGGCGTGACTGCGGCGCCCACGATGCGCGTACACGCTGCGCGTCGTGTCCATTTAACTATAAAGGGCTCTAGCGAGTCCATGTGATTGGCTTCAGCCAATAGCTGAGGAGTCCTACTTGGACCCACCCAAGATGGCGCCCCAAGTAAACAAAGCGCGGGGACCGGCCCGCTCAAATGGCAGTGATAGTGGCGTAATACCGCTGTGCAAGGAAGCGATCCGTGAGATTAGAACACAGGTAGGGGAACTATAAAATTATTAGCAGTACTAAGCTATTTTTAAAAACAGGGGAAATGCGGCTAAATTAGATTACATAAACGACAAAAAGAGGGTTGGTTAAAAATATCCAGTAGCAGCCTGCTTCTTACGAGAAGCACGATGTGCACAACGAAATCAAACAGAGCCTCCACTGTAAAGTCCATCCCCTGTAGGGAAATGGACCACCTGAGCAGTTTGGGGTTTTCACCCTTCATCTGATTAAGCCATAAGAGGGGCTTATGGTCGGTCTGAATCTTGAAGTGAGTGCCAAACAAGTATGGTCTCAACTTCTTCAGGGCCCACACCACAGCAAAGGCCTCCCTCTCAATGGCTGACCAACGTTTCTCTCTGGGGGTCAGCCTTCTGCTAATAAAAGCAATGGGCTGGTCTTGACCATCTACATTAAGTTGTGAAAGCACAGCTCCCATTCCCAACTCAGAAGCATCTGTTTGGACAATGAACTCTCTTGAGTAGTCAGGACTCTTCAGGATAGGTGCAGAGCACATGGCCTTCTTCAGGTCATCAAATGCCTTTTGACAGTATTCTGTCCACTGAACCTTTTTAGGCATCTTTTTGGATGTCAGATCATTAAGAGGAGTCACAATGGACCCATAGTTCTTAACAAACTTCCTGTAGTACCCAGTCAGGCCCAAGAAAGCTCTGACCTGAGTCTGGGTAGTTGGAGGGGACCAGTCCTTTATGGTCTGGATCTTACTCTCCAGTGGTTGAACTTGGCCTCCACCTACAAGGTGGCCCAAGTATACAACTTTACTCTGCCCTATCTGGCACTTGGTTGCCTTGATAGTGAGGCCTGCCTTTTGCAGAGCCTCTAGCACTTCCTTCAGGTGGACCAGGTGATCCTCCCAGGTGGAGCTGAAGACAGCAATATCATCCAGATATGCTGCGCAAAAGTCATCCAACCCAGTAAGGACTTGATTCACCAACCTTTGGAAGGTGGCAGGCGCATTTTTCAAACCAAAGGGCATCACCACAAATTGATAATGCCCACCTGGGGTAGAAAATGCTGTCTTGGCTTTAGACTCCTCAGCTAACCTGATTTGCCAGTAGCCAGCTGTCAAGTCAAATGTGCTCAAATACTTGGCAGAAGCCAATTTGTCTATGAGCTCATCTGCCCTTGGAATAGGGTGTGCATCTGTCCTGGTGACAGCATTGAGTCCTCTGTAATCCACAGAGAACCTCATCTCTCTCTTCCCATCTTTGGTGTGAGGTTTGGGGACCAGAACCACTGGGCTAACCCAGGGGCTCTCTGAAGGCTCAATGACACCTAATTCCAGCATCTTTTGCACCTCAGTCTTGATACAATCTCTGACATGGTCAGGTTGCCTGTAAATGTTGTTCTTTACAGGGAGACTATCACCAGTGTCCACCACATGGGTACACCAGTTAGTCTGACTGGGTGTCAGGGAGAACATATGTCGATATGCCTGCAAAACTTGTCTACAGTCATTTTGCTGATGTTCAGTGAGGCTACCATCTAAGGCCACACCATCAACTGAACCATCCTCAGGGTTCTGAGTCAGCAGGTCTGGGAGAGGGTCACTCTCTTCCTCCTGCCCCTCATCTGTAGCCATGAGCAAGCCCATGTCTGCCCTGTCAACATATGCTTTCAGCCTGTTAACATGGAGCACCCTGTGGGGGCTCCGGGGAGTTCCTAGGTCCACCAAGTAGGTAACCTCTCTCTTCTTCTCAATGATTGTATGGGGTCCAGACCATTTGTCTTGGAGTGCTGCTGGGGCCACTGGCTCCAACACCCATACTTTCTGTCCAGGCTGGTACTCAGTCAAGACAGCCTTTTGGTCATGCCAAGCTTTTTGTAATTCTTGGCTAGCCTCCAGGTGTTTGGATGCCTTCTCCATATACTCAGCCATCCTGGAGCGGAGACCAAGTACATAGTCCACTATGTCTTGTTTGGGCTTTTTGAGAGGTAACTCCCATCCTTCCCTCACCAAACACAGGGGTCCTCTTACAGGGTGCCCAATCAACAATTCAAAGGAGCTGAAGCCAACCCCCTTTTGCGGGACCTCTCTGTAAGCAAACAGAAGGCAGGGCAGAAGGATATCCCATCTTCGCCTGAGCTTTTCAGGTAATCCTTTGATAATGCCCTTTGGGTCTTGTTGAACCTTTCAACAAGCCCATTGCATTGTGGATGATAGGGAGTGGTGAACTTGTAGTTGACACCACATTCCTTCCACATAGCTGTTAAGTATCCTGACATGAAGTTGGCACCTCTATCAGATACTACCTCCTTAGGAAACCCCACTCTGGAGAAAACTCCAAGTAAGGCCCTGGCCACAACAGGAGCTGTTGTGGTCCTAAGTGGAATTGCCTCTGGGTACCTGGTGGCATGGTCCACCACCACCAGTATGAATCTGTGCCCAGATGCTGTAGGGGGATCCATTGGTCCTACAATGTCAATCCCCACTCTTTCAAAGGATACCCCCACTACAGGTAGTGGTATCAGGGGGGCCTTTGTAGTACCACCTGCTTTGCCACTGGCTTGGCAGGTCACACAGGAGCGACAAAACTCCTTGGTATCTTCAGACATGTGAGGCCAGTGAAAATGACAGACAAGTCTGTCCCAAGTTTTATTCTGGCCTAGGTGTCCTGCTAAGGGAATATCATGTGCCAAGGTAAGAAGGAAGACCCTAAATTGCAGAGGTATGACCAACCTCCTGGCTGTGCCAGGCTTGGGGTCTCTACCCTCTGAATAAAGGAGCCCATCATCCCAATATACTTTATGGGTACCTTGAGCATTCCCAGCAGCCTCAGCAGCAGCCTGCTGTCTGAGGGGTTCAAGAGAAGGACAGGTTAACTGAGCCTGCCCCAAGTCTGCCCTAGAAGGTCCCCCTGTCCCCAGAAACTCAACCTGATCAGGTTCAAGCTCTTCAGGGACAGTTCCTTCAGGGGTCTCATGATCATCTTCCTGTGAAGGCTGATCTTCACTTGTAGGCAGTTGGGAAGGCACAGCCTCTACCCTCCTGTTCTTCTTCTTGGAAGGTACTTGGTCCATTGTTCCAGGATCCAAGACCTGAGGTTCAGAGAGGCACTTTTTGGCCTGTGACCTGGTCACAGCAAGGACATGTGATGATATCCCTAACATCTCTGCAGTGTTGGGGGCTCCACCCTTTTTACACTCACTTGTCCAGTGAGAGGTGTTTTTACATGTACTACACCAGTGTTTTCTTTGACCTTCTTTCTTCTTCTTCTTGTAAGTTTGGGACCCACCCTCAGTATTAGTTTGGGGCCCTGTTGAAGACTTCTGGTCTTTAGCTTTCTGCTCCCCACCCTTTCTGGTCTGTTTTCTTTTGGTCACCACCCTGGTTCTGGTTCTTTTGCTTAACTCTGGTTCTAACCCATTTGTTTCCCAATTCTTGGGGAGAGGTCAGATCTGAGTCAACCAAATGTTGATGCAACTGCTGGTTCTGACAGTTATTTAAAATCTGTTCTCTCATCAGTAAATTGTACGATCCTTCATAGTCTGTAACCTTACTTCCCAGCAACCAGCCCTCCAGAGCCTTAGTGGCACATTCAACAAATTCAGACCAGTCCTGAGTCTGTGTCTTCTGGGTGTCTCTAAACATTAACCTGTACTGTTCAGTGGTTAAGCCTAACCCATCAATCAGAGCACTCTTCAGGACCAGGTAGTTTCTAGAATCCCCATCACTAACTGTGAGGAGTCTGTCTCGGCCTCTACCTTCAAAGGAGAGCCACTGGATTGCTGCCCACTGCTCCTGAGGGAACTGCTGTACTCTGCAGGCTTTCTCAAGTGCAGTCATCCATTTGTGGATGTCATCCCCACTCTTGTAAGGGGGCACAATCTTACTCAGGTTTCTATTGTCATAGGACCTGTCTTTATCCTTTTGGATATTGCTGCCACCAGTGGATCCTAATCCACTCTCTCTAGGCTGTCTTGCTCTAGCAAGCTTCTCTTTGGCCAGGGCAACTTCTGATTCTTGCTTCTGGATCCTAAGTTCAGCCTCTCTCATTTTGGCCTCATGTTCCCTTCTCTGAGGGCTAGACAACTCCCTTCTGGAGTGTCCATGAGAACCTCTAGAAGCTTGGGAGACATTGGACTCACCTGAGTGATTCCTTCTCCTCCTTTGCTCCTGGTTAAGTCCACTTGGGGGTCTGAATGGGTTGGACTCACTTTCAGTCCCAAATGTGCTTAAGTTAGCCGGGTTAAGCCTGCTGACTAGCACCTGACTATTTCTCCCTTCGTCAGACCCACTTTCCTCCTCCTCCTCCTCCTCTTCTTTCTCATCCTCTGGCTGAGTATCTCCAGTGACCTGGTCTTCCTCATCTATCTGGATGACAGGGGCAGGGGGGTCAGTGCTGTCATCTTCAGTGGCAGTCCCTGAGTTGCCTGGTTTGGAGGTCTTTAGAGCTTCAGACTGGTCTAAAAGCTCTCTGAGGTGACCTGCTGTAGGGGTAGGACCTGTTTTGATTCCTCTTAAGGAACACAGCTGCCTCAGTTCTTTAAAAGTAAAGATAGCAAATTTGGATGGTGCCCTTGGAGGGTCACTCTCAACAGAGATAGGTCCAGTGGATCCCTCTGCTCCAGACATTGCTCTAGTGTGGGTGGATATGTTGCAATCTACCTACACTGGTGTTTGCCTACCAAACCTATCTAGTAGTTGTAGTCAGGGTGTGCTACTCCCTATCCTCTACAACAACTAAGTTCAGTAGAACTTATACTAGTCTTGTTTTAGTGTACCTATCAGGTACCTGTATGATCTTTCAAATGATACTCTCCAAAGATTGTAATGGTAAAACAACAGCAAGCTCAAATCCCAACCGCTGCTCACCAATGTGAGAAGTTGGCCTGGTATATGATGCTCACTAGTTCTAGTGATCACCTTGTACCATGCCAAGCAACCCTTATGATGATTGGTTGTAAGTCAACCTTAATAGACCAGCTATCCTAGTAGCGTGGACAAAGCAGTCTTAGGCTAAACTCTGTAAAGGCATGTGAAGCAAGCTGTTTTACCATACACAATCCCCTTGAATACCAAATGAAAGGACACCACACAGATATATATTGAAAATATATATAGATTTATTTCTACAAATATCCCCTATACTCTTTATGAGCACAGAAGCAAATGCGTTAAAACAAAACACAGTTTAAATACACAAAAGTTGCACAATATGGATGAGCCCTAGGGGCCACCTAAACCATATACTAAAATAGTGGTATAAGAACCACTATGGGGAAGGGAAAGAGGCCTAGGGCCTGGGGAATCGCTGGAGCTGTTCGAGACTAGCAGTGATGAAGTCGGGAAAGACCGCGGGACTCGGGTGCAGTGCTCAAAGTGCACGCATGCACCAATGTTAAGTCAATGGTGCATAAAAGTTACAAAGTTAGTGTTTTAGGAACCTTCCGATGGACCTACAAGGATAAAACTTTAGACACAGGCACTAGAGGTGTATACCAGTGTGGGAACACCGGCGTTGCTGAGTTACCTCACCCACAGGAAGCGGGTGCACAGGTGCAAAGTTGTGTCGGGTTTCGTCACGCAGGTCGATGGTGCTTGGAGCTGAAGATGCTGCAGGCGGGTCGTCGAGGAGAGTTCCGGTGGATCCAAGGGTGGATATGAAGAGGTGAAGACCTGAAAGCAGAGGGGACAATGTTCAAAGTCACTAGCCAGTGACCACCGTGGAACCAGGATGGAACCAGGCAATGTCGGGTGCAAACAGGTGAAGAGGTGCAGCTTGTCTCCGCAGCCACGTGGACACGAAGAGGTCAAGGACATCCAGGAGTCGATCACAAGCTGTCCCACGAAGGCTCTAGCTGATGGTCGTGTCGGCAACTTGATTGGAGCAAACAGGCCTTGGCTAATGCAAGCCACGCAGGAATTGGAAAAAGCTTAACACTCGGACCAGCAAGGTCAGAGCAGGTGCTCCTTTTCAGGGGAGCAAGGGCCCGTCTGGCGCAACCAGACCAGCATTGCAAATTGTAGGTTTCATCACCAAGATGGCCACTAGCCACGTGGCAAGTGACCGGGATGGCGCGTCAACTGGTAAAGTGCAAAAGGGCCCCACGCAGATCGTGGAGATGCTGGGGGGCTGATCTTTGGTGCAAATGCTGCTCGGTGTCGGGGCTTCTCAAACCCCAAAGCACAGCATCGAGGGTGCCTTGGGTGCTGTGCAGTCAGCTCTTTGGGGGTCTTCCAAGATGTCCGGTCCGGAAGACCATAGGATAGCAGACCCTACTCTCCTACAGGGAGACCGTAACAGCACCACCTGTTACTGACCGATCTCCCTAATTGATTCCGTGGTTAAGGTTGTGGGAGGTGTAGCGCTGAATAGATTGACAATTTGGGCTGAAGAAAACAGGGTTATATCTGACATCCAAAATGGGTTTCGCCCAGGCCACTCTACTTTAGCACAATGCCTAAATTTGTATATGGTTCTCGGGAAGTACACCGTAGTCCGACGGGGCACCATCTACATGGAGTTCATGGACCTTTCCTCTGCGTTTGATTATGTCAACCGGGGGAAACTGTGGGAGTCCGTAAGCGCCAGGTGGGTGGAGGCCCCCCTGGTCAACTTCCTGAGGGACCTTCATAAGGACACAAAGGCCAACGTTAGATTTTCGCAGGACCTTAGGGTATCCAGGGATTTTTATGTTGAAAGGGGAGTGAGGCAGGGCTGTATCCTGGCCCCCTTCCTTTTTAATTTGTACATCAATGAGCTAGATGCGTTCCTGGTTAAAACCGGAGTTGATTTCCCTTACGTTGGGCGCAGTGGTTTGCCCGTTCTGATATACGCAGACGATGCCATTCTCTTGGCTAGAACTGCTAGAGGACTGCAGTCCCTACTGAATGCTTTTCGTAGTTTCATGGCTGCCCGCGATCTAGCCATCAATAACACCAAGTCCTACATTATGCAGGTGGGGCGCGTCCCAAGAAACAGTATTCGTTTGTGGTAAATGCAGAGAAGGTTTCCCTGACTTCAACATTTTCTTACCTGGGAGTCTTATTCGATGACCAGCTAAAATGGGGACCGTTGGTGCAAAGGAAAAGAGGGGAGATAACTCGGGCAAATAGCGCCATCTTCAACTATGCGACGAAAATGGGCAAGCGCCCAGTCGCCGCATTGCTGAAGATTTACCAGGCAAAAAGTGTTGCTTTGGGCAGTTATGGCAGCAAACTATGGGGGTATGCAGCAGCCGAAGGTATTGGGGTGGTTGAGAACAACTTCTTAAAACAGCTTCTGGGGTACCCAAGGGAACCTCTAACTTAATAGTTCATGAGGAAACTGACTTACCCTTCATCGGCGACATCATAGCACTACGGCCCCTATTATTTTGGCTGAAGTGCAGGTTAAATAAAGATCTGGTAATCAACCATCAGCTGTTAAAAGAAGTTTTGTTCTTGGACCATATGCTCGATATCCCATGGTTAAAATATCTAAAAGGCTGCTTTACTGAGCTAGGGGCGCCCGGACCTTTTTTTAAATCCAGATTTGATTGTCAGCGCAGATGTGAAGATTGTAAAAAAAATCGTTTATAGTAATGAAAAAACTACATCGAGATCGGGTGGAAATGGCAAAACCCAGCATCCACAAATTCATGATGCTCAAAACCACGCCACTATTGGAGCCAAATTTATCATGGCCCATAACAAGCCACAAGCGGTTTCTGTTAACAAGGTTCCAGCTGGATTATTTTCACTTATTACTAGCTGTACCGAGGGGGGGATTCCATGGAGGTCTAGTATTACCTCCCTGCGGCTGCGACAATGAGTATCCGCATGACCTGGTGCATTTTCTATTGGTTTGTTCCCTCTATGATGTTCCCCGGAGGTTTTGTTTGAAGCCCCTTTTAAAAAAAAATTATTTTAACCAGGTCCGCCCAGCCCTTTGCTATTTACAAATGTTAAAACCCCAAAGCACCCTATTTGGGACAATGGAATCTGTGAGCGTACTGCTCAATAATATAACCTTTATGATACAGACTTTTATCCTGACTAGAATATTAATTACATTTTGAGCAGATTTATGTAAGATACAGACTGGATCGTTTTAAAGTTGATACATTTTTCTACTGCAACAGAGAATTATTTTATTAACTGGTCAAAATGTTTACAATAATGGATATTGATTTTAAAGATTATTTAATGTATGCAACGGTTTTCACTAATCATGCGTAGCAAAAAATTACTTACTTACTTACTTATTTGTGATTGGTTTATTGAAATGAGCTCTAAAATCCAGAAACTGTAGGGAGAACTAATAGCTATATAAATTCTCGCCACTATATCTGTAGTCACTTTTAAAAAAAGTCTACATGTATTTCTCGGGTGTTTGTTACATTTTACATCTTATTTCTTTTTTTTTATGGAATGAATTTTACAAGGACTGAGATCATGGCTATAGTACATGTTTTATCCGTGTTTTATGCCCATTGTTGTATTGTCACTTTTATGGTTTTTACTCTTGTAAAACCGAATAAAGTATTTTGAAATTGAAATTGAATCATTTAGGTGAAGGAGGACATAAAGCGTCACCTGAAAATTTGCAATTTTGAACCACATCAGTGAAATATCTGGGGCACCAGATAGAAAGAGGTGTTAGAAGGGTTACCTCAGAAAGAATCAGAATAATCAAAAACATGAATCTACCTCAAACTCAGAAAGAGATCAGAATGTTTCTTGGAGTTGTAGGTTACTGCAGGCAATGGATTGTGGGATTTGCAGTCCTAGCAAAACCATTGATACAAATGACAAAGAAAAGAGCAAAGGACCCGATAGAATGGGATGACGAAAGCATGACTGCTTTCTTGAAATTACGAGAATGTCTGTGTACAGCTCCAGCATTATGGATGCCTGACTATTCAAAAGATTTCGCACTATTCTGTGATACACGAGATAATTGTGCACTTTCAGTTCTGACCCAAACTCATGGTCTAATGAGACGTCCTGTGACATATTTTTCTTCTACAATGGATCCAGTGGAATATGCATTGCCAGGATGCCTGAGAGCAGTAGCTGCAACCTGCATGAACCTTGAGCAAAGTGAGTCCATTAATATGGGACATCCAGTGACAGTGTATGTTCCACACGCAGTTGTGATTTTGTTAACAAGGACCAAGACTCAGTACCTAACTCCTAGTCGGCTGACTAAGTATGAGCAAATCATTGTAGGAGCAGGAAATGTAACCATTGCCAGGTGTAATATTCTGAGCCCAGCAACACTGCTACCTGATTCACACTTTGCAGAAGTGAAGGGAGAAGTTGAACATGATTGTATCGACCTGACTGAATACAGTACAAAACTGGGTCCAGACATAGGAGAAGAGCCATTAATAAATTCCGAATATGAGCTATTTGTAGATGGCTCATGTATGAGACATGAGGGAGGAGGTTTGGGTGCTGCCTATGCAGTGTGCACATTGGGGGGTCCAGTTGAAGCATCCTATTTACCTGGAGTCAAGTCTGCACAAGTAGCCGAATTGGTTGCATTAACAAAAGCCTGCAAATTTGGGAAAAAAAATTGGAAAATAACCATTTACACTGATAGTCAGTATGGTTACAGGGTTGTGCACGACTTTGGCAAACTCTGGATGCAAAGGGAGTTTCTGACTTCTTCAGGTACTCCTATTAAAAATGGTCATTATGTAAAAGATTTGTTGGTAGCAATTCAATTTCCAAAAGAAGTGGCTGTGGTCAAGTGTGCTGCTCACCAATCTGGAAATGACAAAGTGACAGCCGGTAACCGATATGCTGACCAATTAGCCAACATTGTACCAAATTTAAAATGGCTGAAAACAAGAAAGTTGAAGCAGGCAGAAACAGCTGCCAAATTATGTTGCTTGAAGGTGTAAGAATGTGGGAGGAAGTGGGAGATTTGTAAAATGAAGCAGAACCAAAAGAAAGGGAAGAGTGGAGGAAAATAGGTTGAAGATGGTGTCATTGTTTACCTTGATGGTAGGCCTGTGTTACCAGACTATGATTGCTCCTGTGGCTAGGATGTTCCACGGAGATTCCCATCTAGGGCGGGATGCCATGATCAGGTTGTTCACACAGAGTTGGTTCAATGCGAGGTTCAGAAAGGTAGCAGAGCGTCTTTGCCAGAGGTGTCTAGTTTGCCAGCAAATGAATCCTGGAAAGAAAACTGTAGTGTTGCCAGTAAATATTGGAAAGGCAGAAGGCCCATTTATAAGGCTACAGATTGATTTTATCCAGTTACCACCTTGTAGAGGGCTAAAATATATTCTTGTCATTGTTTGTTTGTTCTCATAATGGGTGGAAGCTTACCCCACACGTAGGAATGATAGCATCACTGTAGCCAAACTCCTACTCAGAGAACCCATACCTAGGTTCGGTTTTCCAGTAACAATTAAATCAGACCGAGGCTGTCATTTTAATAATGAAACTATTGGCCTAATCTGTGAAGCATTCAACGTTAAGCAAAAGTTGAACTGTGCATACCACCCAGAGGCTTATGGAGTGGTAGAACAACTGAATGGCACAATTAAGTCGAGATTGGGAAAGATGTATGAATCTACCTGATTAGAGTGGCCAGATGCTTTACCTCTTGTTCTAATGGGACTCAGAAGTATTCCAGACCAGAACACAGGCTTGAGTCCTCATGAAATACTAATGGGAAGAGCAATGAGACAAGCATGGGTGCCAGGACACAAGCTGATAAATATATCTGATGATTTAGTACTGGAGTACTGCAAAGAACTGTCTGACCAAGTGCGTTCTATCTCTCACCAGTTTGGGGAAGACACTGTCGCCAGACAAGCAGCTCCAGCACATGACCTGAACCCAGGTGATTGGGTAGTGTTAAAGAAACACACTTGAAAATCTTGCCTTGCTCCAAGGTGGGGAAAACCACGTCAAGTAATTTTGGTTACCACCACAGCTGTAAAGTGCAAAGGAATTCCACACTGGATCCATGCCAGTCACACAAAAAGAGTGAGTGAACCTGTTGAAACTGAAGCTGAAGGTTGTGCAGTTGAGGGGTCTCAAGACATCGATCCTGAAGTAGCTGAAGAGGAACAACCAAGCACCAGTCAAGATGATTGGATTCCAGTATTTGAGATACCTGGAGAATACGTGAGAACCAGAAGTCAGACTTATCTAGACAGTCAGAGTGATAGTGAGGATGAGAGAGATCTAGAAGAACATACTCATATTACAGAAATCCAAGCTAACAGTAATTCTGAGGAGGACCAGATAGGGAAAGATAAAGATACCCAGACAATCAACACTTCCCAAGGAACTCCAGAGTCTGAAGAGGGACAGATAGTTATTAGGGCGGAAGCTCAGACAGAAGAAAATCAAGGGTTTAAAGAGCTTGAGCAGGGCCAGATCGGAGTAGAAAAATGTGTTCAGGAAGAAGAAGGTGAAGCAAACCAAAGTCAAATTCAGCAAACACCTGAACAAGGACAGACTAGTGACAAGGCAGAAGAAACTGAAATAAGACCTGGACCAAGTCAGACAGAGAGGGATACAAAGGATAACATCGAAATAGATGTGCCACAACTGAATGAAAATAAGAGAGCACTGGAAGAAGGCCAGAGCACAGTGCCAGCTAAGAGGCTCAGAAAAGGAGACAAGTGGCCTAGGTTTGTCAAAAGACTGAGATTTCATCTAAAAACAATAAATGAAGAACCAGAACAAGTAAATGAAATAAAAAGTCAAGCTGAACAATCTACAGTACAACCAAGAAGGAGAAGTCCATGACTGAAAAGACTGAATAACAAATTTAGAGGTCCAGAAGGTACTTACATCATCCTTGAAGATTTCGAGAACTTAGAAATAAGTGATGAAAGTGATGACAAATTAATAGCTGATCAGACTGATGGAGAAGTGAGACCCACTTGAAAATTTCACAGGTTAAAAGACTGTGTAAAAGCTTCAAAGAAGGGTTAGGACTCCTTGGTCAGAAATGGCTGATCATACTGTTAATGGAAGACCGAAAAGAAACTGTTTGAAAACATGCTGTAGAATATGCACATGTAGTATTGTAATAGTACTCGTAGTATGGTTAGGACTGACAATAGCCATTCCTTACATAATGACTAGAGACATAAAGAACAACACTAGTGAGCCTGAAACTATAGATACACCTAGAAGAATGGATACACAAGAAAAAGCACTTAGCATTAAACAATGGAAGGTAGATTTAGAAGCATCAGATGAGGAAGGACTACATTATACTGGAATTAAAAACAGAACTCATTTAAATGTATTTGCAAATCCATTAGTACACTATGTAGAAGCTATGGAAATGGAAGATTGCTATGTGTGTATAAAATTACCCACATCGGTTGCTGAGGGGGTTACGTATCATTATTTACCCCTAACATATAGTATTTCATGTAGTATTTTAGCTAGTTTATTCTATAAGAAAGGACCTTGCATTATTATTATGCTAATTCAGATGTAATATTTTCTCAACTTCCTCTACGTAGTAACCTGAATCCTGTACATACCAAGAGTGATGTAACACGTCATATGGGTGAATACTTTCTAACTATAGGTACAATAAATATAGCTGAAGCACACAAGAATAATTTAACATGCTTATTACGTGAAAAAGAGAAAATATTTTTGAATATGGTTGAGAAAAGGAGAGAGAATTTCCAAAGAAAGGCAAATGATAAGAATCATAAAATTCCTAAATGGGCTGAAAATATAGAGTTCACCCCAAATGTCAGGGCTCATGCTGCTATGTTGCTGGATTTCGAAAAGATAGGGAAACTCTGTCTCCACAGGGAAAGAACTAGTTATTATAATAGTATATTCATTGGTTCCAGTGAATGTGAACACAATCAAAAGGTAATTGGGGGTTGGGGTTTCAAAGATGGAACTGAACCTGTGTTTCCTGGAATGTATTTTATATGCGGAAACAAGGCTTATTACAAACTACCAGATCATTGGTATGGGAGCTGTTATTTTGGAATAGAATGCCCAAAGATATGTCATGTAAACAAAATCACTGGAAATAATGAAGAAACTAATCGATTAATACGTAGCAAAAGAGCTAGTTTTGGAGAAATAGTAGGTGATATATTTAGAGCATTGATACCTACAGTAGGAGTGCTCTGAATACGCACAGAATTTGCAAATTGTCAACAGTAGTGGATCGTTTATCGACTGATACTGCTGGAGGGTTCCTAATGGACAATACTGAATTGGTTGCGATCAGATCAATGGTTTTACAAAATTGACTTGCTCTTGATACATTATTAGCAAAAGAGGGCGGAGTCTGTAGAATGTTGAAAGCGCAACATTGTTGCACTTACATACCTGACAAAAGTGTTGAAATTAACAGGTATGTAATAAATATTACCAATTTGGAAAAAGAGCTTAAACCACTGAAGGTTGATAGTGCATGGAAGAGACTTACCTGTGGTCTCTCCTCTATAGGTAGTTGTCTTTCTAATGTAGGAAAATGTTTTGTAGGTAGAATACTGATGCCAATGGCGGGAATAGGCCTACTGATTTTAGGGATAATAATTTGTTGCAAATGTCGTAAGCACAAAAAGACATATACAGTAAATAAGAGAGGGAAAAAGAGAAGTATTGATGAACTTGAATTATAAGAGTTGAATGGAAAAATATACAGAAAGTGAAAAACTTTTACGCAAACAGTGAAAAGAAACAAAATGGAAAGTTTGAAGAGATTGAGTTGGGAGACTTGTGAAAAGTTGGCATCTGTTTCATTAATTAGTGATGATTTAAAATATCATCAAAGAAGGGATTGATGGAGCAAGAATTCGCACGTAATGCGCCTTGCTTGTATTCAGTCCTCTCGACATAACGTTAATGTACTAATTAACATGTTTCATTTACTAAAAGCTGCATTACATGACCCATCTAGTATCCAAGGAAAGCTCGACAATGTGCTTTTAGTAACTATAATCCGCTTGCCCTAAAATGGCTCCTGCTACGTGGGATTTCCTACTGCGCATGCATCTGTCATACTCATGTGATATGACGTCTTTCTCGGTTTGGAGGGAAACTTTCGCTTCTGCGTACTAGAACTAAGATGGCTGCTCTATGTTACAGCATGCATGAAGCTTGCACTGCTGCTTTTGCTAAGCTGTTCGTTTTGCCTAATCATTAACGCAATAGTAAAATTAAAGGAATGGGAATAGAGTAGAGATAAGTGGTATACAGTATATTCATTTATTCTGTGTTCTAAAAGTGTTTCTTTTCTATTTTTCATGTAACGATAATCTTGGGCCTAGGAGGTGTTATTACTCCATCTTGAAAACCCACACTGCGCATGTCAAACTCCAGAAGGAACTGAAATCATTTGACATTGAAGCCATGCCAAGCTTACAGCACACTAGAAGATGCGCCTGGGAATCTAACCTCCTGACCCCAAGCGGAAGAAAATACTGTTAACATTGTATTACTATAAAAACATCCATTGTTGGGTGGAATAAAGATGCATGGAAAAATTAAAATAGATGGGCGGGAACGTTAATAAAATATTCAGAAGTAAAAGTTTCATTTTAGTATGGTGTGATTATCTCTCCCCATCTCTTGTCCAATCAAAATTGGGGATCCTTACACTTGCAACATTGGGGGGTGGTACACTGTCCTACAAAATGGTATAACTAGAGTAGGCTTAGTTAGCAAATTTGTCCGACTTGTCCAAATAGCTGACCTGTCACTGACCCAATGCACTCAATAGGTGATGGAGAGCAGAGGTGCTGGCGGAGCACTCTGTCAGAAGATTCGTTAACCCAATCAGGGTTCGGAAGCAAGGGTGCTGGTGGAGCACTCTGACGGAAGATTCGCTAACCCAATCGGGGTTAGGCTGTTAGCTGCAGAGAGGGTTGTAGTGCTGGCATCGCAACTTTAACTGTGGGTGCCGGTCTTAGCCTGTGGTAGTCCTGTCCTGATCCAAATTTGGCTGTACCTGTCCTGATTTCTGATTGACACCTGTTGTCTCACTGGCACTCACACTTTGGGTTCTATCCTCTAACTGACCCGTGGCCAGGGTTAGTTCTTCATACCATTCTAGGTAAATATTCTATGTGGGTATGTCATTGTACTGTTTCCTTCTCTCCTCCAACCCTAATGTCAAATGCGTCAAGACTGCTTTATAAAATCTTTGCATATCTTCATTCTCATCATTATTTTCCTGAAGGAAAGATTTCTGATGTTTAATATTTAGATTAAGACATTTAAGAGATATAGATAAAGAGTTTACACTTTTCCCAAGTTTGTGGTTATTGTTCGAGTGCAAATATTATAATTTTACCTATTATTCTAATTCCTGTGATCCCTTAGGACTTAGTTCCCTTAGTTACCGATGACAAGGATTGGTAAGTCAATGATATAGGTCCTAAATGAAATTTATAAATCACTGATTAGAGTAAGTGCACGGGTTACCTGATTAAAACTCATAGATTTGTGTTTATGGGCCCAGGTGAGTATGGTAAAACCGAGTCAAGACACCTGCGCGATCTATCACCGCCACCCCCAAGGGCCGGGTCCTGCAATGTCCCGGAGTGCTCACCCCTTGGACATTGCTGTTTGCTATGCCAGGGCGGAAGCACAGCTCCCGTCCTGCCATAGCAAACATTGCTTTGCTTCGTTAAAGCAAACCTGCTCTCGCTTCAATGAAGCACAGCAGAATTGCTTTTGGGCCAGGGGAGCTGCATGTTAGAAGCTCCCCTTGCTCAAAATCAATGCCGGCTCACGCAGGGGGCGGGGAGCTGGCAGGGACCATGGGGGCACTGGGGCCCAATGTTGAGGGCCGGCCCCGGGGGATGGGGTCCCTGGGGCCAGATGTGGCCCCTGGGAGGGAGGCCAGGCGGCCTCCTGCTCGAGATTTTTATTTTTTTAAACAGGAAGGTCGGTCCCGAGGGATGGGATCCGCGGGGCCATAATTGGCCTATGGAGGAGGGCCACGCGACCCCCTCCTGAAATAAAATGCAGGCTGCTAATGCCCGGGGGGTTGGTGTCCCCAGGGCCAGTAGTGGCCTTAGGAGGGGGACCACGCGGCCTCCCCTCCACATTTTGGCAGGCCCCAGGGATGGGATCACCAGGACGAATACCGAATAATTGAAGTAGGGCATTTGTTTTTCTATTTTAGAGTTGCGGCTCCGAAGCGGCGCTCAGCGTGGCCCCCCAGTGTAACATTGTGTTGAATTCACAAATTTACCTCAAGTAAATAATTAAGTGGTACAAAATGTATAAGGTAGTGTTGTATTTGTGAAGTTGCTTTGAAGAGGAACTGTGATTGAAGTTAATGACAAGATTACTATTGTAGATCCGCGATGGATTCTCAAATCCTGAAAAATGTAAAAAAAAAGTATGTATGTTTAAATAAGAATAAGATTTACTATTGTGGTTTGGGTGGCTCTAAAAAGAGCCCTTGTTTTTATTAAGAGTTTGTTGTAGCTACATGTAAGTATGGATGCAGAGCGTTACGTTGTTGGGAAAGACTCTGTTCCCATGATCTGAGAAGTGTACTCCATCACGTCTGTAGATGTTATCCATATCAAAACGTAAATTGTTGTTATAGATGGAGCCCATCCTATGGTCTCCGAGGTAAGCAGAAACAGCTATATTGACATTTTCCCTAGCTTTTTCAATCTGTGAACAGAATTGAGTTGACCACTTCCATTTATGACTTTGGCATATAATAGAGTATACAAAGACAGTTTTGGGGAAAAGCAACATCAATTGTGCAAAGGTATCCTTCATGAGCATTTCCAGTCCTACCCTCCTCTCTGTGCAATCCATTTAATATTCACATTTTGCAAAGCTAGATATTTGACAATACCTCTGCGTTAAGCATACCTTTTGCAACAGAAAACATAGCTGTGCCCAACAATCCATACAGTAAGTATCTTGAAGGGATATCCGGAAGTAATGAAAAGATGTCTGTAGCTGAGGTAGTCAGTTGGTAGAATGAGATATATCTAAAATGGTGGACAAGATACTTTCTTTTAAAAAGTAGAGAATTGATTTGCTGTTTAAGAACATTCTACACTGAAAAATATGGTGCATGTTACTTTCTTTAAAAAGCATGTTGGTTATTGGTCAGTAAAAAATGTTTGAAAGGCACAGTAGATAGGATAAGGTCATATTTTGCAATTGTCAACCACACCTGCTGTTTGCATTTGCAACATTGTGTGCTGTATTTGAAAATATGGTGAACCTGTGACCTTTTAGTTCAGTTGAATGTTCCATGAACTGTTATTATGGAAACTGGCATTAAGCAGAATGGTGGAAGGGTTGAATGTTATCTGTGGTTTTAAAATATGGAATTGTAATTTTTATATAAGTGACATGTTATTAAAGTAAAATGTCCCAAGTCTGTACTATGTTTAGAAGTGGTGTGTTCTTAACAAATAGTGGTATTTTTATTTGCAATACATTTTTGACCTCCTCTATGAATTCGTGGCCCCATCACGTTTGTGCATGGTGGGGTCGCGACTCCAAAAAATTCTAGAAGTGATTTGGGCATTTTTAGAAGTCAGTTGGTATGGGTTAATATGTCTAAACAATATAAATGTCTTTTATAATTTAAAATAATGTAGGAAACAATGTGATGTGTTACTTATGTGTATTTGTATGGAGAAAGAAAGGGAAAGTTTGCCATTACTGGTTTTACCTTGCTGAGAGTGGTGCATTACTTTGATTGTGTGGATAAAAAACATCTTTTATGAGTTTGTGATATTCTAAATTTTACAAATCAATTTGGAAGGTGAGTTATACATTTGTGAGATGTATTATGTAATAGCTTAATTTTTAATCTTTGAAAAGTATTCAAGAACGGTAATGTTTGAAATAAATTATTAAATATAGAGATGTTCCTTTTTTTTTTCTTTTTTTATTGAAGCCAAAGTTTGTCAAACATAAACATTTACATTTTGCAACATTATATTGTACAAAAAAAGACACAAAGATAAAAGTCTATCTTGACAATATAAATCACTACTGAGTCACAATGAATCTATTAAGCATTCTAAAAAAAGAGTTTCGCCAGGTATAAATATCAAACAAAAAAGCCCCCTGTAAACATTTACACAATAAATTGATAGATAGATAATTAATAAGGTCTAAAATCTCATTCCACCCCTCCACCATGCAACAACAGCTGCAGCCATTCCCTCTGCTTATTAGTCAAAGCTGGAACCCCATGTTTTATTTAATTTCTTAAGTCCCCCAATTCTTGCCGCAAAGGTATATTCACTTTTCTTCACCCTTCTCATCTTCTGACCCCATTCCAGGGCTGACGGAATTAAGTCAGAATGCCATTTTTGTAAAATCAGTGACCTTGCGATTGCCATAGCTATATACAAAAATCTAGTCACTGAATCTAGACAAGGGAGGTCAGGATCGAAGCCAAATAAAATTAACCTGTCATTTACTTTCAACTGTAAATTGCATTCTTTTTCCAAATACTCAAATACCTCTACCCAATACACATTAGTTTTTGGACAGCAGAGCATAATATGAGACCAATTAGCAGCAGGATAATTCAAACATCGGAAGCATTGAGAGGACTGATTGGGGTGCATCTTTGCAAGGGCAACTGGGGTTCGATACAGCAGCCATTTACTAAAAAATAACATCCTACGCCAGTTTGCCCCACTTAAAGAACTAAAGTTTAACCTGTTGATCGTGGACAAAATATGGGGAGAGATTTGGCAGTTCTCCTGCTCTGACCATTTCCTTAAAGCTTTTGCTTCAAGATCAGCCCCCCTTGTAGAAGCTTAATATTTCTTCCAGGCGCCTGGCTTCCTATCTGAAGCCTTAACTAAAAGATCCTACACCAACTGATTTTGAGCCAAAAAGAGGGTGACATTTGTTTCAGCAAGGTATTTAAATAAAGTGCCATAAGAGTTCATAAGGATAAAGTCATTGATCATTAATTGGCGCATGTCTGCTATGGACACCCAGTTACCATTCCTTATAAAATCTGAAATTTTAAGCTACCCAGCTGCCGCCCATTTTACGGCAAAATATGTGGGTTGTCTAACACCTATCAAGGGGAGGATTTCTTCTAATAAGGAAGCAGAGTTAATCGCCGGAATAGAATATTTTTAAAACAGTGCCTGCCTTCTTTTAAAAAGCCATTGCAGACTCTTGTAATGGACCAACTTTGGAGACCTAAACATTAGCAGGGGGGAGTGAATTTGACTATCATGACACATAAGATTGATAAAAATGTTGCAGAAGAAATGTACTTGCGGTGGAGGCTTGAACCTTGATAAGTATTGTGCAAAAAGCGCTTCATAGTAGCTTTTAAGATTGGGAAATATTAAACCACCCTGATCTAAATCTTCTTACAAAGTGCTAGGCGTGTTTTTTTTTCCCCAAATAGAGACTGTAAACATTGACTCGATCTGAGACAAAAAGGAGCCCGATAAAGTGCACAGAATTGAGGAAAACAGAAAATTGAATAACGGCAAGACAGACATTTTAATCAGAGCCACACGTCCCAATATAGACAAAGGGAGTAGGTTCCATCTGAAAAACAGGCCTTTAACTTTCTTTATTAAGGAAACAAAATGTAATTTATATAGATCCTCTATTAGATTGGAGAAGAATATTCCCAGGTATCTCTTTGGGTTGGACTTAACAGAGCGCTGAATGTCGGGGTGTAGATTTATTGTATGAATGAAATGAAAATAAATTTATAACGCGCTGAACTCAGCCCAATGGGCATCAAGGCGCCTAACATAATATATTGAATAACCATTCAATGCTTAATGATAGGCTGTCCCAAAATACCAGGTCTTGAGAGCTCTCTTAAAGAGGGGCAAGGATGAAAGGGCCTTGAGCTCGCAGGGGAGAGCATTCCATAGTCGAGGGCCACTGATGCAAAGGCTCTACCTCCCCATCTTGTCTTTTTAGTGCGGGGGTAAACAAGGAGGTTCTGTTGAGAAGATCTGAGACACCTGCTGGGTACATAGTTAGAAAGCAGAGATCCCAGACCATCGGCCGGTCCTGCTGTAAGAGCCTTATGGACTAGGCAAGTAATTTTAAAAGAAATGCGTTGCTCAATGGGTAGCCAATGAAGATTTTTCCTGGCTAATGTGGTGGAGGCGGAGCAAGGAAGGTCCAGAACAAATCTCGCTGCTGCATTCTTTGTTACTTGCAGGCGATGTAACAGTCCCTTGTTAATCTCAGTGTATAGCGCATTGCAATAATCTAAGCGAGATCCAACCAATGCTACCACTGTTTGTTTTCTTGCCTGCGGGGATAAGTAGTGAGCTATTCTACGAAGGATTTTTAGAACTCCCCAGCAGGTAGCTACAGTTCTATTGATCTGTAGGCTCATGGCCAGCTCAATGTCGAAGATGACCCCCAGGTTTCTTGCCGACTGTGACGGTGTCGGACAGGTTCCCAGTGATGGCGGCCACCATTCACTCGACCAGGCGTCCCTGTCCTTTCCGAATATCAGCACCTCGGTCTTGTCGCCATTCAGCTTCAAGGAATTGAGCGTCATCCAATCGGCAACCGATTGCATGCAACTCCTGAAGCTGAACGCTGTGGTGCTGACAGACCGTGACAGGGACACCATGATCTCAGTGTCGTCCGCATACGACACTACCTCCATCCCCTGAGATCTTACTAGTATAGCAAGTGGGGCCACATAGATGTTGAATAGGGTCGGACTTAAAGCCGACCCTTGTGGAACCCCACATTGCAAGGACTTTACAGGGGAGAGGTATTTGCCCATTTGGACCCTCTGCTCCCTAAGCTCTAGAAAGGAGGATAGAAGGTTAAGGGCGGGGCCCTCCACCCCCAACTCCCTCAGTCGAGATGTTAAGACTGAGGGAGAAAGGGTGTCGAATGCAGCGGTCAGATCCAATAAGACCAGCATCGTGGTCTGTCCTTTGTCTACATTCATCCTGATGTTGTTGGTCACAACAGTGAGTGCAGACTCTGTGCTGTGTAGTCTTCTGAAACCATGTTGAGTCTGATCAAGGAATCCCGAGGAGTCCAGGAAGGCAGACAGATGATGGTTCAGGTGCATCTCGAGCATTTTGGCTGGGGCTAGTAGTAGAGAAATAGGTCTAAAGTTTTTTAGCACTGCAGGATCCAAAGAGGGTTTCTTCAGTAACGGCCTGACGATGGCCCTCTTCCAAGCCGAGGGAAATACACCGTGCTCCAAGGCACTATTCATAACCTCCAATATGAGGGGAAGGAAGGTGTCCCTGCATTCCTTCAGAGTTTTAAGCGGACATGGATCCAAGGGAGAGGAGGACTTCGTCCTATTCAGCAGGAGGTTAAGATTTTCAAGAGTGACAGGAGGGAAATTAGTAAGGGTCTTGTCATGATCCTTTGACCATGTTTCTAAGATTGACAAATCCGTGGCTATATGTGTACCCAGATGCTTCCTCTGTATTTCCAATTGCATGGAAATGTCTACAATTTTCGTGTGAAAGAAGCTTGAGATGTTGTCACAGAGCTCCTGAGAGCCTATTATAGGATCAGGTGTTTGTAATAAACAAAGGGAATCTACGATTTTAAAAAGTTCCCTAGATGATGTCAAGGAAGTAGTAATGTGGAGAAGTGGTCTTGTTTGGTTTTGATAACTGAGGCCTTGTATATCTTTAGAGAACTTTTGTACAGCTCTCTATCCTTAGTGTCCCATGTCCTCCTCCACTGTCTTTCCTGTCTTCTACATCCTTGTCTCATCAACCTAAGTTGCTCCCCAAACCACGGGGCAGAGGGTTTACGCCTCGCAGCATACCTAGGGGTGGCAGGAGCTAAAATATCCACAGCCCCAGAAATGCAATTGGCTAGTTCCGAGGCTGCCTTCTCTGGGTCTGAAGTCAGAGAAAGGGTTCCAAAAAACGGGGCCAGGGAGTCATTAGTAATATTTTTGTAATTTCGCTTACATTCTCTTGAAGAATACTCCTTCATGGGAAGCTCTATACTAGAGGTGGTAAGTACGATAGGTACTGCTAAATGGTCAGTCCAAACTAGCTGTTCCGGTGGACCTGTCATGATCCGGGAGTCATTAGAAAAAATTGCGTCCAGCGTATGGCCTGCTCTATGTGTGGGTTCCCTGACCAGCTGTGTAAAACCGCAAGCATCTAGAGGATCAATCAAATATATAGTATCTTTGGATGTGATGTCCTCTAGATGAAAGTTAAGGTCCCCTAGTATGGTGAAGTGCGGTTTGCCTACGTAAGGTTCTAATAGTCTAAACAGGTCACTGCTGAACTGTGATCTCAGCCCAGGGGGCCTATACATCAGAATCCCTGAGAATGACGAAGATGGTGATGTTGAAATACAGAAATGAAGGGCCTCAAAGGGATCTGATGGTTTTGACAGAGCATTAGTTCTACAAGTGAAATGAGACCGGTGAAGGATAGCTAGGCCGCCACCTCTACGCTTAACTCTGTCTAATCTCTGTAAGGAATAGTTCTCTGGGATGGCTAGGAGGAGGTCATGTCCCGATGTGTCTGTGGCCCAAGTCTCCGTAATAAAAACTCATGCTGGATTCCTAGCTATCACGAAATCGTGAAAGTAGATGTTATTTTTGATGATGGAACGGGTGTTGATCAAATAACCTTTCTCAGCAGTGGCCTCATTAAGCAGTTGGCAAGGAGACAGAACATTTTTATTAAGTTCGGGGATAGTGGATAAGTTAAACCTGCATGTACCACATAAATATCCTTCCCTAAGAACTTCCAGGGTATGTCTATGATGGCAGGAGCGCGAGCAGGGTTTCATAGCAAGCAAATCTTGGATGGTATATGAGTAGGTTACCTTGGAGGAAAGCTCTAAATTCACCTTACTCAGCCCGCCCTGCAGCCCATCCTCAGCGCGGACGGGCGCAGACGGGCTGAACTCTGGCGTAACTCCGGCGTCGACCCGGCGATCCCGCTGCGCGTCGCCATTGGCCTCCTTTAAATGCGCGGGCGGAGCCCTTGTGACGCCTAGAGCGTCCGGATCGCCTTCCGGCGTGCCTCGCCTGTAGTAAGATGGCCACCGCCTGGCTTCTGAGTGTAACTGGAGTAAAGTGTAACCCGCAAAATAGCGGTGCGTTTTAGCTTCATGGCAGCTATATTATCGTGCAGGTATGTGGTCAAGAATTTTAAAAACAGGGGAAATGCAAAATCATACAAAATGAAATATACAAATCGGGTAATTTTAAAAACGCCTAAAATTCGGCAAAGCAATCTTATGCTGTCTTCCTCAATCAAAGTCACTCCCACACTGTATGGCTTCCGTCTTGCCTTTATTTATTCGATATCCCCCTAAAGCTTCAAAGTCCTCAAACAACTTGAAGATTGTACCTCCACTGTTGGCTTGATTAACAGCAAGATGTCATCTGCGTACAGCTTTATTTTGGGCATTGCTGGAATTGGAGGGCGAATATCGACACAATTTCGAATAGCTGTTGCTAAGGGTTCAAAAAGAAAGCAAATAACACAGGCGATAAAGGGCACCCTTGCCTTGTGCCTCGCTTAATTTTAATAGATCCTACTATTTTAGAGTTAATAATTATATTAGCCACCGCATTCTCATATAAGCTCTGAATTAAAGGTATCAATGACCGTGGGATGTTAAAGGAATATAAAATTGAGAATAATGTCTCCCAGACCACAAGGTCAAAGGCCTTTTCTGCGTCAAATAATAACACGAGAGCCGGAATCTTCTGAACCTCAAAATAATCCAGTGCTTCTGCAAGAAAGTGGGTGTTAGTGGCCAATTGTCTACCAGCTAAGAACCCGTTTTGATCAGCGTTGATCAACTGTGCTACAAATTTGTTAAACCTACAAGATAAAAGTTTTGTAACAATTTTATAGTCTGAATTTAATAACGTGATCGGACGATAGGAGCTAGGGTCCATCTTGTCTTTACCTTTCTTTGGGAAACTAACTATATTCCCCTGCCTAAAGATTCTGGGACTGGACCTCCTTCTAATAAAGACTTAATAGGGGTTAAAAAAATATGATAATGCCCCAAAAAAGACCTTAAAAAATTCTACAGGTAGTCCGTCTGGACCACAGGCCTTACCATTCGCCAAACTTTTTACAACTTCCTCTAACTCTATCAAGGAAAAAGAGCTTGCCATAAATTGACTATCTGAAGGAAAGTAGCAAGCAGTTGGTCATCCACCCTTTGAAGTTTACCGTAGATGGAATCGTAATGGGCCATCATGATGTCCCCAATTATCCCTGGATCTTCTGTGGGAACAGCTGTTAAGGGGCATTTTAATACCTTGATTTGATTTGCCGCGGCCTGCTCTTTGGCCTGCCTCGCCAACAGCCTACCTGTGAAATTACTTTCCTCATATACCTTCTGTTTAAAGCGTTGAAAAAAGATCTCACTTTGGATGTTATAGGCAGAGCAGAGCTCACGCTGGGCCTGATCAAGAAGCTTTTTATTGGAGACAGAGGGATCTTTAGAAATATCTCATTGAGGGCATGGATCTTATCTTCACGATGTAGCTTCTCGAGCCTAGCTTTCTTTGACATGGCTGCGTCCTTGCCTATTATCAGGCCCCGCACAAATGCTTTGAGTGAATCCCAAACTATATGTGGTGCAGCAGACTGAGTATTCTGACTTAAAAATTGTCTGATCTCTGAATCCATAAAATTCACCCACTCCTTATCATTTAAATATTGCTTATTGAAAATCCACCATTTCGGCAGTCTCAATCCTACCCCCAGGTGGACTTCCAAAGTCAGCATTGCGTGGTCTGAGAAGGCATTAAAAATAAATGTTTGTTGAGAGAACTCTAACCCCTGGGAAATAAAAAAAAATCAATGCGGGAAGAGGAACAGAACCGACCAGATCCGCACGTGAATTTCCTTTGAGACGGAAACGCTAATCGCCATGGATCATGTAGATTCAATATAGATTCATAATTCCTCAAGACTTTAAAAGATCTTGGCTTTGTCTGCCTCTTCCCTTATACTGTAGAGTCTAACCGGGGATCCATCAAAATATTAAAATCCCCTCCCACAATTAAATCACCCGGGATCCTGGTCAATGCTAGAAAGAGTTCCTCATAAGGCTTCGTATTGTCCTCTACCGGTGCATAAAAACTCACAAATGTGAGAGGGCAAGGTTTTGATCTAAACGAAAAGGAGTCCCAACACCACCTCCCAGATGGATCACTGCCAGAGTTAATATACTCTGCTTGTAAATTTTTATTAATAAATATAGCGGTCCCTCTGTGGGAGGCTGAGGAGGATGAAAACCCCCGGTAGGCTGCCCGTGTTCTAAACATAGAAAATTCAGATATCTTTGTGGTAGAAATATGGGTTTCCTGTAGGAGAATTACCCCAGGATTTTCCGTTTTTACCCATGCTTCAATAGCGCGCATCTTTCTCTTATTATTGAGCCCATTAACATTAAAAGATACAACCTTTAAATTTGATGTATTAGCCATATATGAAAACTAGTGACTTTCTAATGAAACAGAAAAAAAGCAATAGATTCTAAACAAACAACAATCTTTATTTTTCCCCTTTTGCCAACCCCTCCCTACCCCTTAAAAAAGTGGACTTCCCCCCTCCACCACACCCTCTACTTTCCCCTCCCCAAACTCAATTCGGGTATCATGTTTTTACACCCTAGTGATCTCAGCTCACCCCCTCCCCGGAATGTGTGCTGATTGTTCCCCTTGACACCTGACCTCCTGTGCTAGCCACCAAACTTACTGTTTAGTCTACCCGCAATAACATGTAGTCAAAAAAGAAAAAAGAGGGAAAAAAACAATTCTCTAGTGCGGGGTACTATAACCCTTTTACTGACAACCCAAAAATCCTGACAACAGGCTAGGTGTCAATATCATCCTGGCACTTAACTATTCTAGCCCTATACATTCAGAGAGATCTGATCCAGGAGCCCCTGGGCTTCATCAACATCAGTGAACATAAAAACTTCCCCTTCAGCAGGACTCTTACCTTGGATTGCTGAGCTATAGATGCCTTTGCCTTGAATAGTTGCAGCATTTTGACAAATTCTTTCCTGCGGCGAGCCGCAGAAGCAGACATGTCTGAAAAAATTTGACATGTTGTAGTCTCATTCATGGAGAATTGTCTTTGTTGAAAAGCTTTTGTTAGAACTGCCTCTTAGATGCGAAAATCTGCAAAATTGATCAAAATGGTGCGCAAGAGTGTTGAATTGGGAAAAGGTTGAGGTGGGTACGCGATGAGCTCTCATAATCGTGAGGTCCCCTTGAAAGTCAGGAATAACCCTTTGTTTGATGAAATTATTGACCCAGCTCAAGGGTTGGGACCCTTCCAGACCCTCCGGTACCCCAACCAAGCGGAGATTTGATCTTCGAGAATGGTTTTCCAACTCTTCCAGTTTCATTTCCATTGCCTGTTTACTTTTAGCAGCCACTTTAACCTCTTTCAAAACGGAAGCGAGTTGATCTTCTAAGAGAGAAATTCTTTCCTCAGCCTCTTAAAGCTTAATTGGGAAGCTCCCCATTGTATTCTCTATGTTCTCCAAACGTAAGCTGAGGGAGGCCAATTCCGCTTTATGAACCCTTTTCAAATCCCGCACCTTGTCTAGGATCAAATTCAGTGTATCTGGAAGTCTCCCGTAGAGTCCATCAGTATATTAGAGTCGGTATCAATATTGGCATTAGCATTAAGGGGAGGCAAAGGCAAAGATGAAAACTGTGGTAGAGGCATGGCGGAAGGGGGAGCTCTCAGATCTGCTGCCGCTACGTCCTCTTGCTGGCGGAATGGCACCTGGACCGAAGCTATTGGCACTGTTGGAACTGTCGGAGCAGGCTCAAGATTTTTCATAGAATAGGCCCGTTGCTCACTTGATTGATCCTTCCCGGAATTCAGCAGATTGACCATTGGCCTCTCAGTCTGATTAGCAGATCTAGGGTTGGTCTCTTTATTTAAATTGCGGGAGGCAGGCAGGTTGGATAAAGGAGTTTGGATGACACAATCCACCATGTTAAGTTCGTCTTGCGGACTTGGGGCCGAGCCCGGAGTCTCTAGTCTAACTACCGTGCCACCATTATCTGTATCCTTCTTAGTGTTCTTAGTATTCTGGGTACCTGGTGGGGAGCTAGGAAAGGAGGCCTGCGGCATAGGTTTTGTCAGAAATAATGAGAATTGCTTAACCCGCTTTGTACTCCCCTTCTTCTGCGAGTCCAGTTCCTTGTCCAGATTGCATTCTTCTTGCACCATTCTTGGTGGGCAGACAGCAGTTGCAGTGGCTACGGTTATTGCAGTGACCGGGTCTTTGCTGGTATACTCTTCAGGCAGTACTAGCTGCTGAGTGTCTGTGTCCGAGCTCTCTTCCTCTGCTTCTCCCTCTGAGCTCTCAGCTGTTGAGTTCATGATACGAGGCGGGGGGTGCTTTCCAATCCCGCTAGCCATGCCGCTTTCTTAGCCTCCCTTGCCTCCTTAGCTAGCCGCCGCGCCTTGGACTTTGTGAGGCGAGTATTCAGCTGTTTCCCCATCTCTGAAGTGATCGGCATATACCTACATATATGCTTATAGCGCTTATACTGCCTCTGATTCTATCTTCAGCGGTTCTATCTACGCAGAATATAAGCTTTAAGTGAGCCTTGCCTTGCTCTATCTTGCTTCCTTCGTTAAGCTTGTGAGATCAGCTTGTAAATCTGAAGCTCCGCCTCCGAGATTCACCCTCTGCCGCTCTGGAGTATGACTCTGACAAGCAAAAGTTCACTTAACCACTGCCCATAGTCTCCTCACCTCCTCCGCCTCCTTTCAAAACGCCAGACCTCCTCCGTAGCAATTTTCATGCAGCTCCGCGGGTCTCCGCAAGGCTCCCCAGTGTCAGCGACTACTTTGTTCGAGCTCCGCCAAAACCCGCCATATGCCGCCTCCTTCAATTACCACACACGCCAGCGGGGAGAAAGCAGGAGACGCCGCCGGCTAATCTTCCTGGTGAGAATCGGCAGTAAGAGCAGTGGAGACGCTGTCAGGTACACTCCACCATTCCCGGGGGCGGAGCCGTGGATCACCTGATGCTACTTGGAGGTGTGGTTCTCCGTAGCAGACATCCTCGTGCAGCTGAAACCTTGGAAATTCATAGAGATGTGTATTGTAGTTTGTTTTATTGTAGTTAAATGTTGTTTGAAATCAATTTTGGATACTAATATGTGTACATTGGAAAAAGGATTAGTGATTATGGTAGTTTGTTTTAATGTGTGGAAATCTACATTTGTAGTATACCGCATCATTTTAGGTATGGCTTTCATATTGGAGGTGGAGTCTGTCAAGTTTAAAGGTGTACATGGACTTCTGTCTTAAGTATGTCTCTACTTGTATATGTATTTTCATATGTCTTATACATTTGAAGGTGAATGATGTATAACAAAGAAGTGTTGTTGCTTTTTATGTGTTAGGCTGAAGGCTAAGAGCAGTAGTGGAATGGTTAAGATGCAGCATAATAGTAGTGTTTAAAAGATGTTGACATAAAGAATTACTGATTAAGCTTCTTGTTTAAGTTTCTAGAGAGGTACAGTTGAAATATGCTACATACTTTTTGGTGTTTGCTTGAAACTGGAAGTTTGTTCTGTGAATGTTTAAGGTTTGGATAGTGTTATGCTACAGACATATTTATGTATGCTTTTCGGAATATGATGAGACTTTTAATAAAGACATGTGAAGGGTTTGTATTTGGGTTGGTGAAACATTATAAGTAGTTGTAGAATGATACAACTACCATTCTACCCCCCTCTTTTAGTGCCAGGATGCCTGCTTGGGTTACAGTGCGCTTTATAAGTTTTGTTTACAATTACAATTACAATTAAAAGAGCAACCCGAAAGTGAGGTTTGAGATGTAATTTGTATGATGTATGGAAAAATATTTTTCATATATACCGCATAATTATCAGTGTCTGTTTGAAAATTCAAGTGTATTCTGTGATGTTTTGAGCTGTGGATGGTGTTGTGACAACTTGCACATATATTATGGTACGCATTATGTCTCTGAAGATGATAGAAATATAAAACTCCTTCTATTACTGAGGCACTACCACAATGCTACTCTAACCACCTAGGCAGTTTCAATGCACTTATAAAATCACTGAGGCACTTCTTACATACTCTTATAATCCCCCAAATATTATCCCTTAACTCATGCAATCACTCAGACATTACCTATGTACTGCTCTAATCACCCATACATTACCTCTGCACTCATGCAATCATCAATGCATTAGCTATTTACTGGTTGAATTACCCAGGCAATCCCTTTGCACTCCTCGATTCGCCCTCTCAGGATTGATGCACTCCCCCAATCATTTAGCCAGTACCCAAGCACTTATAAAATCATCCAGGCACTATCTTTACACTCCTCCAATCACTCAGGCATTCCCTCAGTACTCCTGCAATCACCCAAGCAGTACTCATGCAGTTACAAAAACACCCACTCACTTGCTATGTGCTCCAGTAATTGCCCAGATATTACTCCTGTAGTCATTAAATCACCCAGGCCGTAGTTAAGTACTACTCTTGCAGTGATAGAATTTTGCAGTGTCTACCTATGTAGTCATGTAATAATCCACATACTACCCTTGCAGTCATACAATCACCAGGCCCTACTCTTGCACTTATCTATTCACCTAGGCACTACTCAGTGTCTTATTACTGTTGCACTCATGCAAACATCCAGGCGCTCTTTGAATCATGTAGCCACTACTCATGTACTTTTATATGCACTTAGGCAGTAATATTGCATTCCATCTATCACTGAGGTACTACACTTTTACTTATGTAATCACTCAGGCAGTAGTCATGCACTGATGTAATAACCCAGGCACTACCCTTGAAGGCATAGAATCACCCAGGTGCTACTGTTGCACTCATCTATTCACGTAGGAACTACTCAGTGACTCATCTATGCCTTCAGGTGGTATTCATACACTTATCCATGCACTCAATTTTTATGTGGGCACTTATGGAATTAGCCAGTCACTATCCATCTTCTCCTGCAATTACCCAGTGACTACTTTTGGAGTCATTCAACACCCAAGCACTATGCATGGAGTAATGCAATTACTCAAGCAGATCTATTACATGTCTCAGTTTCTAGGTTTTACTATATTCCAGAAATGTTGTATATATATATATATTTATTTTAGATATGATGATGATTTCAAAATGTAGAGACATATGTATGCAAGCTTTTAACAATATGCAGAGACTTATGGTTGAGTCATATAATAGTCTTATGCTTTATATTTGCCTAGACTGAACAGTCATGTAGTATTAAAAGCACCCAAGTACTACCCATGCAGTCTTGCAATGATCCAGTCACTACATATGCACTCATGCAAGCACCAAGGTATTGTCTTTGAATCATGTAGTCACTAATCATCCTCCCATATAATCAACCATGCACTACTGTTGCACTCCTTCAATCATAGAGGCACTATCCTTGTACTTATGTAAATACTCTGCCAGTAGTCATGCTGTTATGAAATCACCCAGGCAGTGACTTTGCACGTATTTATTCACTCAGGCACTACCTCAGTACTCCTGTAATCCCCGAGAAGTACCCGTGCACTTATAAAATCACCCAGTGACTTTCTACGTAGTCATGTAAATCACCAGATATTACTCCTGTAGTCATGCAGTCATCCAGGCATTACCTATGTACTCCTTTAATCCCCCAGGCGTTACTCCTGTACTCTTGCAATCACCAATGGATTAGGTATACAGCGCTTTAATCACCTACACACTATCCGTGCACTCTTTCTATGACACATGCACTACTTTTCTACTTTTGTAATCACTCAGCCAGTACTCATACACTTATAAAATAACTCAGGCACTACATTCGCAGTTTTGCAATCACTCAGGCAGTACCTTAGTACTTCTGTAATCATTCAAGCAGTACTCATGGACTTATAAAATCACCTCCACTCACTTCCTATGCACTTGAGTAATCCCCCGGATATTACCCCTGCTGTCATGCAATGAGTCAAGCACTAATTAGGTATTATCCCTGCAGTCTTGCATGTGGAGGCTGTACATATGCACTCGTGTAATAACCAAAGCATTAGCCTTGCAGTTGTAGAATCACCCAGGCCCTAACATTACATTCATCTATTGACTTAGGCACTACTCCATGAGTCATTTATGCCTTCAGGTGCTATTTATACACTTATCTATGCACTAACCCTCTATGTGTGCATAATGAATTAGGCAGCCACTATCCATCTTCTCCTGCAGTTACCCAGCGATTACCTTTGGAGTCATACAATCACTCAAGCACTACCCATAGAGTTTTGCAATCACTCAGGCAGATCTATTACATGTCTCAGTTTCTAGGTTTCACTATTTTCCAGAAATATTGTATATATATTTCTTTTAGATATCATAATGATTTGAAAAGGTAGAGACATATGTATACATGCTTTTGACAATATGGAGAGACTTATAATTGAGTCATACAATAGTCTGCTGCTTTACATTTGGCTAGGCCGAACACTCATGCAGTTATGAAAACACCCAAGTACTTCCCATGCAGTCTTCAACTGATCCAGGCACTATATATGCACTGCTGTAATCACTCAGGCATTACTGCTGCACTCATGCAAGCACCAAGGTATTAACCATGCAGTGTTTGAATCATGTAGTCACTACTCATGCTCTTATATAATCACCCAGGCACTACTGTTGCACTTTTTCAATCATGGAGGCACTACCTGTACTTATGTAAATACTCTGCCAGTAATCATGCTGTTATGAAACAGAGTATTGAAATATTTACAAGAAATTGAATACTTAGCATTGAATGAACCAGAAAGTACAGATATTGTTAAAACAAATATGTTGGATACATATTATCCTAGAAGAAGTCCACATCTGGAAAACATATGTCTCTATAAAGTACAGCAACATTACAGCTTTAAGAGAAATGTTGCAGAAAATATAAATGAAGACAAATATGCAGTAATTGGATATGAAGGGTGTTTGGTAAAACATGCCAAATGAAATCCTATTAACCACAGGAAAGTCAGTTGCGACTTTTCAAGCCTTGGCGTAGTGAAATGGTATTAGTTGGAGATTTTGACTGCTATGAAGATTCTTTTAATGCATGTAAAGATAGCAGTCAATGCACAAAGTTTCCAAATTATCTACAAATGTTGTTAAATTAAGAGATTGTACAAGATACTACTATTGCAGCTGAAATAGCCAGAGACAGCTCTCAAGATAGTCAAAGTTCTGCTCCTCAAAGTCAAAATCCACTGGGACAACCAATTCTTGAAAATGAAGCAGCAATAGCTATGAATGAAGTAGAAACGGCAATGCAACAAGCACAACAGGATATTATTGAGATGGGACACTTGGAAAAACAACAACATTTTGAACAAAAAACAAATATATCAGCAAGTGACACAACAGATACAGTATGATTTACTGCATCAAAAAAAGGATATCACTGCACATCATTTAAACCTATTTGAGTGTATATCAGTGGTCAAGCTGGAACAGGAAAAAGTTTCTTAATTACAGTTTTGACCAGTTACCTCCAGAAAACCACTGAATCACATTCATCTTGTGTTTTAACTGCTTCAACTGTGTTAGCAGCACACAACATTAAAGGGAGTATAGTACATCGTTTACTCATGCTACCAGTTGAACATGAAAATAAGTAGGAATATCACTAGCTATTTGGAAAAGCTTGTTATGATGTCTCAAGAGTACTAAAGAAAATGAAACTTCTGATCATTGATGTGGTGAGCGTGGTCTCAAACTTAATACTAGCCTTTGTACATTTAAGAATGCAACAGATTTTAAAAACAGATTATGATGTTTTATTTGGAGGAAAACATGTAATTGTATTTAGCGATCTACAACAAGTTACTCCTGTGAAAGGACAACCACTTTTTAAAACACTTGTCCATGAAGACACAAGGAAATCTTTCCAAAGTATTGGAAATGTAAACATTGGGTTTAATTTTGAATATAAAGTACTTAGTAAGAATATGTGACAAGCAAGTGATGAACATTATGGAAATATTCTTCAAGCTATAAGAATTGGTGTTTTGACAAAACATGGTAAAGAAGCTTCACAAAGTCGACTACTAACTAACTTGTTTCAAAATGGAAATATTGCACCTGAAATAATGTACAAAAAACTTGGAGTAAAGAACTCTATAGTTTGCCTAATGCCAACACTGCAAGAGTGTTCTACATTTAATCAAGAACTTTTGAAAGTGGAAAAACAACCAATAGTGAAAATGGAAGCTATTGATATAATGGAACACGAAGGAGTTACTATTCTTCTCTCAGAGAAATTACAGTCAAAATTAGATTCTTTGGAAAAGTCTGTGTCTAAGACTGTAGGTTTAGAAAAGACTTTATATGTATGTGAAAGCTGTCAGGTAATTTTACGGCATAATTTGTATGTAAAAGAAGGTTTTGTAAATGGAGCAATGGGAAAAGTTGTAGATTTTGTTAATTATATGAACAGAGGTGGAATTTCATTTTTGAAGAGGAAATGTGATCAGATAGAAGAGGTAAAACCGATTGACCGTTGTGCTGTTAGTTTTTTGCTTGTAAAAGACTTGTATGTTTGTAGAAAACTGTTTCCTCTTTCTATTGCATATGCAGTGACCATTTATAAATCTCAAGGTTTAAGTGTAGACGGTGCTTTGGTAAATATTGGAAGTACATTGTTAAAAGAGGGCATGGCATACATTGCATTTTGTATCGCTTTGTTCGCCCTAAGTGTGGCAGGGTATGCTCAGGCGTGAGTCCCTTGCTCACTTGGCCACTGGATTCAAGATAGCCTGGCTGATAAGGATTATGAATCCGAAACCGGTCCCAGGATGCTTGTTTCCGGTCCAGGGAAGACATGGCTTGGCAGTTCGGGCTGGACTGTTCCCATGAGGCACAGGGTCAGACTGATTTGCATATAGCCATGTCTGAACTGGGGTGGCCGAGTGAGCTAAAGAATGGTGATGGATTAAACCCAGATCAATTGACTGGGGGTGAGTGTTTGATTTGCTCAAACGCTCCGTCCATCATCCCCTTTTGTATCGCTTTGTTTGCCCTAAGTGTGGCAGGGTATGCTCAGACGTGAGTCCCTTGCTCACTTGGCCACTGGATTCAAGATAGCCTGGCTGATGAGGATTATGAATCTGAAACCGGTCCCAGGATGCTTGTTTCCGGTCCAGGGAAGACATGGCTTGGCAGTTCGGGCTGGACTGTTCCCATGAGGCACAGGGTCAGACTGATTTGCATATAGCCATGTCTGAACTGGGGTGGCCGAGTGAGCTAAAGAATGGTGATGGATTAAACCCAGATCAGTTGACTGGGGGTGAGTGTTTGATTTGCTCAAACGCTCCGTCCATCATCCCCTTTTGTATAGCTTTGTTTGCCCTAAGTGTGGCAGGGTATGCTCAGACGTGAGTCCCTTTCTCACTTGGCCACTGGATTCAAGATAGCCTGGCTGATGAGGATTATTAATCCGAAACCGGTCCCAGGATGCTTGTTTCCGGTCCAGGGAAGACATGGCTTGGCAGTTCGGGCTGGACTGTTCCCATGAGGCACAGGGTCAGACTGATTTGCATATAGCCATGTCTGAACTGGGGTGGCCGAGTGAGCTAAAGAATGGTGATGGATTAAACCCAGATCAGTTGACTGGGGGTGAGTGTTTGATTTGCTCAAACGCTCCGTCCATCATCCCCTTTTGTATACATTGCATTTTCTCAGGTAATAACATTATCTGGTTTGTATTTGATTGATTTTGATGAGAAAAAGTTTAGTGCTGATGCAAATTGTTTAAAAGAGTATAATTGGTTAAGAAGACTTCATGCTTCTAATTTAGGTGCATATCCCATATATGAGAAACATGTAGTATGTCCAAAATGGAAATATGAGAAACATTCTAGTGTGATTCAAAAAAAGAAAATAATTCAAGAGAAAGATGAGGCTGCATAGAAAATTAAAATGAACACTGTTGATGATATTGTAGGATACCAGTAAGAAAATAGTTCAGATATCAATGGCTATGCTGATGTAATTGTAAACGTTGTCTTTTATCTAGATGATCTTCATCATGAATTATGAAAAATTGAGAAAAAAGTTTCTGTTCTTTACTACATTATATTTCTCAAAAGTTGGTAACTGATAGAACTAAAATCCATACTGCTTCTGGCTTTCGGCATTGTTTGAATATATGTACTGATTTTCCGCAATTTACACTTAATGTACAACAAGATGCACAAGAATTTCTTATGTTTTTGCTTGCAGTATTGGAAGATGAAGGAATAGAAATTGAAATTTTGTTTGGACTAAGTTAAGATGGGATCATAAATGTGTAGAGTGTACATTTTCTTCTACCACTGAAATAGACACTGAATGATTCATATGTTTGACAATACCAGATTGCAAATCAGTGTCTTTCAACAAATTAGCAAAATCCGCCAATCATGATATGAAATGCTCCCATTGTAAATCAGAAATGTGGTCAACGTTATATATAGAAAGATTTGGAAAATATGTCCGTTTAATGCTACAACGTTGCGGAGCAAATGAGAGAAAATAGGAAACCAAAATAAAAAAAATTGTGGCAACTAAGCTATCAATTTCAGGAAAAAATGTAAAAAATGTGGCTATTATTTTCCATGATGGACCTACTACAAGATCTGGACACTAAACTGTGTATTTAAAGTGCAATAAAGGATGAGCACATTGCAATGATGCCCAATTGGAATTCATATGTTGCCTTTCGAAATATCAGATTCATATTCTGATATTTTTGATGCCAAAGCTTTGAAAACATCATTCGGACTATTAGGAAGATGTAAACACAATTAAATGAGTTTATTTTTGATATTTTCAGTGCAAATTTATTTGGAAACATTATTCAGTCTATTGGGAAGATGTGAAGAATTACTGTTTGGATTACATGTTGTGCCAATTCTTATTGCATTTGCAAAATTGTGTTTCAAAGAAATAGTTTGTATATTTGATCTTTATATTATACGCATTGTAAATGAGAATGTACATTTCAGAAATGTACTTCAGAGAAATAACTGATTCATTGTAGTTAAAGAATATAATTTAGAAACTGTAGATAGGTAAACAGATAGTTAAACTTGAAAATATTTTCGACGCAGATTTGTTTTTTTTTACAATCTCATTGATTGTATGCTTTCCCCGCTGTTGTATGATGATCTGCATTGAAATCACTGTGTATGGTTAAATTCACAAGAATCTGAGAACAACAAAAAAGGGAAATTGAATATGTTAAGTAATCCTAAAATTATGTTGTGTTCTTAAAACTGTAATATTATATGCACTAACAGTTTTTCTTCTAATTTTTTATAGAAATTAATACTAATGCTTGAAAAGATTTTAAATTCAGCTTACAATAAAACTACTGTAAAATAGTTTCAATGAGTTTGGTATTTACTTTAATAAAGAAGGTAAGATGAAATAATGTAATAAGCATAATAATATGAAGTAATGTTTACAGTCACTTTTATTGCAGTCATTCATTTTTTCACACACTACCCATGTACTGAGTTATACTGTTAGGCAATATTCCCACTCTTGTACCATCAATCATGCAGCATCCATGCATTTCTTTAATCATGTACCCTGTATTCATAGAGTTATAAGATCACCCAGACACTACCTATGTACTTTTCCAATCACCCAGGTACTATCCGAACACTCATACAATCAGCTAGACTTTATGGGGCCGATTCTGATTCGGTATAATCTCTAACAAATAGCCGTATGGAGCATATTTCCCGTACAAATCGTACCCGTAAACATTCCCGTATGTACGATGAAGTACGATTCGTATCCAAAGCAGATCTCCGTACGAACCGTACTAAACACCGTACGACAAAAAAATACGTGCCAATTGTATCCGGAACATGCATTACGCTACGTCCGTACATAATCAAGCAGCAGCAGTTTCAGTCCCATCAAGTACGATTCGTATCTGCGACACTCTGTACGACCCTTTCTCTACGGGATCCGAGAATGTCCGTAAAAGCAGAGTCCAACGCAAACCGTATCCCCGGTACACGACATACACGCCATGAACCCCATCGTCCGTGTCATTCCAGTCCTGTAGGCCTACGACCTTGTGCACAGAAACTGACAATGGCACATACGGTGAACAAGGTACCGCAACAACGGAAGTGTATAGCACCATTGCAATTGTAATACGAGGTACACACACACGCCATGAATGTTGGGGTACGGTGCGTTTCACGCGCTCGAGTATGGCACCCTTGCAATAGTGATAAGATGCGCACAGACGTCAGGAATGTTGGGGTACGGTGCTTCTCACTCGCTCGCGTATGACACCATTGCAATAGTGATACGATGCACACACACAACAGGAATGTTGGGGTACAGTGCGTCTCACGCGCTCGCGTACGGCACCATCACAATAGTGATATGAGGCACACACATGCCATCAACCCCATCTGGCCAACAGTATGGGGGTGGGTGGATATGACTCCAAGCAGAGGCCAACAGTACGGGGGTGGGTGCAGAGGACTCCCAGCAGTGGCCAACAGTATGGGGTGGGTGCAGAGGACTCACAGTAGAGGCCAGACATATGAGGGGTGGGTGGATATGACTCTCAGCAGAGACCAACAGTATGGGGGTGGGTGGATATGACTCCCAGCAGAGGCCAGACATATGATGGGTGGGTGGATATGACTCCCAGCAGAGGCCAACAGAATGGGGGTGGGTGGATATGACTCCCAGCAGAGGCCAGATATATGAGGGGTGGGTGGATATGATTACCAACAGTGCCTGGACATATGAGGGGTGGGTGGATATGACTCCCAGCAGTGGCCAACAGTATGGGGGTGGGTGCAGAGGACTCCCAGAAGAGGCAAGACATATGAGGGGTGGGTGCAGAGGACTCCCAGTAGTGCCCAGACATATGAGGGGTGGATGGATATGACTCCTAGCAGTGGTCAACAGTATGGGGGGTGGGTGCAGAGGACTCACAGAAGAGGCCAGACATATGAGGGGTGGGTGGATATGACTCCCAGCAGAGGCCAGACATATGAGGGGTTGATGGATATGACACCCAGCAGAGGCCAGAAATATGAGGGCTGGGTAGATATGACTCCCAGCAGTGGCCAACAGTATGGGGGTGGGTGCAGAGGACTCCCAGCAGAGGCCAGACATATGAGGGGTGGGTACAGAGGACTCCCAGCAAAGGCCAGACATATGAGGGGTGGGTGGATATGACTCCCAGCAGTGCCCAGACATATGAGGGGTGGGTGGATATTACTCCCAGCAGTGTCCAACAGTATGGGGGTGGGTGCAGAGGACTTACAGCAGTGGCCAACAGTATGGGGTGGGTGGATATGACTCCCAGCAGTGGCCAACAGTATGGGGATGGTGCAGAGGATTCCCAGCAGTGGCCAACAGTATGGGCGTGGGTGGATATGACTCCCAGCAGAGGCCAGACATATGAGGGGTGGGTGGATATGACTCCCAGCAGAGGGTGGATATGACTCCCAACAGAGGCCAGACATATGAGGGGTGGGTGGATATGACTCCCAGCAGAGGGTGGATATGACTCCCAGCAGAGGCCAGACATTTGAGGGGTGGGTGCAGAGGACTCCCAGCAGAGGCCAGACATATGAGGGGTGGGTGGATATGACTCCCAGCAGTGGCCAACAGTATGGGGGTGGGTGCAGAGGACTCCCAGCAGAGGCCAGACATATGAGGGGTGGGTGGATATGACACCCAGCAGTGCCTAGACATATGAGGGGTGGGTGGATATGACTACCAGCAGTGCTCAGTTATATGGGGGGTACATCATCATCAGCATACTGCAACTACATGGGGGTATGTGTACATCCCTAACTTGTGACTATAATGATAGTGCCATAGCAACACATCACTTACAGCAGTGTCCCACTCCCTGGAGGATGGATTACTTTCACACACTGCGTGACACACCACATGTGGGTGTGATGTCAAATTCCACATACATACCCACCCATGGAAGCTGCAGGCGAAATACACACCCTACCATCATCACACAATAGTGTAGAGTGCTGTAACAGCCTACCAAACAAAGAGAGCGAAAGGGAACAATCACTGTCACGCACAACCCAGGACTGATATGAATGTCCAGGTGGTGGTCAGACCACCAAGATGTAGTCTCTCATGGAAGGAATAGGGTTGAAACCCCTTAGATGCAATGCACAAAATTGTGAGTCATGTGCCCAAATACCCTGCATAACAATTCCCAACATAGGGGCAGGCTGTGATTACACACATGCATAGTGGTGAAAAGGGTGAATGTGTCCATGAAGGCATTTGTACATACTCTAAACACAAATACAGTGAGTTGCAAGCATGGTACAGACGAATGAGCAGTAGACATTTGTGAGCAGGCATGGCCATTGTTGAAGGGAACCGTCACCAAAAAAGAAAATGTGCACACATGTCAGCACAACAATTGTGCAACTGTCTGCAGTGAAGATTTCAGGTGCCACAGAGGAAGGAACACTCCTTGGGACAATGTCTCTAGCCAAACTGAACACACACAACCAATGATTAATTGCAGAGACATTGTGATGGCACACAAATACAATGGTCCACCTCATCAACGTTGGGTAGGCCGTCTCCCCCTAACTTGCCTGCATATGGAGTAGCTAATGGGATGATAACCCTTGGGGGGCATCATCGGGGGTAGGACCAGGCACCGCAGGGACAGGAGTGGGAAAGGTAGGTGTGGTGGGTGCAGGGGTGGACGTATCCTCCTCAGTGGCTTGTGCAGCGCCAAAGGTGGACAGATACTCTGCGCTGCACTGCTGCCAGTTTGTCCAGACCAACCTCTGCACCCGAGGACACAATGGGAGTTGAGGGAGAGGGCTGTGAGGGTTGCGGACTGTGACTCTGGCTGTGTGTATGTGGTCTAACCCCAGTCCCTGTGGGTGTGCCTGCAGCCCCCTGAGTCTGTGTGCCAGGAGGTGTGTGCTTCGCCTTTTGTGGGGTTGTGCTGCCTGTGTCTGTTGGGGTGCGTGATGGTACCTTCCTGCATGTGAGTGGGACAGGTATGGGAGAGGGGAGTGTGGATGGGTCCGAAGGAGGGGGGCCAGACCGCTGCAGGAGGGAAACTGCTGCCATCAGTGATGTGTCCATGGACTGCATAATCCGACGTTGGTCAGACATCGTTGCTGACATGCCCTCCATAAAAGACAACAACTGTGTCAGGATTTGTGTGTGGGCAAGGAGGACATTCAGCATCGATGTCTGACCATCCTGTAAGTGGCGTAGTAAGCCCACAGACTCCGCACTGAGGGCAGCAGGGGTGACTGGGGCAGGGGCTGCGGTGCCGGGGCTGAAGGAGACATGGGGGGCTGCACGGACAGCAGGGACGGGAGCAACTGGGAGGGTGGAGATGGTGCTGGAGGGGGTGGGGACAGACTCGGTGCTGCTGCCCGGTGTTGCTGCAAATGCCCCCTCCTCCTCGGAGTCAGAATCGGATCCATCGGTGTGGTAAGATGTGTCACCTTCCAACAGGTCCGCAGACTGACTCCCTCACCCTCCGTGCCACTGGCTCCCTCTGACTCCTCCACGCTGGTGGCACTGTGGCTGGGTCCCTCCTCCTGGTCCGTGCAGCTGTCTCCTCCAGTTCGGCTGATGATGCTGTGGGCAAGGAGAAGAAACAGAAATGCATCAGTCACCTGTACACATCTGACAAATGAGCACAAAATCAATAGGTCACACTGCAAATCATGCCATGCATCATGAGTTACAGCCAGATAACTCTGCACATATTTGAGCCTTGTACTGCCCAGTTGGTATAGACACAATGCTACTTGGGCTCAAGGATCCAAAGAACACACCAGGTCACAACTTGAATGAGAAATACACAGAGAAGCTAGTCTTTGTTTACAGGAGAGCAGATCAATACAATGAAGTGATGCCACCTCTTGTTCACCAAGAAAGAAACAGTAGTGGTGCCCCTCAGGGCAAACTAAACAACCTCACTCCCCAAGGTGTCACCACACTCAGAACCCTGTAAGTACATTGGTCAAAAATTAAATTTAAATAAATGTTGGTACATTGGGACTCACAAAACTGTACACAATCGACATGTATTGAATGTGGTAATTCACCATTTTGTGAAAAGAACACTTATGTGCCTGCATGAAATATTTCTCACAAGGAAATGCACACTAAAAAACATTTCCACATTCATTGAAAAAGCTGGCACCCTTCAAAATAAAACACTGTTAGAAACAAATGGCGTTGCAGATTGTCCATATACATGGGCCAACAGAGGTCTTGATGTCTTGACACTCCTTAGTTTGTATAATCAACAACAAAGGACTTTCAAGACCCCAAGACCACTGTGGAAACATGTATATGGAGATCAAGGCACACCATTTATCGCTAACACTGGCCTCTTTGAAAAGGTACCAGCGTACATGAAAGTGGAAATGTCGTTTTGTGTGCACTACCTTGTGAGACATCTATCATGCAGGCACATAAGTGTTACTTACACAATTCGTCATATTAACACATTCTAAACATGAACAACTTTTAACAAGCATTGTGAGTGCCAAGGTACAATCATTCATGTGACACAACTTGAAATATGTCAGTCCGCACATGGGCATCCATTCCCTGATGACACAGTTGCTTACACATAAAACATACTGGCTGTCATGTGGAGTGGCACACATGTCGCAACTCAGGACAATACTTAAGCTAATGGGCCTGCAATTGTGATGAACAAAATCATTGCTGCATTGTGAACACACCCTTATCCCCAGGCAAAATGTCGACACAGATGTCTGCACACAAAGACAAAACAGCATTGCATTTGAACTATATACATGTGGCAAAAATGTATGAGTCTGAATCATGTCTGGAACAAAAGTTATAAAACAACATAGGCTGCAAAGCTCCAAATGAAATCACTGGCCACCATCACAGGGGCAGTGCATGGTGAATCATTGTTCAGCCAATTCTCTCCCACAGGTCAGACCTGGCAAGGCTAAATCAGGCGGGCCAATGTAGACCTCTCCCGCACAACACCCCATACCTCAGTCAATGTGATTAATACAGCTCAAACTGTGCAGCAACAATTCCAAAAGTAACCCAACATCACCTCGTGAGGCTGGCAATATATATTTGTGACAAACAACCATCAACAGATTGTTGTGAATAGGCACACAGGCACTGCCCAGTGTAAGTACGAACAAGCCAAATTTTGTATCCCTGTCCAGGGGACACATGTAGCAGACACAGGAACAATACAAACTATGCCAGGGACCAATGCCAGAAAGGCAGACCCATGCTGAACCCACATAGAATGGGCACAGTGTTGGATGACACACATTATTAGGAGGCCAGGGTGTCTCAGGGGACTGTAGTGGGCACACTGATCCGTGGGTCTGTAATGAGCTGACTGTACCATGAGCAACCATCATGGCACTATGCATATCTCCTACTGATGTACATCATGTCTGAGGACACTACATAGGTCATGCATGCTGCAAGGGTGTGCAGTTGAAACCTTACACTCCTATGTTGAGACTCATCATCAGTGCCAACAAATATGGAGCCCCAACAGTGCACAGGTCATGGCACAGGCAAGGTCCCAACACATGTCACAGACCACCCTCCCACATGATGCGGAAATCAATGTGCAGTCTGATTTTCTTGCACCCTAGATGCACATGTGCAAATGCGATTACACACAGACCAGGGGACACATGTTAAGAAGGGGAAGGGATGAAAATGAGCACCAGGTGACTATGTGGAGCTGAAAAGGCACTGCACATATAACCTGTCTGAACTGACACCCCAACTGTGGGAGTGTAGCCAGGCTTCAGAGCACTTCAAAAAGCAGGTGACAGACAACACAACAAACAGCCATGTACCTACCCCCTCCTTGCTGCTGTCTCTCCTGCAACTGCCCATTGAGGTCTGGGAACACCACCGCCAGGACACGGAGCATGTGGGGGGTCAGGCGATGGCGTCCACCATGCCGGCGTGGAGAGGACAAATTCAGCTGGACCCAGGTGATACGCCGGGTCCAGCACCGGATGTCCTGCCACCTCTTCTGCACGGTCCCCGTGCGCTGGCGAGGCCCCCCGCACACCTGACGGCCCTGACGATGTACCGCTAGATTTCCCCCTTCTCGTTGGTAGTTACCTGTCAGGAAGACACAGTGAAACAACATCACTACACCTGCTCCATGTCCCAGAGACACACACTTGCACATCTTTGATAATGTGAGCAGGGCATAGGATGCTGACAGGACTTGCATCATTGTCCATGTGAATTTGGCCTGTGTTCAAGCCCCAATGCACTACATGGCATTGAAAGCCAACAGATGGCGTAATGGGTGCAACACACTCACTGATCATGGCACACACTGGGCAACACATGCAACTGCAGGATGTGGGACAGCACGTGCCAAGCAGTCACATATCCCACTCCACTGAAGAACCCTCAGCAGACCAGACAGATACACCCTGGCACAGATCACTCGCCTGTCCCTGACAACAGCGGATACAACCCTCACTTTGCACATGTGCCACTGGCCTGTCACAGGTATCGTGCCAGCTTTGCAAGTCAGACACACAGCACTGCTTACTTGTCACATCAGATGGGTAGAGCTTCTGCATACACCCTGCAGCAGTGGTGCAAAACATCACATGCACACTCACCCACATGACAAGGCACATTCACACACATCAATGTGCATGAGGTTGTACACATCATTTGGACAATCTCACCATAGGTCCCCTCAAGTCATAAACATCTGTGAGTACAGTCACCTGTCACTCCGGGGGGACCACTGTATCACCTCAGAACATGGTTTGGCACGGCTGAATGTGTCATTCACTTGGCAGTGAATGTCACAGTAAGCACAATGCAAGTGAGGAGTGAAAACACATCAACTACATCATGCTCTGCATGGGAGACACCACCATGTACACCCCCTGGGACTCACTCCAAACCACATTGCATGTCTGTCTCACCAATACACAATGCCTGTTGTGACACTCACACAACAGATGCACGGTCAAAGGTAGTGGAGTCAGCACTCACCTGCTTCTCTGGTCTCCCATACAGCTTTCTGTACTGTGGTAGGAGGCTGTCCAGCAGGGCCTGGTTCTCCTCCTATGTGAAGGCTGGGACCCTCTCCATAGTACGTGCCATGATATGCCAAAGGATGCAAAGGCAGCAGCAGTGTGGTCCACTCTAATGTTGTGCAGGCAAGTGCCCTCTCAGGGGTTCATGCTGCCTTAAATCAGTGCTGCTGAGGGGCTTTCAGTTTGAGGAGTACAGAGTGATAGGTCAGATTAGTTTGCATCGTACGTTTCCTCCAATCCCTTTAAACATACAGCTCTGACACGCATTTGCATCCTTTAAAATTTGAGCTCCAGCTCAACAAACATTTTGCAACATTGTATTTTTTGGGCCAAATGACTTTTGCAGGACACCTGTTGGACACATAGCTACTCAAAACTCAGTATCCATGACACCTAGGATGCATTCAGGGCCTACTACTTGTCCCCTATGTGTCCCCTAAGTAATTTTGAGATCCACACACGTGTACTGTGCGTTTCACGGGCTTGCATGTGGGCAAGTAGGGATACAGTGAATTTCACACGCTGATGCGAATGCAGGGGTATGGTGCGTTTCACACGCTGATGCAAATGCAGGGGTACGGTGTGTTTCACATGCTGATGCGAATGCAGGGGTACGTTGCGTTTCACGCGCTGATGCGAATGCAGGTGTATGGTGCGTTTCACACGCTGATGCGAATGCAGGGGTATGGTGCATTTCACACGCGGATGCGAATGCAGAGGTACGGTGCGTTTTACATGGTGCATTTCACACGCTGATGCGAATGCAGGGGTACAGTGCGTTTCACATGGTACATTTCACACGCTGATGCGAATGCAGGGGTATGGTGCGTTTCACATGGTGCATTTCACACGCTGATGCGAATGCAGAGGTATGGTGCATTTCCCACGCTGATGCGAATGCAGGGGTACTGTGCGTTTCACATGGTGCGTTTCACACGCTGATGAGAATGCAGGGGTACGGTGCGTTTCACATGGTGCATTTCACACGCTGATGCGAATGCAGGGGTACGGTGCGTTTCACATGCTAATGGGAATGCAGGGGTACTGTGCGTTTCAAATGGTGCATTTCACACGCTGATGCGATTGCAGGGGTAAAGTGCATTTCACATCGTGCGTTTCACATGCAGGGGTACGGTGCATTGCACACAGTGATTTTCACACGCTGATGCGAATGCAGGGGTACGGTTCGCACAAGGATGTCTATCAAGTACTTGTCATTGCATACTTTCATGTGCATCACCTTGACACTTGTCACATGTGCATCACTAGTCCAATTATGTCATGCACAGCAATACTGGGATGGCACAGTCATCACTACCGGCACCTGTCTCCTGATGGCAGGGACTGGGGCACTTTCTCAACTGACATGTCACGCTCAGCATGACCTTAGTGACTATGATTAGCAATCCATGGAACGTGGGGTGCACTCCTTTTTAATCTTGTTTAAAAAAACTCATCCAATGCCAGGTGTGTGTCATGTGTTATATTGAGTTTGCTGTTTGTGTTCCATAAACTGCATCTGCTGTTGGTACATCTAACATGGGTCTGTGTTGAGATGGGAATGGTTTCACATCTACGCACACAATGCCACATGTGGATTCCCACAGCTGTTGGGTCTGTGTGCATCAGACATCATATTTCCCCAGGTATACATGTATGCGTCGTGTCAATGGCTGTGTTGTTTTGTTGTCACCTGTACACCCTAATCGCAATGTGTTTGATATGTACATTTGACATTCCATGTGACCTGTGTGTGTGCCTTGCAGTCAGCTGTCTGTATGGGATGACAACCTTCCACTGCAGGTATTGTGACATGTGTCACTCCTGTGATATGTCGGGCTGTTTACTCAGACCGGCCCAGCAGCTCATTTCAGGGCATGTCATGTTGAGTTGTCAACAGATGTATCTGGTTTTTCATAGGAGTGCCAGCAAGCTGGAATATGTGTCCTGGATGTATTACACACGCCAGACTCCATAGTGACCTGATGTCTAGTAGCAGTTTTGCATGTGCTATATACATTGCCATTGATGTTGGCTGACTGTCAATCGCCATTATTCCCAAATATGTCCTGCAGGGCACCACCTCTACCAAGGCCATTCCCAGACTTGGCTACCATGAGGGAATGTGCCTGCATCCGATGTTACAGATTCACTCAACAGTTGATTCAGGAGTTGACAAACAAGCTGGCACCACATCTCCAACCGCAACACAGGTATCCTACTGCGCTGACCCCCAAGATAAAGGTGATGGCAGCCCTACATTTTTTTGCAACAGGCACGTTTCAATTAACCATAGCTGATGTTGGTGGAATGTCACAGACGATGTTCTGCCATGTCCTGTGTGATGTTTTCGCAGCCATGTTGGAGCACATTGATGAATTCATCAAATTTCCGACTCCTGAAGAGTTGAGAGATGTCAAGGGTGATTTCTATGTCCTGGGAGGGATGCCACATGTCATTGGGTCTATTGATGGGACACATGTGGCTTTGGTGCCACCACAGGCACAGGAGCAGGCTTACCGCAACCGTAAACATTCAATAAATGCCCTTGTGGAGTGTCTTGCTAACATGCTGAATTCCCACGTTTGTGCACGTTTTCCAGGATCGGCACACGATGCATTCATCATGAGGCGTAGCAGGGTGCCACAAAGGATGCTGCAGCTGTGCAACGAGTGGGCATGTCTTGTTGGTGGGTAAACTCTGTTTGTCCTGTGTGTTTCAGTATCTTTTGCTCTTACGGCATCTCCTGACTCACTTATTTACATGATGTATCTATGTAGGAGACTCTGGATATCCCAACATGCCATGGCTAATGACACCTCTCCACAACCCAAGAACAGCTGCAGATCAGCGGTACAATAATGCACAAGGGCAGACCAGACGAGTGATTGAGAGGACGTTTGGCCTCCTGAAGAGCCAATTCCTGCTCGATAAGACCGGCGGATCCCTCCCATATGCACCGGACAAGGTCTGTAAGATCTTCATTGTGTGCTGCATGCTGCGCAACATGGCAGTTGAGAAGGCAGTGCCACTCATCCTGGATCCTGAGGAGCAAGAACATCCACCCGTTGAGGATCGAGGGCTTGGTCACGATGCAAGTGATGAGGAGGAGGAGTATGATATCCGGAGTCAGCTCATATGCAACTTCTTCTCATAATCGTGAGTCACTGGGTATGAGTGAGCAAGCTTGTAGCATTGAGTGGCATGTGTTGCAATGTGTGTGTCCAGCTGACTGTATGCAAAGTGACTTTGATGTGTTTCCACCCTAATTTGCCACACAGAACTTGGCCTTCCGTATTTGGAAGATGTAGTAAAGATCCAACCAGTTCTGTTGTGGCATAGGGTTTGTACCACTGAAGAATTAGCTTTTAACCGTTTTATTTTAAAAGATGTAATGAGCACAGACAGGGACAATAAAATAAGATGGTTACATTATGTCAAAATGTTTTTGTTAAAGATAAGCCATCAGAAATTTTTTAATGATCCTTTACTAATGTGCCGGTTCCTAGAAAGGTTCTCAAAAATCTTTGTATGTCACACCTGAGTGACCTAAGAATAACCAATGAAATGACCAAACCCACTGTGGTAGCACACCATCTCACCTTAGTTACTGGTAACATTCAGCCTTACATTCTGCTACCTATGAAGGACTTTGAGAGGTTTCTATAACACGCCTCAGACTTAATATCCTGCACAGATCTGTGAGTTTTCCCGAAGTGAATGATTGGTCACGCTCACTCTGCAAATGTCCTTGTGATGATTTGTCGGCTCAATCGTCCATTCATTTTTTGTTTTTCTGTATATTTTATACGATTCCCAGGAAAAAATGGATTGTCCCAGTATTAAAAAGTATGGAATTAAGACGATGCCGTCCAGCATTCCTGGCAATTCAGAAACTAGATGATATTTTTATGGTTGCTTCTGTCACTGCCTTTTTAAAGACCGTTTTTAGATATCGGAAATCAATTATAACATGAATTTTACTATACAAGTTCTTAATTATGTGTGGCATGTCATCTATTCTTTTAAACTATAGATTTTGATTGTGATATGCCAACTGTACTTTTATGGTTATTTTTATATGCATAATAACCGAATAAAGTTATTTGAAATTAAATGACTTTGATGTGTGTTCTGATGTGTCACTTGAGTGCTGATGTCAGGCCACACAGTAATGCGCAATTACTTTCTTTGAGATTTGCATGTGTCCTACATTGTTCATGTTTCGTAACTGCCCATGTCTATTACAAAGATTTTTACCGGTGACCTCTTGTGTGTCTGTCATTCCCAGATTGCTGTGCCTGTTGTCTGCTCGTGTCATCTTTGTCCTCCTACTATTCCTCATGATGATTGCAACGTGGGCTGAATCAGCATTCCATGCACGGACATGTGTAAATGTCAGTTTGGATAAGAGATCCAAGCATGCTTTTTGGTGTAGGTACGCTTTGGGAATGTGTCGAAACTGTTTCTGTGCATGTTGTAGTACCATGCATACATGTCTCATCACCATGGATCAAATTACATGTTGCACCACTCTCATGACATGACAATCACCCTTCGTGACAGTCATCTGTATTGGAGTGTGGACTCGGGTGAAGGCATCAATGTGTCTAAATCTTGCCCCTTACACATTGCGGATGCCACGGGTTGACATTGTGTGGGACATCACAACAACAGGCTCTATGGGGAATTGCAGCCTCTCTGTGTGCAGCAGGATGTGTTTAGCTCATCCACTTAATCTTGTGTGCCAGTACAATTGGATTTCCAACATCCATGTTGTGAAGGTGGGGGCCAGCGTATGTCCCACATGTTCTGTCAACTGTCCTGTGAGTCTGTTCGTATGGATGCATTGCCCTTTGTGCCAGTATGTCATGTCACTGTAACTTCGCTTCCTCAGGGTCGGTGGAGAACACTGTGGTGCAAGCCTTCTCGGTAAGTGGATGAGAAATTGAATTTCCCATGAAGCCAAGAACTTGGTGCTGATGACGTCACAACGTTGCCCGGAAGCGAATGTAAACGCTTCTGTGGCACCAGTCGGGTGCCGTTAATTCCAGGATTCTCTTGTGGCGTGCAGCATATCCTGGTCACGGTAGGGGTGCATTTGCACCATCGCTCCTCATTACTCTCTGTTGAGTGCCGGCCCAACAGCTTGTTATGTTTGGAATTTCAAAGCCCAGTTGGATGAGCCGATGACTGGCTCTTGTGGGGCTTCCTTGTGTTTACCTAATTCCCTCCCTCGTTGGACAAGCTTCTTAAGGCTCTTGCGGGGGCTGTGTAATTTCCCTTCTTGACCCTCACTGATTCCCTGGGGGAACTACAGATTGTTGGCTTTGTGTGAGACGCGCAGCAGCGCATTTGAATTTCTGTCTATTTGACTTTATTCATACACTGTAAATTTCTTGATTGCCGCATGCTTCTAATTTTGTTGAAGCAGCCTGCAGAGCATTATACCCCCTCATATCGCTGCAATACTCTGATACCTTTTATGTTTCTCCTGTGATGCCTGTGCTAGTTGCACAATCCTTGGAAAAGGATCATAATATTGGCAATTTCTTTTGCAACTCGTACAACATTATCTTTGGTGTGTTATGGTGTTTCATCAACTTTACATGTGCTATGAATTCATGTGGATTGTTCATCTCTGTTTTCACAGCAGGGGCTTGTAGAGCTCATCCGGTAGAAAGCTCCAATTCCCCAGGTACGTGCCTCTTAAGACTTTTTTGGGTGTGTTGCTAACTGCTGGATAAATACATGGAAACGTATGGAACTGCCTTCTTTGTAAGTTTGTAGTAATGTCCTTGTTTGATCCTCAGATCCACTAGCACTTTCATTACTGTGATCCCTACTAGGATACAGTGGCTGTTGTTTTCCTTTACAGGTATTGCTGTTGTTTTCCTTTACAGGTATTACTGTTACAGTGTAGGTCCTGATGTATTCTGTGATTCAGTGACAAGAAGTGTAGAATCCTTATGCTTGTTTACCTTTGTTTCAGATCTCCCTCCCTGCTGTTCCCTTCCTTTCCTTCCCTCGCCTGATCACCCTTTTGAGTCTGTCATTTCTACTCAGACCAAGTGGCTATCGGGAGATGGACCCCTTTGAGCATCGCACGTTTCCGACGATTCAAGGCCCTGACAGTCACAGGCAGTCCTGTGCACATTGGATCACCAGCAGTACAGGTAGACTCATTACATGACTGTTAATTTCCGCAGACCAATGGCACTGGCCATGGACATTGGCTCATGCAGCATGGCCAAAAACACATCCTTGATCCGTTTGTGTAGTAAATGTGTTTACCACAGTACAATGTGCCTCATCTCTTGCCACTTTGCATGCGTCATCTATGGCTTAACTGTCAAAGATAGTGCATATGGGAGTATGTGTACTTTGGCAACATGCATGCAGTTCTTCATGGCTAATGATCCCTATTGTGCATGAAGTACTTGGTTGTGTATATATTTGTGCTGCTTGCTACCCACAACGGGCAGGCAACACCTGCTGACACTGTGTGTCCTGTGCGCAGTTTGGCCTTTTGGAGCCTGATCCTGTGCCCGTCATTCTTGGATATTGTGCATCCTTTTTCTTTGAGTGACCCATGAGTAACCAGACACTCCTTCCTTTCCATACACCTGTTACACTGTGGCTTTCTAACCTCTTTGTCTTTGTGTGCTAGTTTTTGCCTAGTTTCTCACTCCTGCCACCATCAGGTTTTCACGCATTCCTGCTGCTGCATCCCCTGTGGCACCGCCCCACCGAGGGCCCTGATTCGGCAACACACACGCCTCCCAGATGCTCCTCCCTTCCTCCCTCCACCCGTTCTTGATGCAGGAAGCAGCTTGTCTGTGCCACTGTTGCATAAGGCCATGTCTGAACTGGGGTGGCAGAGTGGGCTAAAGAACGGTGATGGATTAAACCCAGATCTGTTAACTGGGTGTGAGTGTTTGATTGGTTCAGATGCTCCGTCCATCACCACCCCCTTTTGCACCGCTTTGTTCGCCATAAGTTGGCAGGATATGCTCAGGCGTGAGTCCCTTGCTCACTTTGCCACTGAATTCAAGCAAGCCTGGCTGAAGATGGCTGAAATGCCAGAAACCAGTCCTAGGAAGCTTTTTTCCCGTCCAGGGAAGGCATGGCTTCGCAGTTCGGGCTGGACAGTTCCCATGAGGCACAGGGTCAGACTGATTTGCATATGCCCATGTCTGAACTGGGTTGGCAGAGCGGGCTAAAGAACGGTGATGGATTAAACCCAGATCTGTTGACTGGGTGTGAGGGTTTCATTGGTTCAGATGCTCCGTCCATCACCACCCCCTTTTGTACCGCTTTGTTCGCCATAAGTTGACAGGGTATGCTCAGACATGAGTCCCTTGCTCACTTTGCCACTGGATTCAAGCAAGCCTGGCTGAAGACGGCTGAAATGCCAGAAACCGGTTCTAGGAAGCATGTTTATGGTCCAGGGAAGGCATGACTTGGCAGTTCGGGCTGTACTGTTCCCATGAGGCACAGGGTCAGACTGATTTGCATATGGCAATGTCTGAACTGGGGTGGCAGAGTGGGATAAAGAACAATGATGGATTAAACCGAGATCTGTTGACTGGGTTTGAGTATTTGACTGATTCCGATACTCCGTCCATCACCACCACCTTTTGTACCGCTTTGTTTGCCATATGTTGGCAGGGTATGCTCCGACGAGAGTCCCTTGCTCACTTCGCCACTGGATTCAAGCAAGCCTGGCTGAAGACGGCTGAAATGCCAGAAACCGGTCCTAGGAAGCTTGTTTCCGGGCCAGGGAAGGCATGGCTTGGCAGTTTGGGCTGGACTGTTCCCATGAGGCACAGGGTGAGACTAATTTGCATATGGCCATGTCTGAACGGGGGTGGCAGAGTGGGCTAAAGAACGGGGATGGATTAAACCCAGATTTGTTGACTGGGTGTGAGAGTTTGATTGGTTCAGATGCTCCGTCCATCACCATCACCTTTTGTACCGCTTTGTTCGCCATAAGTTGGCAGTGTATGGTCAGACGTGACTCCCTTGCTCACTTTGCCACTGGATTCAAGCAAGCCTGGCTGAAGACAGCTGAAATGCCAGAAACTTGTCCTAGGAAGCTTATTTCCGGTCCAGGGAAGGCATGGCGTGGCAGTTCGGGCTGGACTGATCCCATGAGGCACATGGTCAGACTGATTTGCATATGGCCATGTCTGAACTGGGGGGGCAGAGTGGGCTAAAGAACGGTGATGGATTAAACCCAGATCTGTTGACTGGGTGTGAGTATTTGCTTGGTTCAGATGCTCCGTCCATCACTACCCCCTTTTGTACCGCTTTGTTTGCCATAAGTTGGCAGAGTATGCTCAGACGAGAGTCCCTTGCTCACTTTGCCACTGGATTCAAACAAGCGTGGCTGAAGACGGCTGAAATGTCAGAAACTTGTCCTAGGAATCTTGTTTCCAGTCCAGGGAAGGCATGGCTTGGCAGATCGAGCTGGACTGTTCCCATGAGGCACAGGGTCAGACTGATTTGCATATGGCCATGTCTGAACTGGGGTGGCAGAGTGGGCTAAAGAACGGTGATGGATTAAACCCAGATCTCTTGACTGGATGTGAGTGTTTGATTGGTTCAGATGCTCCGTCCATCACCACCCCCTTTTGTACCGCTTGTTCGCCATAAGTTGGCAGGGTATGCTCAGACGTGAGTCCCTTGCTCACTTTAACACTGGAATCAAGCAAGCCTGGCTAAAGACGGCTGAAATGCCAGAAACCAGTCCTAGGAAGCTTGTTTCTGGTCCAAGGAAGGCATGGCTTGGCAATTCAGGCTGGACTGTTCCCATGAGGCACAGGGTCAGACTGATTTGCATATGGCCATGACTGAACTGGGGTGGCAGAGTGGGCTAAAGAACAGTGAAGGATTAAACCCAGATCTGTTGACTGGGTGTGAGTATTTGATTGGTTCAGATACTCCGTCCATCACCACCACCTTTTGTACCGCTATGTTTGCCATAAGTTGGCAGGGTATGCTCCAGCGTGAGTCCCTTGCTCACTTTGCCACTGGATTCAAGCAAGCCTGGCTGAAGACGGCTGAAATGCCAGAAACCGGTCCCAGGAAGCTTGTTTCCGGTCCAGGGAAGGCATGGCTTGGCAGTTCGAGCTGGACTGGTCCCATAAGGCACAGGGTCAGACTGATTTGCATATGGCCATGTCTGAACTGGGATGGCACAGTGGGCTAAAGAACGATTATGGATTAAACCCAGATCTGTTGACTGGGTGTGAGGGTTTGATTGGTTCAGATGCTCCGTCCATCACCACTCCCTTTTGTACCTCTTTGTTCGCCATAAGTTTGCAGGGTATGCTCCGACGTGAGTTCCTTGCTCACTTTGCCACTGGATTCAAGCAAGCCTGGCTGAAGACGGCTGAAATGCCAGAAAACGGTCCTAGGAAGCTTGTTTCCTGTCCAGGGAAGGCATGGCTTGGCAGTTCGGGCTGGACTGTTCCCATGAGGCACAGGGCCAGACTGATTTGCATATGGCCATGTCTGAACTGGGGTGGCAGAGTGGGCTAAAGAACGGTGATGGATTAAACTCAGATCTGTTGACTGGGTGTGAGTGTTTGATTGGTTCAGATGCTCCGTCCATCACCACCCCCTCTTGTACCGCTTTGTTCACCATAAGTTGGCAGGGTATGCTCAGACGTGAGTTCCTTGCTCACTTTGCCACTGGATTCATGCAAGCCTGCTGAAGACGGCTGAAATGCCAGAAACCGGTCCTAGGAAGCTTGTTTCCGGTCCAGGGAAGGCATGGCTTGGCAGTTCGCGCTAGACTGTTCCCATGAGGCACAGGGTCAGACTGATTTGCATATGCCCATGTCTGAACTGGGTTGGCAGAGCGGGCTTAAGAACAATGATGGATTAAACCCAGATCTGTGGACTGGGCGTGAGTGTTTGATTGGTTCAGATGCTCCGTCCATCACCACCCCCTTTTGTACCGCTTTGTGCACCATAAGTTTGCAGGGTATGCTCCGACATGAGTCCCTTGCTCACTTTGTCACTGGATTCAAGCAAGCCGTGCTGAAGACGGCTGAAATGCAAGAAACCGGTCCTAGGAAGCTTGTTTCCGGTCCAGGGAAGGCATGGCTTGGCAGTTCGGGCTGGACTGTTCCCATGAGGCACAGGGTCAGACTGATTTGCATATGGCCATGTCTGAACTGGGGTGGCAGAGTGGGCTAAAGAACAGTGATGGATTAAACCCAGATCTGTTGACTGGGTGTGAGTGTTTGATTGGTTCAGATGCTCCGTCCATCACCAACCCCTTTCGTACCGCTTTGTTCGCCATAAGTTGGCAGGGTATGCTCAGACGTGAGTCCCTTACTCACTTTGCCACTGGATTCAAGCAAACCTGGCTGAAGACGGCTGAAATGCCAGAAACCGGTCCTAGGAAGTTTGTTTCCGGTCCAGGAAAGGCATGGCTTGGCAGTTCAGCCTGGACTGTTCCCTTGAGGCAGAGGGTCAGACTGATTTGCATATGGCCATGTCTGAACTGGGGTGGCAGAGTGGGCTAAAGAACGGTGATGGATTAAGCCCAGATCTGTTAACTGGGTGTGAGTGTTTGATTGGTTCAGATGCTCCGTCCATCACCACCCACTTTTGTACCGCTTTGTTCGTCATCAGTTGGCAGGATATGCTCAGACGTGAGTCCCTTGCTCACTTTGCCACTGAATTCAAGCAAGCCGGGCTGAAGATGGCTGAAATGCCAGTAACCAGTCCTAGGAAGATTTTTTTCCCGTCCAGGGAAGGCATGGCTTCGCAGTTCGGGCTGTACTGTTCCCATGAGGCATAGGGTCAGACTGATTTGCAAATGGCCATGTCTGAACTGGGGTGGCAGAGTGGGCTAAAGAACAATGATGGATTAAACCCAGATCTGTTGACTGGGTTTGAGTATTTGACTGATTCCGATACTCCGTCCATCACCACCACCTTTTGTACCGCTTTGTTTGCCATAAGTTGGCAGGGTATGCTCCGACATGAGTCCCTTGCTCACTTTGCCACTGGATTCAAGCAAGCCTGGCTGAAGAAGGCTGAAATGCCAGAAACCGGTCCTAGGAAGCTTTTTTCCGGGCCAGGGAAGGCATGGCTTGGCAGTTCGGGCTGGACTGTTCCCATGAGGCACAGGGTGAGACTAATTTGCATATGGCCATGTCTGAACGGGGGGGGGGGTGGCAGAGTGGGCTAAAGAACGGGGATGGATTAAACCCAGATTTGTTGACTGGGTGTGATTGTTTGATTGGTTCAGATGCTCCGTCCATCACCATCCCCTTTTGTACCGCTTTGTTAACCATAAGTTGGCAGGGTATGCTCAGACGTTACTCCCTTGCTCACTTTGCCACTGGATTCAAGCAAGCCTGGCTGAAGACAGCTGAAATGCCAGAAACTTGTCCTAGGAAGCTTATTTCCGGTCCAGGGAAGGCATGAGTTGGCAGTTCGGGCTGGACTGTTCCCATGAGGCACATGGTCAGACTGATTTGCATATGGCCATGTCTGAACTGGGGTGGCAGAGTGGGCTAAAGAACAGTGATGGATTCAACCCAGATCTCTTGACTGGATGTGAGTGTTTGATTGGTTCAGATGCTCCGTCCATCACCACCCCCTTTTGTACCGCTTGTTCGCCATAAGTTGGCAGGGTATGCTCAGACGTGAGTCCCTTGCTCACTTTGCCCCTGGAATCAAGCAAGCCTGGCTGAAGACGGCTGAAATGCCAAAAACCAGTCCTAGGAAGCTTGTTTCCGGTCCAAGGAAGGCATGGCTTGGCAATTCGGGCAGGACTGTTCCCATGAGGCACAGGGTCAGACTGATTTGCATATGGCCATGACTGAACTGGGGTGGCAGACTGGGCTAAAGAACAGTGATGGATTAAACCCAGATCTGTTGACTGGGTTTGAGTATTTGATTGGTTCAGATACTCCGTCCATCACCACCACCTTTTGTACCGCTTTGTTTGCCATAAGTTGGCAGGGTATGCTCCAGCGTGAGACCCTTGCTCACTTTGCCACTGGATTCAAGCAAGCCTGGCTGAAGATGGCTGAAATGCCAGAAACCGGTCCTAGGAAGCTTGTTTCCGGGCCAGGGAAGGCATGGCTTGGCAGTTTGGGCTGGACTGTTCCCATGAGGCACAGGGTGAGACTAATTTGCATATGGCCATGTCTGAACGGGGGTGGCAGAGTGGGCTAAAGAACGGGGATGGATTAAACCCAGATTTGTTGACTGGGTGTGAGAGTTTGATTGGTTCAGATGCTCCGTCCATCACCATCACCTTTTGTACCGCTTTGTTCGCCATAAGTTGGCAGTGTATGGTCAGACGTGACTCCCTTGCTCACTTTGCCACTGGATTCAAGCAAGCCTGGCTGAAGACAGCTGAAATGCCAGAAACTTGTCCTAGGAAGCTTATTTCCGGTCCAGGGAAGGCATGGCTTGGCAGTTCGGGCTGGACTGATCCCATGAGGCACATGGTCAGACTGATTTGCATATGGCCATGTCTGAACTGGGGGGGCAGAGTGGGCTAAAGAACGGTGATGGATTAAACCCAGATCTGTTGACTGGGTGTGAGTATTTGCTTGGTTCAGATGCTCCGTCCATCACTACCCCCTTTTGTACCGCTTTGTTTGCCATAAGTTGGCAGAGTATGCTCAGACGAGAGTCCCTTGCTCACTTTGCCACTGGATTCAAACAAGCGTGGCTGAAGACGGCTGAAATGTCAGAAACTTGTCCTAGGAATCTTGTTTCCAGTCCAGGGAAGGCATGGCTTGGCAGATCGAGCTGGACTGTTCCCATGAGGCACAGGGTCAGACTGATTTGCATATGGCCATGTCTGAACTGGGGTGGCAGAGTGGGCTAAAGAACGGTGATGGATTAAACCCAGATCTCTTGACTGGATGTGAGTGTTTGATTGGTTCAGATGCTCCGTCCATCACCACCCCCTTTTGTACCGCTTGTTCGCCATAAGTTGGCAGGGTATGCTCAGACGTGAGTCCCTTGCTCACTTTAACACTGGAATCAAGCAAGCCTGGCTAAAGACGGCTGAAATGCCAGAAACCAGTCCTAGGAAGCTTGTTTCTGGTCCAAGGAAGGCATGGCTTGGCAATTCAGGCTGGACTGTTCCCATGAGGCACAGGGTCAGACTGATTTGCATATGGCCATGACTGAACTGGGGTGGCAGAGTGGGCTAAAGAACAGTGAAGGATTAAACCCAGATCTGTTGACTGTGTGTGAGTATTTGATTGGTTCAGATGCTCCGTCCATCACCACCCCCTTTTGTACCGCTTGTTCGCCATAAGTTGGCAGGGTATGCTCAGACGTGAGTCCCTTGCTCACTTTGCCACTGGATTCAAGCAAGCCTGGCTGAAGACGGCTGAAATGCCAGAAACCGGTCCCAGGAAGCTTGTTTCCGGTCCAGGGAAGGCATGGCTTGGCAGTTCGAGCTGGACTGGTCCCATAAGGCACAGGGTCAGACTGATTTGCATATGGCCATGTCTGAACTGGGATGGCACAGTGGGCTAAAGAACGATTATGGATTAAACCCAGATCTGTTGACTGGGTGTGAGGGTTTGATTGGTTCAGATGCTCCGTCCATCACCACTCCCTTTTGTACCTCTTTGTTCGCCATAAGTTTGCAGGGTATGCTCCGACGTGAGTTCCTTGCTCACTTTGCCACTGGATTCAAGCAAGCCTGGCTGAAGACGGCTGAAATGCCAGAAAACGGTCCTAGGAAGCTTGTTTCCTGTCCAGGGAAGGCATGGCTTGGCAGTTCGGGCTGGACTGTTCCCATGAGGCACAGGGCCAGACTGATTTGCATATGGCCATGTCTGAACTGGGGTGGCAGAGTGGGCTAAAGAACGGTGATGGATTAAACTCAGATCTGTTGACTGGGTGTGAGTGTTTGATTGGTTCAGATGCTCCGTCCATCACCACCCCCTCTTGTACCGCTTTGTTCACCATAAGTTGGCAGGGTATGCTCAGACGTGAGTTCCTTGCTCACTTTGCCACTGGATTCATGCAAGCCTGCTGAAGACGGCTGAAATGCCAGAAACCGGTCCTAGGAAGCTTGTTTCCGGTCCAGGGAAGGCATGGCTTGGCAGTTCGCGCTGGACTGTTCCCATGAGGCACAGGGTCAGACTGATTTGCATATGCCCATGTCTGAACTGGGTTGGCAGAGCGGGCTTAAGAACAATGATGGATTAAACCCAGATCTGTGGACTGGGCGTGAGTGTTTGATTGGTTCAGATGCTCCGTCCATCACCACCCCCTTTTGTACCGCTTTGTGCACCATAAGTTTGCAGGGTATGCTCCGACATGAGTCCCTTGCTCACTTTGTCACTGGATTCAAGCAAGCCGTGCTGAAGACGGCTGAAATGCAAGAAACCGGTCCTAGGAAGCTTGTTTCCGGTCCAGGGAAGGCATGGCTTGGCAGTTCGGGCTGGACTGTTCCCATGAGGCACAGGGTCAGACTGATTTGCATATGGCCATGTCTGAACTGGGGTGGCAGAGTGGGCTAAAGAACAGTGATGGATTAAACCCAGATCTGTTGACTGGGTGTGAGTGTTTGATTGGTTCAGATGCTCCGTCCATCACCAACCCCTTTCGTACCGCTTTGTTCGCCATAAGTTGGCAGGGTATGCTCAGACGTGAGTCCCTTACTCACTTTGCCACTGGATTCAAGCAAACCTGGCTGAAGACGGCTGAAATGCCAGAAACCGGTCCTAGGAAGTTTGTTTCCGGTCCAGGAAAGGCATGGCTTGGCAGTTCAGCCTGGACTGTTCCCTTGAGGCAGAGGGTCAGACTGATTTGCATATGGCCATGTCTGAACTGGGGTGGCAGAGTGGGCTAAAGAACGGTGATGGATTAAGCCCAGATCTGTTAACTGGGTGTGAGTGTTTGATTGGTTCAGATGCTCCGTCCATCACCACCCACTTTTGTACCGCTTTGTTCGTCATCAGTTGGCAGGATATGCTCAGACGTGAGTCCCTTGCTCACTTTGCCACTGAATTCAAGCAAGCCGGGCTGAAGATGGCTGAAATGCCAGTAACCAGTCCTAGGAAGATTTTTTTCCCGTCCAGGGAAGGCATGGCTTCGCAGTTCGGGCTGTACTGTTCCCATGAGGCATAGGGTCAGACTGATTTGCAAATGGCCATGTCTGAACTGGGGTGGCAGAGTGGGCTAAAGAACAATGATGGATTAAACCCAGATCTGTTGACTGGGTTTGAGTATTTGACTGATTCCGATACTCCGTCCATCACCACCACCTTTTGTACCGCTTTGTTTGCCATAAGTTGGCAGGGTATGCTCCGACATGAGTCCCTTGCTCACTTTGCCACTGGATTCAAGCAAGCCTGGCTGAAGAAGGCTGAAATGCCAGAAACCGGTCCTAGGAAGCTTTTTTCCGGGCCAGGGAAGGCATGGCTTGGCAGTTCGGGCTGGACTGTTCCCATGAGGCACAGGGTGAGACTAATTTGCATATGGCCATGTCTGAACGGGGGGGGGTGGCAGAGTGGGCTAAAGAACGGGGATGGATTAAACCCAGATTTGTTGACTGGGTGTGATTGTTTGATTGGTTCAGATGCTCCGTCCATCACCATCCCCTTTTGTACCGCTTTGTTAACCATAAGTTGGCAGGGTATGCTCAGACGTTACTCCCTTGCTCACTTTGCCACTGGATTCAAGCAAGCCTGGCTGAAGACAGCTGAAATGCCAGAAACTTGTCCTAGGAAGCTTATTTCCGGTCCAGGGAAGGCATGAGTTGGCAGTTCGGGCTGGACTGTTCCCATGAGGCACATGGTCAGACTGATTTGCATATGGCCATGTCTGAACTGGGGTGGCAGAGTGGGCTAAAGAACAGTGATGGATTCAACCCAGATCTCTTGACTGGATGTGAGTGTTTGATTGGTTCAGATGCTCCGTCCATCACCACCCCCTTTTGTACCGCTTGTTCGCCATAAGTTGGCAGGGTATGCTCAGACGTGAGTCCCTTGCTCACTTTGCCCCTGGAATCAAGCAAGCCTGGCTGAAGACGGCTGAAATGCCAAAAACCAGTCCTAGGAAGCTTGTTTCCGGTCCAAGGAAGGCATGGCTTGGCAATTCGGGCAGGACTGTTCCCATGAGGCACAGGGTCAGACTGATTTGCATATGGCCATGACTGAACTGGGGTGGCAGACTGGGCTAAAGAACAGTGATGGATTAAACCCAGATCTGTTGACTGGGTTTGAGTATTTGATTGGTTCAGATACTCCGTCCATCACCACCACCTTTTGTACCGCTTTGTTTGCCATAAGTTGGCAGGGTATGCTCCAGCGTGAGACCCTTGCTCACTTTGCCACTGGATTCAAGCAAGCCTGGCTGAAGATGGCTGAAATGCCAGAAACCGGTCCCAGGAAGATTGTTTCCGGTCCAGGGAAGGCATGGCTTGGCAGTTCGAGCTGGACTGGTCCCATAAGGCACAGGGTCAGACTGATTTGCATATGGCCATGTCTGAACTGGGGTGGCACAGTGGGCTAAAGAACGATTATGGATTAAACCCAGATCTGTTGACTGGGTGTGAGGGTTTGATTGGTTCAGATGCTCCGTCCATCACCACTCCCTTTTGTACCTCTATATTCGCCATAAGTTTGCAGGGTATGCTCCGACGTGAGTCCCTTGCTCACTTTGCCACTGGATTCAAGCAAGCCTGGCTGAAGACGGCTGAAATGCCAGAAAACGGTCCTAGGAAGCTTGTTTCCTGTCCAGGGAAGGCATGGCTTGGCAGTTCGGGCTGGACTGTTCCCATGAGGCACACGGTCAGACTGATTGGCATATGGCCATGTCTGAACTGAGGTGGCAGAGTGGGCTAAAGAACGGTGAAGGATTAAACTCATATCTGTTGACTGGGTGTGAGTGTTTGATTGGTTCAGATGCTCCGTCCATCACCACCCCCTCTTGTACCGCTTTGTTCACCATAAGTTGGCAGGGTATGCTCAGACGTGAGTTCCTTGCTCACTTTGCCACTGGATTCATGCAAGCCTGGCTGAAGACGGCTGAAATGCCAGAAACCGGTCCTAGGAAGCTTGTTTCCGGTCCAGCGAAGGCATGGCTTGGCAGTTCAGGCTGGACTGTTCCCATGAGGCACAGGGTCAGACTGATTTGCATATGCCCATGTCTGAACTGGGTTGGCAGAGCGGGCTAAAGAACAATGATGGATTAAACCCAGATCTGTGGACTGGCTCCGTCCATCACCACCCCCTTTTGTACCGCTTTGTGCACCATAAGTTTGCAGGGTATGCTCCGACATGAGTCCCTTGCTCACTTTGTCACTGGATTCAAGCAAGCCGGGCTGAAGACGGCTGAAATGCAAGAAACCGGTCCTAGGAAGCTTGTTTCCGGTCCAGGGAAGGCATGGCTTGGCAGTTCGGGCTCGACTGTTCCCATGAGGCACAGGGTCAGACTGATTTGCATATGGCCATGTCTGAACTGGGGTGGCAGAGTGGGCTAAAGAACAGTGATGGATAAAACCAGATCTGTTGACTGGGTGTGAGTGTTTGATTGGTTCAGAGGCTCCGTCCATCACCAACCCCTTTCGTACCGCTTTGTTCGCCATAAGTTGGCAGGGTATGCTCAGACGTGAGTCCCTTGCTCACTTTGCCACTGGATTCAAGCAAACCTGGCTGAAGACGGCTGAAATGCCAGAAACCGGTCCTAGGAAGTTTGTTTCCGGTCCAGGAAAGGCATGGCTTGGCAGTTCAGCCTGGACTGTTCCCTTGAGGCAGAGGGTCAGACTGATTTGCATATGGCCATGTCTGAACTGGGGTGGCAGAGTGGGCTAAAGAACGGTGATGGATTAAACCCAGATCTGCTGACTGGGTGTGAGTGTTGGATTGGTTCAGATGCTCCGTCCATCACCAACCCCTTTCGTACTGCTTTGTTCGCCATAAGTTGGCAGGGTATGCTCAGACGTGAGTCCCTTGCTCACTTTGCCACTGGATTCAAGCAAGTCTGGCTGAAGACCGCTTAAATGCCAGAACCCGTCCTAGGAAGCTTGTTTCCGGTCCAGGGAAGGCATGGATTGGCAGTTCGGGCTGGACTGTTCCAATGAGGCACAGGGTCAGACTGATTTGCATATGGCCATGTTTGAACTAGGGTGGCAGAACGATGATGGACTAAACCCAGATCTGTTGACTGGGTGTGAGTGTTTGATTGTTTCAGATGCTCTGTCCATCACCACCCCCTTTTGTACCACTGTTGCACCAACGCCGTGACAAAGGCAGGACCGTCAGCGCCCGTCAGCTCCTGCAACGTGCACAGTGCAAGACCCTCTGTTGCTTGCATGACCCACGTAACACAACAGACTCATGCTCCAGCCACCGTCCAAGCAATGAGCACCAGACAATCAACCACCTGCTATCAGGCAACCCCTAAGTACACACACGACAGCTTTGCATGCTGGGTGTGCAACTCTTACTGCCTACACAACGCTGCCTCGCCTACCAGACCATGTCCGTACAACCAGGTCATGTGCCTCCTACTCCACACCAGCTCTGTCCACCAGCACACCATTGGACTCTGTTACCTCCTCAACACAACAGCCCCACACATGGCCTTCATTACAGCAACCTGGTTGAACACATCTTCAGCTCACAACTTCAACATTGCCATCATAGACGGATACAAGATCACCTGCAGGGACTGCACCATCAATGCAGGAGGATGAATTGCAATTCATTCAGAAGTACACCCTCAGAGTCACATACAACACCAAGGACACACTCAGCATTGTCAAGCACCTGCACTTCAGGTTTAACACCAGCACCCTGACCACCCTCAAACTAACAGTCATCTACAGATTTCCAGGCCTCCACTCACAATTCCGCTAAGCCATCAACAAATACATCAGCACGCAGGCCCTCACCTCCACAGACTACATGTGGCTGGGGGACAGCAACTTCTGGCTGGAAGACAACCACACCACCATCCTTCATTGGTACATCAAGATTTGCATCCAGTTCTCCGACAAGCAACACACTGCCCCACACTCCACTACAGATCCCCCAAAGATGCTTGATCTAAGTCACCACAGACAAGCTGTGTGGCACCCTCGCCCAGGACACTCTAACCAACGCCTCCGCCACTCCCTGCAACCCCACACACTGGATCAGTGAGCGATCCAACATGCTTGCCACATTGGCGGACTTTCTTGTGAAGCACAGCAACAGTAAAGCTACCTGGGACAAGGCAGACATACTGGACTCATACAGATCTAGCCGGACTCTCGTGCATACCTTGAGAAACAATCAACCATCAGTTACCTTTCAGCCCTGAAACCCGCCACACACAGACATCACCATATCATCAGCATGGACAAGAGGACATCCTTCAGGTAGGGCATAGGCACCAACAAACACAACATCAAGGAGCTCATCAGCATTGTGAGTGAACTATCTAACCCCGCTCTCCAGCCAAAAGACATCCCACCCTTGCAAGGCCAGGGGAATCCCTCACAACATTCTACCACTGCAAGCTCGTGGACATACACAACAGCCGTGCCACACAGAGGCAGACAGCGCTATTATCCATGGGACATACCCCCCTCAGGTCCTGGACTCCCGTCAGCAGCAAAGACACCACCCTGCTCATGTTCACCATCCACTCCGGCTCTCCATCAGGACCCTTCCCCACACAACATCTCAATCACAGCATACCCCATCCTTGAAGCCCACCTCCGGCACGTCATGAATGTATCCTTTGAGTACGCCACATTCCATGGTAGCTGGAGGCATGCAGAGACCCAGACCCTTCTTGAACAACGGACGGCAATACCGCAGGATCTCCTGGAACATCACCCTGCTTCCCTACCCCGCAAATGTCATCTCGAAGACAGTCAATGAGCAATTGACCAGCTCCCTCCAAGCAAACACCTCCAGGCAACCCGCCCCAGTCCATCTTCCACAATTAATCAGATCACTGCAACTGGCCTCATTGCCACCACCAACAACATTTTGGACCTTGCTCAACAATGGTAAGACCACCACCCTCACCCCCTCGACCTCCCAACGGCATACTACACCATGTGCAACAACACTGTCAAATCACACATATCCAACACTGTGATCCAGAGGAGGGCCCAGGATTAAATCGCCAAGTACCTCACCTGCAAGGTCCAGGGAGACCGCCTCCCCCCTTCAGCACGTAGTACACTGGGTTCATCTGGCCCATGCCCCAGGGCTCATCTCTCAGCGTGACGATCATCAATGTCTCCATGACGCCCCTCTGCACCATCACATGCGCACATGACCTAATCATCATGTCCTATGCTATTGACACCCAGCTGCTCCTCACCCTCAGCAAAGACCCAGTCACCCCCAGATTCAACCTTCAAGAAGGCATGAGGCCCGTTGATGAATGGATGAACATCAGCCACCTGAGGCTGGACTTGGACAAGACTGAGGTCATCATCTGAGGATTGTCCTTTTATGGCTGGGACAACTCCTTGTGTCCCACCGGCCTGGGCAGCGCACCAGCACCCAGTGGCCATGCACACAAGCTGGTGTTCATCGTAGACTCCTCGCTCACAATTACAATGCAACTCAACACCATCTCTACCTCATGCTGCAACACACTTTGCATGCTGCAAATGATCCTCAGATAGATCCACTCCTAGGCAAGACAGACAGTCACCCAGGTCCACAACTCCAGCCGAGTCAACGACGGCAGCACCCCCTACGCAGGAACAACAGCCAGACTCCAGGAGGACTTATACACATCCAGGGTGCATCCGCACACCTCATCCTCAACATCCCCTGCCACAGCCAAATGACCGTCCACCTGAGATACCTACAATACGCTCACTGACAACTGCAGGATCACCTTCAGACTCCTCAGCCACACTCAGGAGGCACTCCACAACCCCAGACCCAAAAACGACCATGGACGTCTCTCATCCCACACCCCATTGCCCCAACTCCGTCCAGCCAACGTTGCCCTGGCCACCATTCATCAATCCACAGAACAACTGCATGCGGGAGATAGTTCTCCCACCTCACCAAACAGACCTGGAACTCCCTTCCTGGGCATCTCCACATGACCCATGACCTCTACGCCTTCATGATACTCTTCAAAGCCTGTCTGTCCTAGCATTATGGCAAGCCCCCCCCCCTCAGCAGATTGAAACCATAATGGGTGAGTTTTGAGGTCTATGTATCTATTTGATGATACAATGTGACCTATGTGTGTCCTCGACCGGACTCAGATCCCAGTGTATGGATGGGTTGAGTTTGTTCCACACTCAGGCATACTTTGACATGTGGCAAAAACAAAGGAAGGAGTATCCCCTATGACTTAGAAGAACAGACGTATCTGGAGGATTGGTTCTTGGCAAAAAGAAGGAAATTCATCCTTTTGATAGAAACCCCTCACTCACCACCTAGTGGTGACATGCTTCATCATTGGGGTCCACCTTGGCGTCCTAGCGACACCAAGGTGTGCTACAACACCTGGACTACAGTGGAGCGGGTTGTGGCTGTAAGTGCAAAAAAATGTTAAAAATTGTCCTGGTTGTACTCAGAAAAAGTAATTTTATTTATAGAGCAACTGAACAATGTTTTAAAATTAATACTGGCGAGATCCTGATAGGGAGGGTTACGACCCTGGGATCTCTATATGTGTTGGATGGTCAACATGTTTCTACCATAAGGGCTATTGCCCGGTATTCGTCAGGACCAGAAAAACAGGTGGACAGGGGGTGCGTGCTCCCTAAAAAGCACTCCCAGCCTTGATCCCCTGTGTGCCTACTGGCAAAAAATTGCCAGTGGTAAATGCCGCTCAATAAAATAAGCGAGCTGGCGGGTTAAAACAAGAGACTCCAATTAGAGTACTCTGCGCTTCAACGGGCAGGGCGTAAGGTCAATGCCTGTATAATCACAATTTAGTTTTAGGCAGGTAAGATCAGAATCGACCTACTCCTCGCGTCCACTGCTCGGCTAGCCGAGCAGTGGACGCGAGGAGTAGGTCGATTCTGATCTTACCTGCCTAAAACTAAATTGTGATTATACAGGCATTGACCTTACGCCCTGCCCGTTGAAGCGCAGAGTACTCTAATTGGAGTCTCTTGTTTTAACCCGCCAGCTCGCTTATTTTATTGAGCGGCATTTACCACTGGCAATTTTTTGCCAGTAGGCACACAGGGGATCAAGGCTGGGAGTGCTTTTTAGGGAGCACGCACCCCCTGTCCACCTGTTTTTCTGGTCCTGACGAATACCGGGCAATAGCCCTTATGGTAGAAACATGTTGACCATCCAACACATATAGAGATCCCAGGGTCGTAACCCTCCCTATCAGGATCTCGCCAGTATTAATTTTAAAACATTGTTCAGTTGCTCTATAAATAAAATTACTTTTTCTGAGTACAACCAGGACAATTTTTAACATTTTTTTGCACTTACAGCCACAACCCGCTCCACTGTAGTCCAGGTGTTGTAGCACACCTTGGTGTCGCTAGGACGCCAAGGTGGACCCCAATGATGAAGCATGTCACCACTAGGTGGTGAGTGAGGGGTTTCTATCAAAAGGATGAATTTCCTTCTTTTTGCCAAGAACCAATCCTCCAGATACGTCTGTTCTTCTAAGTCATAGGGGATACTCCTTCCTTTGTTTTTGCCATATTTCCTCCCAGGGGAATAGGAGAAGTCTCTAGTTCACTTTTGGGTGAACGAACTCCCTTACTCTCTCCTTTGTTTGAAACATACTTTGACATGTCCCAACACGTATGTTGTTGACTCATGCAAAATGACTGCAACATCAATTTTCCTTGTGATTGTTTTGTTTATTTATCTGTCGGATGTGTGAAACATGAGTAAGTGATAGGTGCTGTACAAAAATCCCGGGAATCCAAAGTTCACAGAGGGAGATGTGATGCCTTGCAGTTGGAGTCACCAGAGTGAAGACCACAGTGCTTGGCATCATTGTTCAGACTGCAACCAGCAAGTCCATGTGGCAGAGTAGGACAGCCAATGAGGTGATGCTGTTGCACACAAAGTCCAGGTGCCAGACCAGGTGACCTGGGAGATGCTCCTGGCCCGCTGCCTCTCACTGTCTTTTCCATGGATGACCCACCTTCCTTGGGTGACCCTCATATGCAGGCCTTGACAATGCATGGGATGCTCCGTGGGACGATTCCTCCTCCTCTTCCTCCTCCCTCCCTGTGCCTGGTGGTGGTCTTCGCTTAGAAGTGTCTTGCCTGGTAAAACAGGGAGGGTGCACCATGTTGTCTGCGATCCGACAGAGTGAATGGCTTATGTCCCTTTGCACCGCCAGGAGCTCAGCAAGTCTTGCCTCCATCCGTCCTTGGTGTTCTTGTTGACTGGCGTGTTGCTCAGCCTGCAGGTTTTTGATCTCTGTAAGGGTCCCCACTACCTGGCTGATTTCCCTGGTGTCCCGCCTGTATGCCTCCATGATGTTGTGTAGTTCAGACATACCGAGTCCTACAGCTGGCTGGTCAGGTTCTCGCCTCTGCCTGCCGCCACTCCCACCACCCCTGCCCACACGAGCATGGCCTGCCATTGTGGGCACATCGGGTCGACGGGACCCCTGAGTGATGGCAGTGGTGGTGTTGTCTGCCACCTCCTGGGTGCCCGGCGAACCTTGTCCCTCATTGTCAGACTTGCTCAGTTGTTCACTGTGGGCAGGGCTCCGAGATGACTGCTGGGATGTGGCAGGAATGGTGGTGGTGGTTGGCGCAGATGTTCCTGATCCAGCTGCTGCACGGGTTTGGCCACCAGAGGTGCCAGGTTGGTCAGGGTCATCCGTGGAGTGGTGAGAGGCGTCGCTGTTGGTGGGGTCAGATTTCACTCAGCCACTTTTGGGAGGTGTTGCTGCGCCGGAACGCCCACCCAACCCCCCCGCGCCAGAACACCTGTCCCAGGAGGCTATTTTTGTGTAAGGGGTGTGTGTGAAAGGCCGTGCTGGTAGTTGGAGTCTGATTTGGAACTGGTCCTCCCTCGTGGTGTGGCTGTCCCCCCATGGAGCATGCTGCCATGACAGTGGTTGTGAGTTCCTGTCCAAGATATCTGACCTTGTTGTCCTGGTGTTTGTGTTTGCACTGGTCACAGGAGGGCCTTGTGCTACCTACACCAGGGCCCAGTGTCAGCTATCTTGTCAGTACTTTCCCACTCTCTGTGCATTGAGTATGGTGCATGGGTGTGTACCTAGGCCATATGGGATGAGGGAAATTGGGCATGGGCGTCCACACATATGTTTATAGGGGTGGCCAAATTTATAACTTCATCACTGTCCCCCTTGCACCCTTCTCCCCACTGCCTTGCACCCTACTCGCCCTCCCCCTTGTACCCTTCTCGCCCTCCCCCTTGCACCCTTCTACCACTCCCCCTTATACCCTGCTCTACCTCCGCCTTGCACCCTTTTCTACCTTGCACCCTTCTCCCCTCTGCCTTGCACACTTCTCCCCTCCCCCTTGCACCCTTCTTGCCCTCTGCCTTGCACCCTTCTCGGACACCCCTTACACCCTTCCCACCCAATGGAGGGGGCTGCCACCTGAAACAATGTCACCATTTCAAAAGCATGATGGACTAGGTCCGGCCCTGACTGGACCCACACCAGACACACAGATAATCCAGGGGGGCCCTGCGGACGCCCATGCAATTGGGTCTGATTTGGAGTCCCACAATGCATTTTGTGACACCCACCCTCCCAGCATACGGGACGTCCACTTTTGTGTCTGTGCTTCCTGTAGTATGGGACATAGCATGGCCTTGCTTTCTCAATGGGGCATACACATGTTAGTGGCATTAGCGTTGTTTTTGGATGTAGTTGTGGGCAGTGGGCGCTTGGGGATTGGTGTGGGCATTTTTTGTACTTGGGGTGTGGATGCCATTACCCCCATGTTACATGAGTTGTTTGTGTGCTCACCAGACTCTACGACTCCTTCAATTCCATGTACTACCACCCGTGGTAGCAGGGCAATCACCTTCTCCTCCCAGGGCTGGTACTGTACTGGTCTGCGGGGACCACCACCTCCAGTGTGCTGGCTCTGTAGGTACTCTTCATCCATTTTCCGCTTGATCATTCTCCGCAGATAGTACCACCTGGCCTGGCACTCCTTCCTTGTGCATCTGATGGGTGCAACAGCATTCACCCTATTGACTATCCTCACCCACAGGCATGTTTTCTCAGCTATGCGGGTCCGTCTGACCAATGCGCCAAACAGCTGTGGCTCGACTCTGATGACTTCATCTACAAGGATCTCCATCTCCTCCTTTGTGAACTTTGGATTCTTCTGTGCGGACATGGTGTGGGGTGACGGTGTGTATGGATGTGGGTGTGTAGGTCTGAATGTGAATGGGGGTGTGTGGGCCTGAATGTGATTGGGGGTATGTGTGAAGGTGGATGTGTACAGTTGGTGGTGTTTTGTCAGTGTCTCTTGCAAATTGAGTCTGTTGCAAAGGATCATGGTTTGTGTGTGTGGGCCCTTTTTATTGGTCCATTTGTGGGTGGGGCTAAGATTGAATTTTTGGTGGGTGTGTTATAAGAGGTGGTTCTGAGTTAGCCCTTCTGTTTGCCTGTTTGGATCTGCCCAGGACATTCATTTCCATGGTTTGTACACTGTAGACGTGTTTTGTGGTGTTGTGTGAGTCGTTTTGACCCTCTTTGTGCTGTTTTCCAGAGTCCGCGTGGTTCAGTACGGCTCATTTAGTTGTATTTGCTTCTGTTTATTTGTGTGTCCAACGCGACGTTCTCGCGGTACGTGTCGTTTTCAACCTCCTTGTGCTGTTTTATGGGGTTCGCGTGCGCTTCGTTCAGTGTGGGTTTGTCTCGTATTTGATTTTGTGGCTCGCTCATATGCGACATTTTTACGGGGTTCGCGTGCGCTTTGTTCAGTGTGGGTTCGTCTCATATTTGATTTTGTGGCTCGCTCATATGCGACGTTTTTACGGGGTTTGCGTGCGCTTCGTTCAGTGTGGGTTGTCACGTATTTGATATTGTGGCTCGCTCATATGCAACATTTTTACGGAGTTTGCGTGCGCTTCATTCAGTGTGAGTTCGTCTCGTATTTGATTTTGTGGCTCGCTCATATGCAACGTTTTTACGGGGTTTGCGTGCGCTTCGTTCAGTGTGGGTTGTCTCGTATTTGATTTTGTGGCTCGCTCATACGCGAAGTTTACCGTACAAATCGCAGCTCATACGCGACGTTTTCCGTACGAATCGCATTCTGATTACCCGGTCTGGATCGTTCTTGTCGGGTCGTACAGCATGTTTACGATTCATATGGTTCACTTTCAGGGTCTGTATCGTACGGATTTTCCCTCGCTTTTCGTACGGTTCGCAAAGATTCAAACGTATTGTTTTCCTACGGATCGTACTACGCTATTCGGACGGAAAGGGCTACGAATTCGAATCGTCGTACGGATTTGTTTCCTGATTTGGAATCGACCCCTATGTATACACTCTTCCAATCATCCAGGTAGTACCTATATACTTCTCCAATACCCTAAACATTATCTCTGCTCTGATGAAACTCCTCAACAGGCGCACCAACACAACAGCCATCTGGTTCAACGCCAACCTCCAGTCTTCCAAACAAACCTGCCGAAGAATCGAGAAGCAGTGGCGCCAAGACCAGACACCAGACAACCACGCATACCTCAAGAACGCCAGACGCAAGCACCACCAACTCATCCAATCCACCAAAAGGACCTCCTTCAAGGAAAGCATCGACAATAATGCACAGAACAGCAAAGAGCTCTTCAGCATCGTGAAAGAACTCTCCTCCCCCAGCTCCAGCACGAATGACATCCCGCCGTCGCAAAAACTCAGCGACTCCCTGGCCACTTTCTTCCACCGAAAGATCGCAGACATCCACGACAGCGTCGACACCCAGACACCGACGACAGATGCTGACATCCCTGACCCAACACCCACCGAACACACCAACCTCTTGCTCTCCTGGAACCACGCCAACGACGAAGACACCATCAAAATCGTGAACAGCATCCACTTCAGTTCTCCTTCCGACCACTGCCCCACCACAACAAAGCAAGCTCCATCATTGCACCCCATTTCCGAAAGATCATCAACAGATCCTTCGAGACCGCCACCTTTCCGGAGAGCTAGAAACACATCAAGATCAACGCCCTGCTCAAGAAACCTAAGGCGGACCCAAAGGACCTCAAGAACTTTTGACCCATCTCCTTGCTCCCGTCCCCAGTGAAAGTCACTGAGAAGATCATCAACAGGCAACTAACCTACTTCTTGGAGGAGAACAACATCCTGGACTCCACCCAATCCGACTCCCGCAGCACCACACCACCAAAACTGCCCTCATCACCGCCACCGACAACATCAGGACCCTACTGGACAATGGCAACACTGCGGCCTTCATTCTCCTGGACCTCTCCGTCGCCACCTTCATCGTCTGACACCACACCCTACGCATATGCCTCCATGACGCAGGGATCCATGACAAAAACCTCAACTGGATCACCTCCTTCCTCACAGACAGAACTGAGAGGGTCCGTCTCCCCCCATTCAGGTCCGTAGCCACCACGATCACCTGCGGTATGCCCCAAGGATCATCCCTCAGCCCGACCCTTTTCAACATCTACATGGCACTGTCACCAACATCGTACGAGCACACCACCTCAACATCATCTTGTACGTCGACGACACCCAGCTAATCCTCTCCCTCACCAAGGAGCTGGCCACCGCCAAATCCAACTTCCACGAGGGAATGAAGGCCGTTGGAGAGTGGATGAAGACCAGCGGTCTGAAACTGATCTCAGACAAGATGTAAGTTCTCGTCCTTGGCTCCTCCCCCTCCACATGGGACGACTCCTTGTGGCCGGCCGCATTAAGAGCTGCCCCAACATCCCCAAAACACGCGCGCAACCTGAGTTTCATCATGGACTCAACGCTCTCTATGACCCAGCAAGTCAGCGCTGTCTCCTTCTCCTGCTTCAACACCCTCGGCATACCCCGCAACATCTATAGAATGATCCCCACTGACACCAGGACGATCGCCACCCAAGTTCTTGTCAGCTGCAGGCTGGACTATGGCAACGCCATATGTGGGAACCATGGCCAAACTCCAGAAAAGACTCCAACGCATACAAAATGCCTCCGCACACCTCATCTTCAGAATCCCCTACCACATCACCGTCCACCTGAGAGACCTGCACTGGTTCCCGAACAACAAGAGGATCACCTTCAAGCTTCTCACCCATGCCCACAAAGCACTCCACAATGCCAGACTGGCATACCTCATGGATTAACCCAGGGCTACCTTTGTACTCCTCTCATCCAGGCACTATCCATACACTCCTCCAATTGGCCAGCCACCACCCATGCACTTCTAAAATCGCAGAGGAACTACCTATGCACTTGTCTAATCACTCAGGCGCTACCCATGCACTCCTTCATTCATCCAAACATTACCCCTGCATTCATGTAATCACCCAGGCATTAGTCATGCACTCCGTCAATCAATGAGGCAGTACCCATGTACTCCTCCAATCACCCATTAGCCATGTACCTATGCAATTACCCAGGCACTCCCCATGCACTTTTTCAATCACTCAGGCAGTACCTTTGCACTCTTCCAATCACCTAGGCACTACCCATGCACGTATGCAATCACCCAGACATTACTAATGCCCTTCTTCAAACACTTAGGCAGTACTTATGCAGTCATGCAATCACCCAGGCATTACCCATGCACTCTTTCAATCAGTCAGACAGTAACCATGCATTCCTCCAATCACTCAGACACTACCCCTGTATTCATGCAATCACTTACGCACTACTCATGCACTCAAACGTACACTTATGCACTTATGCTGCACCTATGCAGTCACTCAACCTCTACCCATGCAGTCTTCCAATCATCCAGACACTGCCTGTACACTCATGCAATCACCCAGGTACTTCTTATCCACTCTTTCAATCACACAGAAACTACCCATGCACTCCTCCATGCACCAAGACACTACCCATGCACTCTTCCATGCACACAGACATTACCCCTGCATTCATGCAATCACCCAGGCATTACCCATGCACTCCTATAATCACCCAGGCAATGCCCATACAGTCATACATGCGCTCTGGCACTTCTGCTACACTCATGCAATCATCCAAGCAATACCCATGCAGTCGTCCAATCATCCAGGCACTACACCTGCACTCAAGCAATCAACCTGGTTAGGGGTTGGCTGAATTTGCATAGTTGGGCTCCGCAAATATCCGCAAAGCTCCGCAAAACGGTAAAAAATATCCGCCAGCACGCAAAATTTCCGCTAACATGCAGAATTCCATGTTCAGCCCATTCGGGATGCTTTTTTCCTGTCTGCGAATGCTGTTTGCGTGCCCGGGGAGAAATATCTCGTGAGCACGCATTTTGAATGCGCGAACAAGCATTAAATTCCACGAAGCTGCGGATCGCGGATTTTTGGGTAATTCCACATTCTCCGGGGAACGCTAAATTACCTAAATTCCGCAAATTCCATGAGCAGAATGGAATTTGTCATCCAGGCCTAACCCTGGTACTACTCATTCACTCCTCCAATGACCCAGGAAATACCCATGCAGTCCTACATGCACACAGTCACTACTAATGCACTCTTCCGTGCACCTAGGCATTACCCACACACTCCTTCAATCACCCAGACGTTAACCCTGCACTCATGCAATCACACAGGAATTACCCATGCACTCCTTCAATCACTCAGGCACTATCCCTGCAGTGATGCAATCAACCAGGCACTACCTATACACCTCCAAAGTCACCCAGGCATTACCCATGCACTTTCAAAAACACTCAGGCATTATTGATGAGCTTCTTTATTCACTCTGGCAATACCCATGCACTCCTCCAATCATCCAAACATTACTCCTGCACTCATGCAATCACCCAGGCACTAGACATGCACTTATGCAATCACCCAGGTATTAACCATCCATTACTTGAATCACTGAGGCAATACCCATGCACTCGTCCGATCACCCAGACATTACCCCTGCACTCATGCAATCATGCAGGCATTACCCCTGCAGTCATGCAATTACCTAGGCACTATCTGTGCACTCCTGCAATCACCCAGGCACTACTCATGCACTTATGCAATCACACAGGCATTACCCTTGCACTCCTTCAATCAGTCAGGCAGTACCCGTGCACTCCTCCAATCACGCAGACATTACCCCTGCATTCATGCAATCATGCAGTCACTACCCATGTACTTTTTCAATTACTCAGGCAGCAACACACGCACTACTCCAATCACTCAGGCACTACCCATGCACTCATACATGCACTTACACACTTCTGCTACACTTATGCAATCACTCAACCATTACCCATGCAGTGTACAAGTCATCCAGACACTACCCATACACTGATGCAATCACCAAGGCATTTGTTATACACTTGTCCAATCACACAGAAACTACCTATGCACTCCTCCATGTACCAATGCACTACCCATGTACTCTTCCATGCAACCAGGCATTACCCATGCACTCTTTTAATCACTCAGGCACTACCCCTGCAGTCATGCAATCAACCAGGCACTACCTATGCACTTACAAAATCACCCAGGTGTTACCCATGCACTTTCAAAATCACTCAGGCATTATTGATGCACTTCTTCAATCACTCTGGCAGTACCTATGCACTCCTTCAATCATCCAGACATTACTCCTGCACTCATGCAATCACCCAGTTATTACCCATCCCTTCTTCCAATCACTCAGGCAGTACCCATGCACTTGTCCTTTCACCCAGACATTACCCCTGCACTCATGCAATCACACAGGCTTTACCCCTGTACTCATGCAATTACAAAGGCTCTATCTATGCACTCCTCCAATTACCCTGGCACTACTCTTATACTCCACCAATCATCCAAGCACTATCCATGTACTCCTCCAATCATCCAGGCACTATCCTTGCACTCATCCAATCATTCAGGCACTACCCATGCACTCTTGCAATCACTGAAACATTACCCATGCACTCCTTTAACCCCTTCAGCGCTAATGACAAGGGTAACTCGTCATGGACTTTCCATTGATTTCAATGGAAAGTCAATGGAGCTCATCGAACACCCTTAGCAGCCAAGTGGTTAATCACTCAGTCACTATCTATGCATCTATGCACTCCTCTAATCACACAGGCACTACCCCTGCACTAATGCAATTATGCAGCCACTACCCATGCACTCTTACAATCACTCAGGTATTAGCCGTGTACTCATGGGATCACTCAGGTAGTACACAATCACCCAGGCACTACACATGGACTCATGCAATCACACATGCACTACCCATACACTTCTCCATATATTGTACTTGCCACAATTCATGCAACACTTACAAATGTGTCTATTTTTAACAAGATAGGCGGTTCTAAAAAGAACCATATTTTTTCTTATTTTTTATATTTTTTGTGTTTTTTCAATGCTTTTTTGTATTTTTTTGTTTATTTTTAAGAATGAAAAAATTTATAAAAAAGTTACAAAACATTATGCAATTACAAAGCCATTACAAAAAAAAAGTCAGCAATAGTGGTTTTAAATGGCAACCACAGTAGCATCCACTGATTGTTCGCCATGACACAACATTGTTTTGCATTTTACACAATGCTGCTCCTCTGGCAAATTCAGTTACGATCTGTGGTGCTGATGTTGCAGAGGAACCAGATGAATTACTTGGTCCTGTACTGTTGTCCTGTCTTGCCTGCTTCTGTATGTCTCGTCGCTGCTGCTCCCTCATGAGATGCAGTGGATACATGGTTTGTAAATGCTTGAGCATTGAAGAGGTGTCACAGGAATACTTCTTGTCAGATCCTCATGACAAGACATTCTGACATATGGTGCACATAACCTTTCGTACATTTACCTTCTTCTCCCCAGGTGGAATTGAGAAGAAAGCCCAAACAATACTTTCATATCTCACCTTCCCCAGTTCTTTCAACTCTTCTTTATCTTCAGGTGGAAGCTGCTGTGCTGGATTGGAAGCAGCCATTTTCTGATGAAGAAAAGATAACACCAAAAAAAACAAAGAAGAAGAGCAAAACAGAAGAGCTGTGACTCCTGAGATGCAGTTGAAAGAATGAAAAAATAGGGTGGGGTCCTTCAAGTTCTAGAATCAAAAGTTCTTAACCAATGAAAAACTTTCTTTTGAAGTCACATGGGATTTGCGCACCTGGCGCGCACCCCGTGCAAATTACAAAAAATTTATTTTACAATAATATTTCTTTTTACAATAAATGATATTTACAGTTATATTAAGTAATCTCTTGGTATAATATATATAAAAAATCTAAATGCATATACTTTTAAAACTTTTGCAATGGATTTATGCACTCGGGGTGACTTCCCGAGATACGTAAGTGATGCTACATGGGGCCGGAACCGCGCACCCTTCGCATACCATACGCGCATCATACACGACTTAACCAATATAGCTACAACTTGTTTGGATTCCTGCACCCGACGAGACAGATACACGATCGGTAAGTGAATCCAATTTTTAAAAAACAAATGTATATTTATATTATAGAAAAGATAAAACATTATATTATTTTTATAACAATTAAAAAATTAAGAAAAAGTATTTTGGGGGGTTATAGCTAAAGATTAGCATTAAAAAAAAGTTTGAAATTCACTGAAGAAACCATAGGTTTCAGGGATGTTATAGTTAGAAATTAGCATTTAAAAAACCTTAGAAATTCACCAAAAAAACATAGGTTTCAGGGACGTTATAGTTAGTTGGACATTTAACTTATACAAAATCAGAGAAATTCAGCCGTTACAGTTAGTTGAGGTAAATATAAGTCACGCCCCTTGCAATGCACTGCTGATGACTACACATATTACATCACTCATGACATGGTCAGTGACATTGCTGCTTACATCTCTGATGAAATCTCAAATTACATCACTGATGACATCATCCATGTGATAATCTGATGCACCTCTTCACACCCTAATATAAGCTTTGATACACCCACTGTAAAATACAGAGTACAATTGTCAAAACCAAAGACACACCAATACCAGTTACTACATACCACTGACTGATTCCTAGGTCTACACACACATCTATTCATTCACGCATACAGTCACTCATACATGCAGTCACTCATCAAGACAGCACTATCATATGCACTCATACACCTATACAGACACTCACATACCACCATTCACCCATAGAGTTACTCACACACAGTCAGTCGTGCAAAGAATCAATCATGCTCCCATTTACTCACCTACACAATTATACACACACCACCTCACTTATTTATACAGATACTGACACATACTTAGTCTCTTATACAATCACTGACAGAAGCACACACCCATCCATACAGGCACTCTCACAAACACCCATTCTCACATATAGTCATTTATATAGTCCAACACTCACATATACATCCTTTCACATATGTAGTTACTCACACATGTACCACTGAGACATCTAAACACTCACCAACCCACCCATTCACACACACACACCCATGCAGCCCTTCACAGATGCACTCTTGAACCCATACACCCAGTGAATCACCCACTCATACGTCTATGCACAGTCGCACCCCCCCCACTCACACTGACACTCTTGCACACATACAGATACTCAGACAACCAATCAAGAACCCATATAGACACTCATGTAGCTACTCACCAGCCCATGCTGCCGATTACACACTAACTGAAAGACGGATACAGACATTCACACAGTTTAGTCACTATCCCATGAAATCAGTAGGACACATTTAATCACTCACTTATACAGTCAGTCATGCAGCTACTAAATCATCCATTTAGACAGTCATGCACCCACTTATTCTTCAATATATCTTGGCCTATATATATATATATATATATATATATATATATATATATATATATATATATAATCATGTTTAAACTATATAGAAACAGTCACTTGACGATGTCAACAGTGATGTCGTCAATGATGTCATTTGAGATGTCATCAGTGATGTCATTAGAGATATCATCAGGGATGTCCCTGACCATGTCATGAGTGATGTAATATGTGACATCATCAGCAGTGTATTGCAGGGGGTGAGTTATAGTTACCTCAACTAACTATAACAATCAACTTTCTCTGGTTTTGTAAGAGTGAAATGTTAAACTAAATATAACGTCCCTGAAACCTATGTTTTTTCAGTGAATTTCTAAAGTTTTTTAAATGCTAATTTCTAACTATAACGTCCCTGAAACCTATGTTGTTTTTTCAGTGAATATATATGTATATATATTCAAGAATTGAAAAGTAACCCTTTTTGTGACCATCAAAGGGAGTATCATGCCATGCTCAATGGATGGGCTGAACAGTGGCTGCTGTCATTTGAAGAACACCTGTGCATAAAGATTGATCACCCTAAGACACCGGTTCTCTATTGTCTCTCTTAGGTGCACAAGGATCTTCAAAACCCTCCAGGGAGACCTATTGTTAGTATGATGGGGTATTACTAAAGAACGGATCCAGGTTTTTAGATTTGTTTTTAAGCTATTATGTCACAAGTCTTGCATGAGACTTCTATCATAAATACAGGATACAATTTTTTTTATGCAACATTACTAACATACCCTGGCATAGTAGTTATATTGTGATAACAATGGATCTCTGTTCTCTGTGTACATCTATCTCCCATGACTATGGTGTAGAGGCTTGCTGCAATGTATTAAGATCCCTGGCATTTGCGCAACATACTAGGATGCTCCTCACAATGCTCTCTTTTGTCTATTGCATAAAATTTTTCTCTTTGATAAAAAATATATCTCCAGAAACATGGAGCAGCGATTTTGAAAGCATTTGGCCCCACATATGCCAATATCTATATGGGCTGGTGGGAGAAAGAAGTTGCATGGGCTGAGTGTAAGATGGCAATGTGGGTGTGCTTCACTGATGCTTTGTCCATCCTGTGGGATGGAGATGAGGCTTTGTTGAGTGAGTATGTTGCAATTTTAAACACCAATCTCTACAATATACAGCTAACTGTAAAAAGAAACAGTCGTGAAATTTACTTTTTTGATGTAGAGTTACAATTAATAGAGGATTCCATCCAAACTAATGTTTTACGGAAGAATACCACCTGCAATTCTATTCTGCATGGCAATAGTGGTCATCTGCACTCCTTAAAATAGAGCATACCCTACAGTCAGCTATTAAGGGCACGTAGGATCTGTTCAACTGATGAATTATTTGAAACAGAAGCCAGGTTGATGATTGCATGGTTCTCTGAGAGGGGGTATCCAGCACCAGTTCTTAGAGAAGCTAAGCAGAGGGTCTTGACTAAAAATAGTGAGCAGTTGCTGTTCTCGAATAAATCCACAAACACACCATGGGATACCTGTGGTCGTTAATTCTCTTTTTGATGGGTTCCCACATGGAATATGGGCCCATTAGTTCCCTGATCAAGCCTAATTGGCACATTTTAAAACATGATGAGCATTTGAAAGATGTTATAATGCAGCATCCCAGGATCACATATTGCAAGACACCATCTTTGGGCGATATGTTGACAAGATCTATGTTCTAGCAAGAGCTGGACTGGCTGACAAATAGGAATTATGGTTTCAAAAAATGTGCCACCTTCAAGGCTTGCAAATTTGGAACTAATTGCAGAGATTACAAGACATTAGAAGGCAGGTTATAAGTGATCGGAAAAAGATCACATGTGAGACAGAGTTCTTGGTTTATGTATAGGAATGTCTTTGTGCAATGCGTTATGTTGGTAGTACTATCAATAGGCTGAGACTAAGGATTTTGCAGCACATCAGGGCAATTAAGCATCAAGATCGAGCATATCTCATGGCGAAGCATTTTTTGGAAGTGCACCAAGGAAAACTTACAATCTATGCAATATTATGGTATAATGTACATTAAGATCAAACCACATAGATGCAATAGAGATTTGGAACTACGTTAGTATAAATTGATAATGATTATTCTCTTGGGCACTGAAAAAACGTGGGGGCACAACCATGATGCTGAGCTGTAGTCCATTTTTGAACATTTTGTATTTGCATTTTAGAACCTGCATTTTTAATTCCTTAGTTTTATTGACAGTACATTGTCAGACCCTCTATAATCTGATAACTGCGAAGTGCTAAATAGGATGCGTTTTTAATCTGAATATTTTGATGTGATGTACAGTACAGCACTTGCACTTTAGAGAATGTTGAAAGGGACATGTAGTAACCTTTGTCACAGCATGAATGAATCATATTAGGCATAAGTGGTTGTGCCACAGTGCCAGGTTGCATGCAGAGGGATGTGAGAGAATTATTTGATCCTCACATGATCATCATAGAACATATGGTTCAATAACATGGAATGGATCGCATCGGAAGTTGGACCCGAGTGGTAATTATTTACATATAGCATCAGCACTTTAATTTGCACATCATGGGAATTGTTTGGATAACTGTTCATGTTTATTCATTTGCACTGTATATGTATATACAGAGTGGTAAGATCATATCTGCATACTTCTATGAGTAACATTTGCATTTTAGGATTCTAGGATTTGAGATGAATGTTTACCAATATGCACTTGCACTTTAGAGGCATTTTGCCAGAATAGATTGAGTTACTTGTTTACAAATAGTATTTGCACTTTGCACTGGACATACTTGATGCTTTGGAGTTGGTGCTTATGATTATGCATTTGCACTTTATGTGACAGCACTGAGAGCATAGGAATAGCTCCCGCCTGGCCATGGCAAACGGCAAAGTCCCGTGGTTGGGGATCCCTGGACATTGCTGGAGCTGGCCCTGAAGGGTTCTGGTCTCCAGATCCATATCTGGTGCCCCCCTCCTTTGTAAATTAAATGCAGGGGAGTTTGTGCTCCCTGGGGTGGCTGGGGCCTCGGCATCCCAGTAGACAATTTTAATGAGTTACCCCAGGGAGGTGGCTGTCCCCGGGATTTCAAGGAGGGTAGAGCTCCCCTACTCATTATTAGTTAATGTAGCCTCTGGAGGTGTTTGTCCCCAACCCGGGGGTCCACAATAGACTCCCGCTGTTAAAGTTTTAAGGCCCCGGGAGGTGGGGGTAGTGAGGGCAGCCATAAGCCATCCCCCACTTTTTTCAAATAAATATTTTGTTGATGTCCCCGTGACTTGACTCACCTGGGGTGATTCTCAATAAAGTGCAGGACCTCGAGCTTCATTTTTTATTTTTAATTTTTGACAGGAGTTGCTCTCCCAGTGTGACTCTTAGCAACATTTTTGTTAAAAAAAGATTAATATATAGTTATTTAATGATCAATGTATGAGGCTTTTCAATCCTAGTTTTTACAACTTTATACCCACACTGGGTGCATGGATTTTAAATTTCTGTAATTTTAGAGATATATAATCTTAGTTATAAAAGATAAAAGTAGAATTCGTACATAATAAAATAATAATGCATCAAATAGTAAAATTATATTTTTTGTTAATGTTAATCCTAATAGTATTTTAAGGAATCGCAATACCACCGCACACTGTTATGTGTTTCCTATGAGTCTGAAAAAAAGCTATAAATCAGTATATAGACATTTTGAATTCCAATAAATCATGAAGAGTTTTATGAACAATACTAAAAAAAAAGAAAACAATAATTTGTCCAATAGGTTATGATTAAATATATTTGACGGAATTGCACTTCCGACGTGGAGGGATTGCACCGGAGTCGTGCACCCCATGTGACCAACAAAAAAAGGAATTTGATTAGTGTAACACCTTTCAATCATAGAAACCTCCAACTTCCACCTGTTTTAAAAATAGGAGGGTGTTGTTCTCATTCTGATTTCTACTTGTTAGGAAGCAGGCTGTTTTCTTTTAGTGTGCTTATTTTGTTTGAGAAAAACTGTCTGGTACTTCCAAGTAACAGGAGGAGGAAGAATTGAGAATGTTTGAGGAATGAGAAGAGCCACCCAGGAAGAAGAAAGACAGCGTTGTGTGGCAGTTTTTCACCATACCAGAAGGTAAAAAAAGAAGGTCAAAGCCCGGATAGTTACTTTTACCATCGCCCAAAAAATTATTTCCCAGCGTCGGAGAAAAGTACAGCTGGGGCAGATCCAGCATGTACAAGCATCTCAGAACCATCTACCCACACAGGCTGAGATGCAAAGATTTAGAGATCAAGAGGCTGCTACTGAAGGAGGTGCTGCTGGTACATCTTCAGGAAATGTGCTGACCAATATTCTTCCTGTCACCATCCCTGAATTTGGGAAAATTGGAATATACTGTCCCAAATGCAGTACTTCTGTTGGAGTGGGCGAACAAGTTGTTTCAACCCTGATTCACACCATCAATGCACATAAGTGCAAAAAAAAAACTTGCATTCTTTTTTAAGCATAGATGGTTTTTAATGTGCTTTGTTAAATCATTTTAAAAACACATGGTTCTTTTCAGAACCACCTATTCAGGTTATAAGAAAGATGAATTATTTGTTAAATGTATGTATGTCTGTATGTATGTATCAGTCTGTCACTAAGGGCTCATTTATAAGGGTCCTGATGGCACTTTGCATTGCCACAGAGTCAGTTTTTGATACTTGGAGGTGTAAAAGAGCAGCAGCATATTTACAAGGCTAGGTAAGGACACTTTACATGGCTTTACCTCTCTTTTAAATATGTGCCCTGTTGACGCACACAACACTGCATCAAAGGAGTATTTCATGGTGTTGCTGTGGGTGTCCCTACTCAACACTCGAAAATTGTAAATCTGGTAATGAGTCAGAAACTAACTCTACCTCAGTGGCAAAGAAAGAAAGGCACAACAAGAAGAAATGTTTTCATTTCTCTTTATTATTTCCTTTTTGATATGTGCTGTATTGTGCACTATATATAGAAAGAGGAAATTGCCTGAATTAATTGCTTTTATAGATAAAGAAGTTCCTTCTAGCACAAAATTAACATAGTCTTAGGGTCTGACATAGCCAGCACTACCGTCCATTGAAGGTCGGCTTCACTGTTGAAAAGCCCGAAACAAAGCTGATGGTCTTTAACAAGGGAAAGGGCTTTTAATGACTGGCAGAGCCCTCTTCAGAGATCTCTAAGGTTATTTGAACATTCTCCCCATTGTGGGCAGAATGTTATAATTACTAAAAAACAAAGGTCTCTCGGAACCCAAGGAGGTTTGAATCCCCTATGTCCGAGAGGCCATTGTTCACAGCAACATCTGTGAAAGGGATAAAAACATTGTTATGTTACTACTTTGGGCATCTGGCAACATGTTTTAAAGCTCACTTTTCTCTACCAGTTTCATTAAAGAGTCAGAGCTCGCAACGACAGACCTAAGCCAAAATGAATGGCTGACCCCTGTCAAGCCACTCTTGTGTGTCTCAGCATCTTTCTAAATACCTCAATGAGTGTGTCATTGCCTTTTAGTATTGAAATGGCAAACATAAAGTATCCTTTAACTATTAGATTACCTCTGTTTCACAGCGCACGGTCTCCAAATGTTTGTAGGAGAAGTGGCATAGGTCACTTTCTGCTAATTTTACAGGGCACCAAGGTATGAAGCTGAGTGTTGAAGTGCTTCTGTGACACCTGGCTAACTAACAGATCAGTGATTTTGGGACTGAATGCCGACGTAGCTCTGCCAATATTTGTCCAGGGGGATGATAGACCATAACATTTTTAAGATAGGGTCATCAGCTGCAGCACACTTGTCAGACTACACATACAATTAGAAACGTAAACGAGACAGGGTACCAGTCAGACATTCAAACTTGACAAAGTATGCTTTCAATTTAAAGCACACACCTCACTATCTAAGATCTTCTTTTTTTTCCCTTTTTCTTTTTGTCCTCATATGCCTTAGTTTCCACTGAAGCCTCTGAAATCCATTCTCACTTATATGAGTGAAGAACCGGCCCTGGATTGAGAACGCAGAGGTAACAGTTTACGGACAAAGCTAGGAGGGAAGAAAACATGACTGCCTCATCAGTTACCCTCAGGCTGCAATCATCGGACAGTGGCGTTGGTATTGCTGACCTATGCCACTTTTGTGGCAACACCTCTCCTTTCATTGGTTCCCAGCCACCTCTTCAATGGGGACTATAACATGTCAATCTTGCTTAGTGCCTTACGGTTCTTTTCTATCTAATGAAGATAGAGAACTGATTCCAGCCATTCTGCTTTGGATGGACCAGTCGCGAGAACCCAGTGTTTAAAAATCAACCTTCTACCTAATAATATTAAGAAAAACAGCAACTTGTTGTCCAAATTCAGCTTAACTCACGTCCCGGAAGCCCATCCAAAAATAACAAGTTCAGGACTTACCTCTAGTGGCATGTTGAACATTTCTGATATAAACTTACAGACATGTTTCCAAAAATGGAGAATAGAGGGGCAGCTGAGGATCATGTGCATGTCATCTGCTTCATTGAGCCCAAATGTCTTACAGCTGGCCCCATCGATCCCTTCAGTTTTGAGAGCTTCCTTGGGGTCAAAAAGGCTCTATAGAGACAAAAGAAGTGATTTTGTCTAGGATACGCTGCTTTTATCACTTTATATAATGTTTGAAAAGATGCTTGCCATAAGTGTACCACAGTTGCCACGTTTACTCCATCCCAGAGCCTTATTGGTATGTTACCAACTTCATCTTTAGCATCCATAATCATTTTATACCAAGTAGCGACTACCTTCTTTTGTTGGTTGCTCGTGAGTAGATGTTCTTCCAATTCATTGATCCCTCCTTGAACTTCCATTACAGACTGGGTCCAGCTCTGTATTTGTAGGGACTTGAACATGGATACTGAAAAATCTGTCAACTGTTGGAACTGAACCCATGAGCACAGCTGCTCTTCTTGAAAGATCTAACTCCACTCCTTTACCCCAACTTCTCTGAGACTCACCTACAAATTATCCTTCAGGAACCCAGGTGACCCCAGAGAGCCCCTCAGTGGGGCATATTTGTTATAATAGGGGATCTTTTTTGAAAGTCTAATCTGTGCCCATATTTGAGCAGCTGGTAACAACACCTTTAGTTTGTTTTTCTTAAAAGATTTCTGGTGACCAAATTTAAACATAAAGCCATGCCAGCCTGTTCCCACCTCATCAAGTAGTACCTTTGTACTCTGTCCCCAAATGTATCCGACAAAAGAAATGTAACTTTTTTTAGTTGAAAAACGCAAGCATATAGTTACAAATCTGGGAGCGCGATACCCCCATTGTCATATTTTTTCTGAAGGTTTATTCTTGCAATTCTTCTCCCTTTTGCAGCCCAAATGACGGAGTCTACCTTACTGTGTAGCTCTTTGGCCCATTCATTTTCTCAAATGTAAAGGAATCATGTTAAAAAGCAAAGTGAATTTGGGGAGTATCGATATTTTAACTAAGTTGGCTCTCTCAAAAAATGTCATCTGCATAAAGGGATAGTTTTTTCTGTCAAGCACCACACAAACAGGGGCTAATTTGTTGCTCCATCCAAACTTTCTCTACAAATGGCTCAAATTATAAATTAAACAAAGGGGGAGAAAGGGGAAAACCTTGTTGTGTACCTCTGGTAATCTTAAAGCTGGAAATCTGATTACTGTTCACCAAAATTCTTGCGGCAGGGGCCCTATGTATCTCCTGTATAGCCCTACAGAATATATTCCCCAAGTTATAAAGTCTTCCCTGGAATGGAAACAAGCATCCTGGGACCGGTTTTGCGATAACATCCCTCATCAGTCAGGCTAGCTTGAATCCAGTGTCAAAGTGAGCAAGGGACCCACGTCTGGGCGTACCCTGCCAGCTTAGGGTGAAGAAAGCAGACACAAGGAGATGATGGACGGAGCGCTGAAACTTTTCAGACACTCAGCCCCAGTCACAGATCTGGGTTGAATCCATCAACATGCTTTAGCTCACTTTGCCACCCCAGTTCAGGCACAGCTATATGCAAATCAGTCTTAATCCTTGCCTCCTGGGAACAGTCCCTCCCGAACTGCCAAACCATGTCTTCCTGGAACGGAAACAAGCATCCTGGGACTGGTTTAGGGTTAAATCCCTCATCAGCCAGGCTAGCTTGAATTCAGTGGCAAAGTGAGCAAGGGACCCACATCTGGGAATACCCTGCCAACTTATGGCGAACAAAGAAAACACAAGGAGATGATGGACGGAGCGCTGAAACTTTTTAGACATTTACCCCCAGTCACAGATCTGGGTTAAATCTATCATCATTCTTTAGCTCACTTCATCACCCCAGTTCAGGCACAGCTCTATGCAAATCAGTCTTGACCCTGTGCCTCATGGGAACAGTTCAGCCTGAACTGCCAAGCCATGTCTTCCCAGGAAAGGAAACAAGCATCCTGGAACTGGTTTCCGGGTAATACCCCTCATCAGCCAGGCTAGCTTGAATCCAGAGGCAAAGTGAGCAAGGGACCCATGTCTGGGCATATACTGCAAAATTAGGGCAAACAGATCATTCAATAGACACCTAGCAATGCGTAATAACGTACTGTGTGAGCCTGGGACTGGGCCAATTGTCAAAGGGAATCAAAGGGCCAGGTAGGAAGGGAAAGGGCTGCAGTGTGAGGGAAGAACGCATAGAAGGTAATAAGTAAGAGACAAGAGATGCAAAGGAAATAGCTTAATTTCACAGTATTTCAGATTAACAGGTAATCTAAAGAAACTGTAAACATGAATTATTGATTGAGATGGGACCGTGCCTGCATATTTGTAAAAAAGGAACATTTAAAAGGCACATCTTAAGTGATGTTATAGGTTATCAACATAAACGTATAAACAATGAAATGTGCACAAATTCAGCAATGTCAGCCCTGCATATTATCTTGATTCCATCATTTGTTATATTCTCTTTCTTCTCCCTAGCACTCAACACAATTTGTCAACTTCCTTGCACAATTGTTTGGTGCATTCTTCTTATGGTTTATTAATTAATTGACTCATCTTAAGTTATTATCTAATGCAATTGGACCATTTGAATGTTTTCTCTGTAAATATTGATATCACTGTTCTCTTGCGCCGTTTTTTGCTGGTTTCACTTGTCACTTTGTGGCATTCAACTTTTTCACTAGCACAATTGTGGACAAGTTGTACTGGTTACATGCTCATTTAATGCAATACAGTGCTACTTTTCTAAATCTAGTGTTGAATATAAACTGCTCTTAGCAATTAATGCATAATTCATTGATGCCTCTCTGTTTCCACTTCTTTCTTGCAACTGTTATTCATGTTTGTAAATAATTGCCTTTAATTACCACCTGTTGAGACATTGATTCTTGTTGTATGCACTTATTACTCAGGTATCAACTTGGTTTACGGGTTACCTCCTTTTGTTCCTGGTTCCCTGAGCAAGCACCTGGTTGCAAGAGGTGGTCTTTTCCGACCCTTTGCAAATTCTGTTAACTTTGTAGACACGTAAGGGGTCATTATGATGGCGGGCGGATTGCCCTGCTAGCAGTGGCGATCCCCCCACCATCACAACATGATTTACCCCAGCCATATTATCATGGCTGGGGTACTGCGGCGGATGGAAAGTCTATCCGCAGCTTTTTCGCTGGTCGGCAATCGTTACAATTGCCGGCTGGGTGGAGCTGGGGCATAACATGGTGGCTGTGCCTTCCAAGCACCGCTAACAATATTATGTTGACAAGGCCTTTCCATGACGGCGATGCCACCATGAAAAGGCTGGCGGGAATTGCTTTGAGGGCCGATTGCGGGCCCCTGGGGGTGGGAGGCTGCACTAAGGGGGGGTATGATTCTCCCCTTCATTGCCATGCACAAGGTGGGAGACCCATTGCATTGCCTGTCACGTTGTGCATGGCAATGCGCAGCATGCCTCTTTGGCATTGGGGTGGGTGCTGCTTACAGCAGCTCCCACCGCAATTTTACAGATGCATAATGCGACTGCCAAGATGCCGGTTGCATCCTAATTGGCGGTGCGAGACCACCGCACCACTGGCAGCCGGTCTACACACTATGACTTCAAGGGATTCTCCATATTACTCGGATGATTACATCCAAAAACCTTTGAGCGGTCCTTCTCTCCTGTCCTCTTCCTCTACCACTATCACTCCTGCACTAAGCACATCGAGGGTTCTCCTTGACTAACTTGAGAATCTAAACAAAAAACAAATTTGCACCAAGCTACACGCTCGCATGTTGACAGAATATTTGAAATCCAACATAATTTCATTAGGCCTCAGATCCCTAATGTCCCAGCCATCTTCACACAAGACCCAAAATTCCAATTAGGCTTCAGTCATTTAGCCACCACTTGTTCACACCACTCGATGGTTATGCATTGACACAGCAATTTAACACAGCCTTAAGGAACTAGAAGAAATCACAGAGCTAGAAAAATTCATAAAAGAGCATAATACACTCACCGATGCCATAAACCTTCTTGATAAAATCAACAGTACTATAGCTACCTTAAAACACCTTTGAACAGAATAAAAAGATTAACAAAATACAAAAAGACATTAAGAACTTCGAAAAGGAAAAAATATACCCCTATTTACTAGATGAGTTTTACACCACTTCATATCCACCTCCAGGAACAAAGAATTAGGGTAGATGTAACAACAATAAAAGGATTACTTTTTTGAATTGATCCAATACTTCGGTGGAGGTCCAATACTTCGGTGGAGGACTCTGACCCAGGCGAGGGTGGAAGCTCCGATTGAATTCAGAACAGACCTACTTCATTCCTGCCTGCTCATTTTTTAGACAGAAACCGGGACGCACACGAGGCAGAACCAGAGCCAACTATCAAAACCAATATGCAGGGAAGTGACAGACAAGTCACAAATTTTACCAATGGAGGTCACCACAATGGACACGTCCAAGACATGACCACGATACCCATTTTCCATCTTTCAACATACAACCTATACTACCAGGAGATTGCTCTGCTGAGCAAAGGTTTCTCCTTTTTCCACACAACCTGAAGCAAATATTTTTCCCTCCAACAAAACCGGCAGTTCATTTGACGTAACAGATAAAAATATTCTTTGCTGATAAACCCACACATGACCACATTACTTATTCTCCTTTTCACCCCGTCAACCTTTTATCCTTACACTGTCACTATGCCACCAGAAATATTCACATTCAAGAGACTTGTACTTCATGAAATCACAGGGATCAAAAACGAGTTCGAATCTGTACCATATAATCTGACCTTTGTTGAAAAGCAGGCATCAATTAACCTCAAATAAAAAATATAGACTACAAAAATATCGACTCCCTATACTTAAACAGGTCAGTACAAACATATTGACACAAAAATATCGATGTAAAAAATATAGTTGTACAAAACATCGATTTTTATATATATGTATATATGGCTCCATCATGAGCACCGTTCTCCTGTGCTCATGACGGAACTATTCCGTCATGAGGACAGGGGCACGAAATCCCTCTGCTACAAACAGCAGAGGGATTTAAATTTTTTGGGGGCCTCTGGAGGTGGGAAAGAGCTCCCCAACCTCCGGAGGCCCTTCACTGGTTTTCAGTCTAATGACGATGGCACGCATGGCACGCTGTTGTCATTAGACTGAAAACGAAACTGAAACTTAGTTTCAGTTTAAGTGTTTAAGTGCTCGTGGGGCTATCTGCACCCTGAGCACCAAAACACTTGGGAGAGATATCATTGGAAAGGGGTGGATCTCGCCTTTCCAATGGTATACTTTCCTAGTGGATCCCTGCATGGGGATTGCCCCAGGAGGGTGATCCCCAAGTAGGGATCCACCCACTAGCCACCAGGGAGGGGGGAGCGGCCCCTTGGGCAAGGGCCTTTGCTCCCCCCCATTTAATTTACCCAGAAAGCCTTTCTACCCTCGGGGGGCAGAAAGTACCCTAGATGCCAGGGATTGGTTTTTTTATGCGCCAGGGATGGTGGCTGCCCAGAATGGGCAAGCCAAAGTCCCCACCAACCCCCCCAGAAGAATTTCGGCCCACCCAGGGGGCAGATGGGGGCAATAGCTCCTAATCTGCCCCCCTGTGGCGCAGAGAGCCCATTAGGCCCCAGGAATATTTTTTATATATATATACGTAGGGGTAGAGGCTGCCCAGAATGGGCATGCAAATACCCCCACCCAAAATAAAAAAATTCTACAGCCTTTCTGCCCCTCTGTAGTGTAGTTCCTATATTCCTAATAGGCTCTGCACATTGGAATAATATATCCTATAGATTTGCCGTAGGACATAGGAAGACTAGGTCTCTATCGAATATATTAGACTTAATTGTGAGTGCCAGCTATCTCAGAGGTCACTAGAAACTTTCTTGAATAAACAAGAAGGTATTAGTTTCTGACAACCGCATAAACATGACAACTTTGTTTCCCCAAAAATAAAACTGATCTTCAGAGTCGTGGAAACAATAGATAGATATTTTACTCAGTCAATCGTGCATGGTTTGTTTCATCAGAGGTGCAGAGAAATCGAGAGACAGGCGTTTTCAATAAAAGGGTTTATTGAACAGTCTTCTTTCTCATGCAAGTAAAGTGAACTGCTATAAATGTAATACTGGTTGCAAAGTATAATGTGTACAGTAAGAAGAGTATTATACAATAATACTGTAAGAGCATTGTATGGTTCCTAGACCATAGATAAATACATACATAAATAACAAAGGCTAAAAGTACTCAACTGGTGCTTCTAAAATACGCCTAACCCAATGTACCTATCCTAAGTCTAGTACGAGGGAAGAAGTAAGTGAGGTGTAGCTTAGGTTTAGTTTTTCTTTGCCAAGAATCTAACCAAGGTTTCTCTTAGGGTCTAATCAGCTCCGTACCTTGGTTTTAGAATGAAGGAGGTCTGGTATCTCTGTCTCGGAACTCGATTTCCCAACACCCTGCGAGGGGAGCTTGGAAACACTGGAGCTGGATTCTCAGCAAGAGAAAGGCAGCATCTCTGTCAGTGCATCAGCTGGAGGGTCGGCTTCCTTCGGCACTTGCTGTAGCGAGCAGCGGCGGGCAAGTAGATAGTCGAGCTGCTCCGAACCACCATGTGTTTGCTAGGGTAAGTGTAGGAATATTTATACCTTCAAGGTGCCTTGTTTGACGTAAAGTCGGACATAATAACGTCACCAAAAACCCCAAGGGAATGGTAGTTCTTTGAAAACTCCATAATTTCTAGGACAAATCAATATTCAAGTAAGGGAATGTCCCTGACTGCTGAAGCTGAGTTTTCCAAGAAATCGTTGTGGCTTTTTGGAACTAGTGGAAGTAGCCATGCCTGTATTTGGACTGAATGGGTTATGTCTAATTATGGGTATGATTTCTATGCCTATATAAGGGCAATGTGAATTATAGCTATATAAGGGCATGAACCGTAAATTACGCTTGGATTCTAAAATGCTACACAACATCCCAGGGGCAGAAAGCACTCTAGACATCAGTTTTTTTCATGAGCCAGGGGTGGTGGCTGCCCAGAATGGGCATGCCAAAGCCCCCACCGGCCCCCCAGAAGTAAGAATAAGACTTTCTGGCACCCAGGAGACAGATTTGGGCAATAGCCCCTGATCTGCCCCCGGGTGGCTGAAAACCGACTAGGACCCAGGGATTTTTTAAATATATACGATGGGGTGGGGGTGGCCCAGAATGGGCGTGCAAATACCCCCGCCCACAATAAAAAGAATTATACAGCCTTTATGCCCCCCTGTGGGGCAGATGAGGGCAGTAGCCCCGAATCTGCCACCGGGGGAGCAGAAAGCACCTTAGATGCCAGGGATTTTTTTATGTGCCAGGGGTGAGGGATGCCCATAATGGGCATGCCAAAGCCCCCACCCTACCCCGCAAAGTAAGAATAGGACTTTCAACCCTCACCTGGAGGAAGATGGGAGCAATAGCCCCTGATATGCCCCCGGGGGGCAGAAAGCCCACTAGGCCCCAGGAATTCTTTTTCATATATACTTAGGAATGAGGGCTGCCCAGAATGGCCATTAAGATATCCCCACCCAAAAGAAAAAATGCTACAGTCTTTCTGACCCTCCTGGAAGGCAGATGGGGCAATATCCCCTTATCTGCCCCCGGTGGGGGGGGGGGGGGAAGAAAGCCCACTAGGCACCAGGGATTTTTATCTTTCCATAGTTTGGGGCTGGGGCTGCCCAGAATTGGCATGCCAATGCCCTGACCCCCCAAAAAAGGCACACTTTTTCTGCCCCCGCACACAGGAGGCAGATTGAGGCAGTATCCTCTGGGGGGCAGAGAGCCCACAGGGCAGCAGCGATTATGCTGGTGTTTTTTATATGTAGGGGTGGTGGCTGCCCAGAATGGGGACTGTCCCCAACCGCCCAAACAAAATAGCCAGTCTTTATGCCCCTCTTAAGGGCAAATCAGGCCAATAGCCCCCAATTCCCCCCCTCCCCAGGGCGGCAGAAAGCCCACTAGGCACTGATATTTTTTGTGGATTGTGCCTACTTCTGGATTTTGGGTCCCAGCGCAGCTAGCACCCAAGGAAACCTACCAAACCCACACATTACTGAAAACTAGACACCCAGTGAATTCCAGGGAGGTATGGCGTGCATAGATCCACCAACTTTTTCTTACCCAGAATCCCCTGCAAACGTACATTTGGCTGAAAAAAATCACTTTTTCTACATATTTTTGTGTGGGAAAGTTGTCGCATCACTGGGCTGACACAAATTTCCTACAACCCTGCATCCCCCCCATGTCTCCCGATAAAATGGTGCCTCACTTGTGTGAGAGGCCCAAGTACCTGCGACAGGCAAGGGCCCAAAAGGTATTGAGGCGACATCAAAATTGCCTGTCACGAAACAACTTGGTTTTGCAAAGGGGGGTCACCTGGGTTTTTTGCCCTGTGCTCAAAATTCTTCGCTATGAAGAAGAATTTTTTTCTATTTTGAGGGAGATTATTATGTACAGACGAAGGGCGTAGCCATGGGGCTGAGTTTTACCCCAGGCCTGGCCATTATTTACATGGACAGATATGAACATACACATATCTTCAGCGAAACCAATCCCTACAGAGACCAGGTCTCATTATGGCGTTGTTATATTGACGATGTTCTAATGATATGGAGGGGTGATGAACAACATCTGCTGGACTTCCACATTTGGCTGAATACTCAATCACAAGACATCCAGTTCTCTCTGGAATCAAACAGAAAAATGATCAATTTCCTTGACATATCTATCAAGGAGCAGAGGGGAAACTCCACACTACCCTCTACAGGAAACCCAGTGAGAGGAATACTCTCCTGCACTACACAAGCCACCATCCACGCAACCTTGGGGACAATTTACCATTTGGCCAGTTCCTAAGGTTGCGTAGGAATCGCAGTAAGAAGGATGATTTCTTTCATGAATCGGCGGACCTGATGGAATGCCTTAGGGAGGGAGGATATCCTAAAAGTCTACTCAACAAGGCACGGAAACGTGCCTGGTTCTGCGATCGTGAGTTCCTTCTGGAACCCAAATCACAGAATCAATGCACTAAGGAGAGGATTGGTAGCCACTACATTCTGTACTAAAAGTAGTGATGTCAAGAAGATTGTTAACCATCATTGGCATCTGGTGGCGGACAAGATTGGTGTTGTTGACTCCACCGATGCATGCTTTTAAAAAAGGCAAAAATGTGAAGGACGATGTGGTAAAATCACTACTACCAAAAAAAAACAGTGGTAACCAAACAACCTTATGGAATACACCCACTATCCAGGGTCATTGCAAGTGTGGGACATGTAAGGCCTGCCCTCTTACCAAGGAACTCAAGAACTGCACCTACAACACTTACACTCACACAATGAGGCAGCACACCAATTGTAACTTGTCTGGGGTCATCTACGCCATAGTGGGCCCCTGTGATTTCGTATATATAGGATAAATAATACAGAAAGTGAAATGCCACATATTACAACATTTTAGCAGAATAAGGTACGCTACCCAAGGCGCTCCTTTGGTGGACCACTTCAGTACCTTCGGGCACTCGTCCGAGAGCCTTAGGTGGTGGGTCTTAGAAAAAGTACAGGCCAATACACGGGGTGGTAACTTAGCACATAATGAATGTCCGTGAATGCAAATGGATCCACATTTTTGACACTGTAAACAGGGGTCTCAATAAACATGAGGACATCTCGAGACAGATAGGCACCCTTAATAATGGCTAGTCTAGCTGGTTTACCTTAAGACGCGGGCCCGTCATGGGAAGAACGGTTTAACACATTGTATGCAACTGTGTCTATGTGGGTAGGCCTAATTGTTTCTTAAGGGAAACCATTACAGCCCATGTAGGTTCCCCATGTTTGTAAAAATATTTAAACAATCCCCTACACTACTACCATTGCTTTTTCTTTTCTGTTTATTCTTTCACCTGAGCACCAACTTTTCACGTTTATCCTTCTCTCTGATAAATAACTGTGTAGATATAACATTGTACATCTAAATAACCAAGGTGTGTTTCTTCAATATAACTGAATGGTTGAATGAATAAATTCAAGTCATCAGCCTTTTTTTGGAAGTGGCCTTTCTATTTTTCTATTTTTCTATGTGTGCTTATGATCTTATGTGCCAAAACAATTATACTCATGATAATGTTTTTCAATTATACTCATGATAATGTTTTTGAATTCCAAGTTATGACAGTCTAGGATGATTATTCTTCTGTACTAAATGATACCCAGGTCCTCTTGACTTTATAGGGTAACCCTATTTGTGATAATGACCTTGAGGAGAACAGCATTCTGGACCCGTCGCAGTCTGGGTTATGCTGCAACCACAGCACCGAAACTGCCCTCATCGCTGCCACCGATGACATCAAGGCCCTGCTAGACAACGGAGAAACTGTGGCCCTCATCCTCCTGGACTTATCAGCCGCCTTTGACACAGTCTTCCACCGCACACTACGCACACGCCTCCACGACGCCGGGATGCAAGTGAAGGGCCTGAACTAGGCCTGGGTGGTAATTCCGTTCCGCTCGCAGAATTTGTGGAATTTGGGTAATTTCGCATTCCGTGGAGAACGCGAAATTGCCCAAAATTCTGCGCTCCGCGACTTCGCAAAATTGTTGCTTGTTCTCGTCCTCAAAATGCATGTTCACGAGATATTTTCCCCAAGCACGCAAACAGCAATTGCGAACAGTAAAAAAGCATTGCGAACAAGCAATTCCGCGTGTTCGCTGAATTTGTGCTTGTTCGCGGAGATTTTTTACCATTTCGCGGCGATTTGCGTAACACGTTTACGCAAATTCCACCCACCCCTACCATGTACTTGACTATCTCCTTCCTATCCGGCAGAACACAGAGCGTCCGCCTCCCCCTTCCACTCTGAAGCCACCGAGATCATCTCCTGCGTACCCCCGGGCTCATTCTTCAGCCCAACGCTATTTAACATCTACATGGCACCGCTCACCAACATCGCCCGACTGCACGACCTCAACATTATCTCTTACGCCGATGACACCCAGCTGATCCTCTCCCTCAACAAGAACCCCACACTGCCAAAACAAACCTCCACGAAGGAATGAAAGCCATCGCCGAGTGGATGAAGAACAGCTGACTGAAGCTGAACTTGGACGTGACGGAAGTTCTCATCATCGGATCCACCCCCTCGGCCTGTGATGACTCCTGGTGGCGGACCGAACTGAGAACAGCTCCAACACCCACCGACCACGCATGCAACCTTGGGATCATCCTCGACTCCACCCTCTCTATGACAAAGCAGGTCAACGCCGTCTCCTCCTCCTGCTTCAACACCCTCTGCATGCTCCGCAAGATCTACAAGTGGATCCCCACCAAAACAAGAAGAACGGTCACCCGGGCCCTCTTCAGCAGCAGGTTGGACTACGGCAACACCCTCTACCAGGAGCCTCGGCCAAACTCCTGAAACGACTTCAAAGCATTCAGAACGCCTATGCACGCCTGATCCTCGACATCCCTCGCCGCAGCCACATCACACCCCACCTGAGAGACCTGCACTGGCTCCCCGTCACCAAGAGGATAACCTTCAAGCTCCTCACCCATGCACACAAGGCACTCCACAACACCGGACCATCGTACCTCAACAGACAACTTAGCTTCTACACCCACGCCCGCCAGCTTTGCTTCGCTGACCTCGCTCTCGCCACAGTCCCCCGCATCCGACGAGCGACCTCCGGTGGCAGATAATTCTCTCACCTTGCCGCCAAGACCTGGAACACTCTCCCCACCCACCTACAGCAGACCCAAGACCTGCTGACCTTCAGAAGACTCATCAAGACCTGGCTCTTTGAGCAGTAGCAGCATTCCCCCCTTGTCTCCCCAGCGCCTTGAGACCCTCACGGGTAAGTAGTGCGCTTTAGAAATGCTATAATTGATTGATTGATTGATTGATGGCTTGCGTGGATCTACCAACATTTTCTTACCCAGAATCCCCTGCAAACCTCAAATTTAGCTGAAAAAAATCACTTCTTCCACACATTTTTGTGTGGGAAAGTTGTGGTATCACCGGGCTAACACAAATTTCCTACCACCCAGCATTCCCCCAGGTCTCCCGATAAAAATCGTGCCTCACTCGTGTGGGAGGCCCAAGTACCTGCGACAGTCAAGGGCTCAAAATGTATTGAGGCAGCATCAATATTGCCTATCACAAAACAACCTGGTTTTGCAAGGGGGGTCACCTGGGTTTTTGGCCTCGTGCTCAGCGGCTAGCTAGGGAAATCTACCAAACCCACACACTTCTGAAAACTAGATACCCAGAGAATTTCAGGGAGGTATGGCTTGCATGTATCCCCCAATGTTTTCCTACTCAGAATCCCCTGCAAACCTCAAATTCAGCTGACAAAATCACCTTTTCCACACATGTTTGTCTGGGAAAGTTGTGGCATCAATGGTCTGACCCAAATTTCCTAAAATCTAGCTTTCCTCCAGGTCTCCCGATAAAAATGGTGCCTCACTAGAGTGGGAAGCCCAAGTACCCGCAACAGGCTTGGGCCCAAAACGAATTGAGGAGACATCAAAATTGCCTATCAAAAACCAAACTGGATTTGCGAGGGGGGAAATAACAGTGTGTTGCGGTCTTCTTTTTATTAAGTCGTTGGGTGGGATATTTCACAGGAGCAGTATTTACTTATAATGGGGTGGTTACTTTCATGACGGGGAGTGCTACATCTTTGGAGCAAATATTATAATATCGAGAAGGGCGTTGAAAAAGAAAGCGCGCCGTTGCGGTCATCATTTAAATAAGGTTCTGAGTAACCTTCTTCTCGGGAGCAATGTTTACTTATAATGTATAGTTATAGTGCGGTGCTTACTTCTGTCGCGGGTAGTGCTATTTCTTTGCAACGAAATAGTAGGTGTGGTTGCACTGCAAAAAATTAAGTCTAGGTTTGAAACAGTTTTTACCAAGCAATCACAAATATACTTTCTTAGGAAAGTGTAGCTGTATATATCAGAGAGGTGACAAATAAAAACGCAATTCATAAAATATCCCTTAAGCGTGGTCACACCCTCCTTTTTTTTGTTGCCTATAGTTTGTAAAAGTGTTGCCCCACATTCTTGTTAATATAAGAGGGCATCAGTTACTTTTAGATAAAGTAGAAAAGAAATGCTACAAGAAACACTCCCGCACTACATCATCTAAGGTTAGAAGAACAATGACAAGTAAAAGACAGTTAAACATAAATGACGTCATATTACCTAGAAATGTACACCTTCATCAAAGCATTAAATAAAGCACTATGTATACAGTTTTGTTTAAAGACTACTATTTTATAAAATATTAGCAGTGTTACAAACTGTGAGGTAGTAAGTTATCAACGGAAATAACTCTAGTAAATGTATGTTGCAAAGATAGATCTCCAACTCCTCTGAAGTACTATAAGTTCACAGTATTAAAATATACATGGCGACTTTATAGTATTCCACAGGAGAAGAAGAATAAGGAGGACGACAACAAAAAATAAAATGTTTACAGTCTCTATTCTGTGGAAGTCTGGAATGTTTTGTCGTAGTGCTTAGAGGTTGCTCACTGCTCTTGTAACAAATCATGTACTCCATTAGGAATATATAGAAAAGTAGTAATATATATAATACTATTCCTATATACTCTATAGTGAGAACGAGTATAGGAACCACAACAAAGAAAAAGAGAAATACAAAAATATTAATTAAGAAATGTAGGGTTTATCAAAGGCATTCAGAAAAAAAGTATCTATGTAAATAATCTTTTTTAAAACTGCAATTTTGAAGAATATTTTGACTGTAAAAATATCTGATCAAGTAAGTTATGAAGGTCAGTAAGCTGTATTTGAGATAGTGTACTCCTGGCGGCGACAAATCTCCAATTACCCTTGTGTGAAAATATGATACTCTATTACAATATAGAGAGTTTCACTGCTGCCACACAAAAAAAGAAAAAGGAAAATAAATTCATAAACACAAAACAAGATCAATAACAAAATATTTTTCAGCTGTGATTATGTTGAAAACTTTTTTTCCGAAACTTCAAGATCTTTCATCTTCACGCCGATGGCTCATAAACTCCTCTCAGATCATAATGACTGTGAATCTTATAATATACAAATTCACAGTATATGTTCAAAGGGCGAAAACAGAGTAAGAAGGAGTAGATGTTCATGTTACATATGAATGTTTAGTCTTCGCGTTAACGGGTCATCAACACCTCTGAAGTTTGCTATACTCTGATTATTACAATGTACATAGTCACAGTATATAACCTCAAAGGAGCCAGAAAAGGAACAGTGTTTCCTCTATTCTGGGTGTTTCTCAATACCACCTGCTGAAATTACATATAAATGGCAAAAACATCCAATAGCACTTTTTTCGTGATACAAATCTTTAAATATTCACAAATAGCTATTGTATTATAAATATCTACTATGCCATAATCAAACAACTTAAAACTCTGTAATATGTTTTGTTGTCGCAAATGAAGAATCCGGCGCTAGAAAAGGGAAACTACATCACAGAATGGACACGCAAAAGTAACTCGCAAAAACAAAACTAATCGAACAACGGGTGTGGTTTAAATACTTTTTGGTTATTGAGTAGTCTATGGAAGGAAGATGCTGCTCCGCCCATTTAGATGTCACAGTTGACACGTGCTCTTGTTTTCACTGTTTCTTGTGCACGTGTTGGGAAAAGCTACAAAATGTGAAGCGGTAAAGGTTTCACTTTCGACCCTCATCAGTAGAAGTTCCTTAATATGTGCATACGTTGGAGAGCTTAAAAACTGTTACCCGGCAAACAGTGTCATTACCTTTCTCGTGACAAAAAATATCTATTAATTGCTGTAATTCTAAATAGAAGATATAAAAAAATATCATTTAGAATAGAAAAAAAAGTATGTGCTAATATTTCTCCTCACTATGGTTTTAAATTAAGATAAAAAAGAGCATTTGTAAAGCGTACAGGTACCCCCGGAAAGGTGTGCCGGCGCTCGGGGGTGTTGGGAAGGTTAAGAAAGGTTTTGCTGAGTCACACTTTTTCCACACTTATATGTTAATTATTGCTAATTAAGGGGCTCATTAGGATGGCGGACGGAACTGCGTCCGTCCGCCACCCTAGAGGAGGAGGGAACGTCCGCAGGGGCAGCGGCGGTCCCTCCGGTGCAATTAGGATGTGACCGCCAGCCTGGCGGTCACATCCTCAATATTTAACATTGCGCTGGGTGCTACTTGAAGCAGCACCCGCCGCAAGGTTAAATATGCATGCTTAGCATTAGCATGCACAAAGCGGCAGGCACCGCGCGGTGCCTGCCACTTCGTGCACACAAATGCAGGGGGGTACCATAGCCCATGTGCACCCCCCACCGCCCCACTCCCCCTGGGGGCCCGCAACGAGCCCCCAAAGAATTCACCGTATGCCTTACCACGGTGGAGATTCCGCCACGGAAAGGCATCTGTTTTCCGCCATCCTAATATGGCTGGCGGTGTCTGATAGACACCGCTAGCCATGTTAGAGCTTTTTCGCCGCTGTCGGAAGGCGACCGCGGCGGAAAAGCTGCGGACCGATTTTGAGACCCACCGCCATCCTAATTTGGCGGTGGGTCTTTTGTGCCTCCCCAGCGGTTTTCCCGCATCCTCCGGGCCGGCGGTGGCTTCCGCCGGCCCGGAGGATGCTGGAAAACCGCGATCCTAATCGGCCCCTAAGTTTTAAACATTGTTAAATTAGAACTTATAACAGCCTACTGTTACAGTTAGTTTTTCAATACAAAAAGTATGCACGTCTTTTTAAAATGTACTTTAACAATATAGGTTTCAGGGACATTGTAGTTAGAGAGTAGCATTTATAAAACCTTTGAAATTCTCTGAAAAAAACATAGGTTTTACAGATGGTATAGTTAGAAATTCGCATTAAAAAACCTTTGAAATTCACTGAAAAAACCATAGGTTTTACAGACGTTGTAGTTAGAAATCAGCATTTTAAAAAACCTTTGAAATTCACTGAAAAAACCATAGGTTTCAGGGACGTTATAGTTAGCTGGACATTTCATTCATACAAAACCATAAAAATTCCACCGTTATTGTTAGTTCAGCTTACTATAACTCGCGCCCCCACAATGCACTGCTCATGACGTCACATATTACATCATTCATGGCATGGTCTTTGACATCACTGATGACATCACTGGTGACATCTCAAATGACATCACTGATAACATCATCCACGTGAAAATCTGATGTACATCCTCACACTCTAATATCACCTTTGATACACCCACTGTAAAATACAGACTACCATTTTCGAAACGATTGAGACACCAATACCAGTTACTACATACACACACACTGATTCCTAGGTCTACACACAGATCCACTCATTCACCCAAGCAATCACTTATACATGCAGTCACTCATTAATACAACACTATCATATGCACTCATACATGTATTCAGAGACTCACACACCATCACTCATCCATGGAGTTACTCACACACCTAGTCAATCATGCAAAGAATCAATCACACTACCATTTATTCATCTATACAGTTCTACACACACCACCTCACTAATTCATATAGATAGTAACGCTCTCTTATATAATCACTGATACAAGTACACACTCATCCATACAGCCACTCTCACAATCACTCACTCTCACATATAGTTGTTTATAGACACCATCACTCGCATATACTGCCTTCTACATATGTAGTTGCTCACACATGTACCACTGACACATCCATTCACTCACCAACATACCCATACACACAGTCACTCACCCATACAGCTGTTTCCACAGGCACTCTTTGACCCAATCAACCACTCACACATCTATGCACAGAGTCACGCACTTCCAACCCACCCACACACACACACTCAGTCTCCCATACAAATACTCAGGCAAACAATCAATAACCCATATAGACACTCATGTAGCTACTGACCAACCCATGTACCAGCTTACACAACAACAGACAGACTGATACAGACATTCACACAGTTTAGTCACTAACCCATGTATTCAGTAAGACATGTTTAATCAGTCACTTATACAATCAGTCACACACCTCCTAAATCCTACATCCAGACACTTTTACACCTACTCATTATTCAATACATCTTGGCATTTATATAAAAAATATTTAAACTTATAGAAACACACAGTCACTGGATGATGTCATCAGTGAGGTCATCAGTGATGTCATTTGAGTTGTCATCAGTGATATCATCAGTGATGTCACTGATCATGCCATGAATGATGTAATATGTGACACCAGGAGCAGTGCATTGCGCGAGTTATATGGTGGAATTTCTATGGTTTTGTATGAGTGAAAGGTCCAGTTAACTATAACGTCCCTGAAACCTATGTTTTTTTCAGTGAATATATATATATTTATATATTTATATATATATATATATATATATATATATGAACCACCTTTTCCGGCTGTACCTGGTTTTCAAAATTGCGGCGAGCCTGTGCGGGTGCCTGACACCCTTAAAATCAAGGACCAAATCTCTCCCTTTTCGAAGAAATACACAGGCTGCTTTCTGGATGCTAAAGTGTTCTTTTATTTAAGGCACATAATCTGGTAGCTGCCTACCGACGCGTTTCGCCACTAAGGCTTGGTCACGGTACAATCCATTTGTGCTAGGTGCTATTTACATACCAAAACAGTTTGCATAGAAACAGGACTAGTATTGGTCACTTCTGCTGAAGCAAAAAATATGCATAAAAATGATTTTAAATCCTTCATACTTAATATATACAAATTCATTATTGATTTTGAAACACTACAACCTATCGGGATGAATTGTAGTGAAGAACTAGCAGTCCATTTATGATAACAATTCAGTGAAAAGAACCCAGTCTAATTACCTCTGTATATTTCTATTTTTTTTAAATCTTGTATATATTGTTAAGTATGAAGGATTTTAAATCATTTTTATGCATATTTTGTGCTATTTTCTCTATTGTTTTGTACAGGAAACTTAGGATCCAGTGAAACATCCTGGGACATTATGGAACTGGACATTAACACAATAAATTTTGTTTACGATAAAAATGCCCATTGGATGGACATTGGACAGATTCTTTCACGCCCACTTGGGCAGGATTTGATGGATGAAACACCAAATATGTATATTGTGTAACAATAATTAATACTAGCCCACTTGGGCAAAATATTTTTGTATAATTGTTTAAAAAACACAGTTTGGTGAAATATCGTGACAACACATGAGATACAAGAACCCTGTTTACCACTCTAAGATGTCTGTCACTAATCTTCAGCAGAAGTGACCACTACTATAATAAACAACATCATGATATCAGAAAAATTATGACTAAACACTGGGATCTCATTAAGAATGACCCTGTGTTAAAAATGGGTGCGACTATGGCTCCTACCATAACATTCAAGAAAGCAGGCTCCATGCAGACTAGCTTGACTAATAGTAGCCCTGAAATCCTAGTCAAGACTGACTGGCTAAATAGTAGGAAAGGGTTTGTCAAATGCTCCAACTGTAAAGCCTGTCAGAATGGGGTCAATAAGAAAACGTATACTTCTCCTTTTTCCAAGAATGAGATTTGCATTTCAAAATATCTAACCTGTAAAACTGAGTTCGCGATATATGTTCTTGAATGTCCCTGTGGACTCAGATATATTGGTAGCACGAGACTCCCAGTCCACAAGAGAGTACTTCAACATCTAAGAGCTATTATACATTGTGATGAGAGTTACCCTGTTGCCAGGCATTTTAAGGAGTACCATGAACAAAACTCCAGTCTTTTGAAATATTATGCAATAGACACTGTTATGCCCCTAAGGAGAGGTGGCGACAGGGATAGGGCTCTCCGCAAACTTGAAACGTATTACATTTTGAACTTAGACAGTAAGCATCCTAATGGATTGAATGCAGGGGAAGACCTTTATACATGTTTGTAATGGGAAGCATACATGTACATTCAACTCATTGAAATCTTAGGTTCTTTATATGATATTGATTACAGGTTAATGATTAAATCTCTTTGCATGAATTCTCAATGAAAATGAACTTGCAGTAGCTATTTGATACAACATTTTAGTCTTTTATATATATACTATTGTTTTTGAATCTGATTTTAGCATTTAATGTTTTAAATGTTATTGATTCAAGTTTAGCACTTTTGCACAAATACACGGGTTGTATTTTATATTGTTTATTTTGCACAGCTTTGCACAAGGGAATATATTCCGACAATTATACACAAAGTAATATTCGTTAATCCATGCCTTATGTTGGGACTATATTCTATACTAAAAGACAATTGGGTCTTTGGTGGGAATACATGTATTTTACAGGTAGTATTCCCAAAAAGGTTTTTCCCCAAAAATGGCATCAGTTGGAGATCAATTGTCGAGAGTTGCCATATGCTATTATAGCAGCAATATTTTGCACATTTTTTCATGATGTTTTTATGTATGATATTTTAATATATTTATCGTATGTATTTATTTGGGGAATTGTTCTTAACTTTATTTTTTTAAAACAGTACATTTATTGCTGCTTGTTTGAAAAATAAGTATATGAACTTTGACGCATGTATAGTATTTTGTCTACCTCGATGATGACGTGTATTGTCCACTGTGCACTGCCACTTTAAATTTTGAATCATCACTCCAAAGCGCTGTCATGTGATCAAGGGTTGTGGAAGACCCGAAACGCGTCATGGCTATGGTGCGGGGGCGCTCTTGCACTAAATAAAATTTACACCTGAAATTTCCTGGGTCCGCTGTCGTCCTTCTTCATGCTACAAGGCTGACTTCCTGAGTAATATATATATATATATATATATATATATATATATATATATATATATATATATATATATATATATATATATATATTACCTACTGGCGGTCGCCAGTAGGTATATATAGTTAGGATTTTTTCTCTATGGGTTTTTTGAAAATTCTATGTCTAATAACTTTGGCGTTTGTGGACGGAATTGGCTGAAACTTTCAGGAAAATGGAACATTTTGTTTCTGAGCAGCCCTTGAAAATGTGGGGGGGGTTCGTCAAGGGGGGGCTGAGAAAAAAGGGGGGTCCCAAAACGTGTTTTTAACATTGAGTTTTCCATAGGGCGGTTGGCCTCACTTTTAGCCCGAACGGGTGAATGGATTTGCACGAAACTTGGCAAAATTGTAGGGACTGGTAGCCCGATGTGCCTTTTGTAGGTCTCAATATATGTGCTACAGTGGATTTTGAGAAATTAACGTTTAAAAAAAGATATATATCTGTAACAGCGGACCGGGCAGCGCTCCAGGACGCGTACTTTTCGCGCAACGGAGCTTTGTGAAGCGAAGCTGATTGGTTCTCCGGCGTCTGTCAACATTCCAAACAGTCCGTAGCGGCCGCCATCTTGTCTCTCGGTAGGATCGAGAGACAAGAGGAGGCCAAAGCGAAGGGGCAAATGACCATAAGGGGGAATAGTAGATCCTCGCTGACCCCCTACGTTTGATGTGGAGGTTTTAAAAGGGCTCCGCGGGGCAAAAAAAAAAAATAATAATAATAATCGAACGGCTGAATAGATTTGCACGAAACTTGGCAAAATATTAGGGACTGGTAGCCCGATGTGCCTTTGCTAGGTCTCAATATATGTGCTCCAGTGGATTTTGAGAAATTAACGTTCAAAAAAAGATATATATCTGTAACAGCGCTCCGCTTCGCGTACTTTTCGCGTTACGGAGCTTTGCGAAGCTGATTGGTTCTCCGGCGTCTGTCAACATTCCAAACAGTCCGTAGCGGCCGCCATCTTGTCTCTCGGTAGGATTGAGAGACAAGAGGAGGCCAAAGCGAAGGGGGAAATGACCATAAGGGGGCATAGTAGATCCTTCCTGACCTCTTAGGTTTGATGTACCATTTTGTCAAGTTTGGTGTAATTCCGTTCAGCCATTCAGGCTGTAGACGTATGTAAATGTCCTATGGAAAATTGCATGGGGAAAACACATTTGAAAGTGTTGAAATTTAGAACCAATTAAAATGTTACTTTGGTTTTGTATTTGTGTGTGATGAAAGTTAATTGGTTATGTATATATGTCAAATGAGAGGAAACCACAGCCATTTTGTGATACTACTGTCTGAGGTACATTTGTGAGGAATTTTTGGTGGTGAATTTCTGGTGTTTGATTTACACAGTACTAACACTTCTGCTACTTTTAAAAAGGTGAGTTGTTAATTTGTAAGGGGAACTATGTTGTACACTTGAAGATAATTTGAAAAATGTTTTCTGTTATTTATTTGCAGTCCTTCTGTTATACTAAATACTTGATAAAGTTAGTTTTATATTATGTATTACTAAAAACGATAAATGAAAGTGATTATTTTTTTCTGCAATTTACAGCAAGCAATTTCAAAATAAAATGGCTCACAATGAAGAGACCGTGGCAATTTCTTTTGAATTGTCCACTACATTGATTGAAATTGAGAGCACCAATAATGAAATATTGTCACAAGGAGGACATGACTTGTATGATTCCATTAGATTGATTGAAATGGACAGCACCAAGAATGAAATATTGTCACAAGGAGATGACTTGAATGATTCCACTACATTGATTGAAATTGAGAGCACCAATAATGAAATATTGTCACAAGGAGGAGATGACTTGTATGATTCCATTAGATTGATTGAAATGGACAGCACCAATAATGAAATATTGTCACAAGGAGGAGATGACTTGAATGATTCCACTACATTGATTGAAATTGACAGCACCAATAATGAAATATTGTCACAAGGAGGAGATGACTTGAATGATTTTTTTGATCAATCTCTTGATGGCGAATTTATCGAGTGTTTGGAGACCATAGAGTTACAAGAATCATCATTGGAGACTTTTAATGAGGACATTGCTGATGAGGACATGTTACTAGCTCTTTCAAATTTAGAAAATTCTGAAGAATAAATTTATATTTAGAAATCAAAAATTGTTTGAGACATTATTCATTTTTATTTTTAATTTATGAGGTTGTAGCGAAGTGATTGTAGTATAAAATGAGACTTATAGTATAGAGTGCAACATTTTTATGTTACATGGTAAGTTTACTCATATTTACTTCCCTTCTGCCACTATATTATCTCCAATGTGTATTTGACATCTCTTCTTCATCTCCGGCCTCCTTTCTCTCACTGTGTGTCTCCGATGCATCTTATCGCTGCTATTTTGTGTAATTACAGAAGAGAGTAAAATAAAATAGTTCGGAACGTGAAAAGGGGGCAAAGTAGAGTACTCCTCACCCCCTAGGCCTTTTTAGGCGGTCCCAAAAGGATCAGTTTCTGCTTTCCTGAGAGATTATGGTATGAGTTCCATATACCACAATAACTTGCATTACAACATGCAAGATATCTATCTCCTATTACCAACTTTTGGAGATATTCGCGCTAAGCGCGAATATCTCCAAAAAGTAACACCTGCCCTGAGCAGTTCTTAGCCATGTTATCCAATGGGAGGTGGATAACATGGCTAAGAGCATTAGCTCGGTAATGCATGAATATCGCTGAGTTTTTAGCGATATTCATGCATTGCGGCCGTTTATTATCGCATTTGCGATAAACCTTGATAATAGCAAGGTTTATCTTCGATAATTTCTGACGATGCTTAGTGGTAAAAAATTGGTTGGTAAGCATCGTTAGCGATAAATATCGCTTAACTTTGGTAATATGCCCCAACGTCTGTTAACGTTCGATTCGAAGGAAATGAGGAAGTGTTGAAAAACATTGTCTGCGCCATCTTGCCTTTTTTGAAATGCCACACTTTTGTCGTGCACGGCAGCCATTTTAGATGCTTTGACCAGACCCACTCTCTGCACGCTGTCGATTCGTAGCATGGCTCCTCACCCACGCAAGCATCTTCCCTAGGCACTGGTCACCACCGCTCTCTGTCTTATGCATGGGCAATAAACCTCCCCCCATCTGCGCTGCTCTTCCCTGAGAATCACACTCTGTGCCCGCCCGACACCTCCCTTTCGCCCTATTCACTACCGCACCCTCTGACACTCCTCTTTCTCTGTGTCCGATTGTCCAGGCTATCAGCTAGCCCTGCAGATGTAGTTTATGGCCCCAGCTGTAAAGAATCACCCCTCTTCAAAGGAGTTATAGTAGATCAAGGCCCACACCCGATGAGATCCGTCACACCACACGTGTTCCTACTATCTGAAAACCATCCTGTATTGTGATTGGGGAGGGGACCGAGCCTGAAGCGGAAGATTCCAGGAATGACTCTTTGTACATCAAAGTTTTTACAATTATGTGTCACATTAAAAATATATAGCACTCCAACAAAGTAGTAGGAATATAAAACTTTAATAACATATAAATATATACAAGAAAACAAAAACAGTAAAAACATTTAAACAACGAAGAGACCGTGGCAATTTCTTTTGAATTATCCAATAGATTTATTGAAATTGACAGCACCAATAATGAAATATTCTTGTCAGTAGCGGTCTGTTGTGCGAATAGTTCCAAGGCAGCAGAACGCGCTGAAATCTAGATGGCACGAAAGTGATGTCTAGTAAGTTGCCGCCCAGCAAAAAACGGCGTGGGGCGCCGCGGGGGTGAGTGAGTCCAGTAGGCACCACAGCTATTCTTACCGGCATTGCAGAATTACTGCTGGGGACAATGCCTGTGCTGTAGCAGGGTCACAGCAGAAACAAAAAGGATTCTGTTGAAGATGTTGTTGGTTTTCAATTTGAAAACAGTTCTGGTGTCAACTGCTATGCTAATGTAGTGGTTAATGTTTTGTTTTCTCTAGAAAATGTAAAAGAGGGGGAGGCAGTCCAAAGTTCCGTTAAAAGGGCAAAGGAAAGGATCGGTGGTTTGAACTATCAGTCAAAAAGGGGAGGGGGTGCAATAATTTTTCCTACCGGGTCACACTGTGCTTTCACCGGAAGTGAGGTCTGCAGGATTCTAGTAATTCAAAGTGAGGCTGGCGCCAGCATGGGAGCGCCGACGTCCCGCGGATACAGTTTCATCACTCCACGGGCGATCATGGCAGTCATTCCCCATCGGAGGTCGGAGACTCCCGCGGCTCCTCTAGAATCTTCAAGGTCGTGGAGGACTACGGTGGTGGAGTCAACCAGTGACCGGGCCATTTCTTTATGCTGGGCCCGCTCTTGCCAGGTCGACCGCCATTTTGAGAGTTCGGCAGCTACCGGCGATCGCGGGGTCACATGAGCGGACGGGCTCCACCCTGCCGGGCGAGACGTTGCAGCATGGCCACAGTGGAAGAACCCTTTTCCGGGCGCCTGGAGCGCTGAGGGTGCAGCTGGGAAGCCTCCACCTGGGGAGGCGGGAGAGGCCTGTTCGCACCGTCTCTCCCTCCCAGTGCACCCCACGGCGTCTCGCTTGAGATTTGTTATGGCCGGACCAGGCGATGAGGACGAGGGGGGGGGGTCGGAGGCATGTGCAAGACATCCCCCCCCAGTGTTGTCGCAGCCATTATAAAAGAAAGAAGTGTCCCGTCCGTCTTCGGGCCGGGCTTCCGGTGGATGTCGGCCGGACGCCCCTGGCTCTGGCCCCATGAACGGGTTTCTTGGTTTATCGGCTGCAGCCGGATCCCGTCGGCCTCGGCCCCCCGACCGTTGGTGGCCGGACCGGAAGAGCATGTGGCGGGACTACCTGCAACTCTCAAGGGCCACCGCGGCCGGACTGGGAGAGAGAGGGGAGGGTCGAGGAGACATTCCCCCCCCCTGCAACTGTTCAGCGTTGTAAAGGCAATCCCCTGGCCGGGTCCCGCTGGCCTCGGCCTCTCCTCCGGCTACACCCTACGTTAGGATCTCCTGGCCGAGGCGTGGCAGCAGGACCTGCCTTATATGGGCTGCTCCCGGCTGGGCGTAGCCGGAACCCTGCCCCACCTTGGAAGTTTCCAGAGTGGGGGCGGATGTTCTACTGACTTGCATTTTCCCTAGTCTATCGATTTTTTTGGCGTGGCAGGCGGTGGGACAGCGAGGGGTGATTTGGTTTCTCTTACTGTTTTTCTGGTCTCTCACCACTGGCATATTTTAACGTTTTCTTGTTTCTAGGACATTAATAGGTTTTATCATTACGTTATGTTATCGTTTCTTTGTTCGTTGTTTAATAAAAGTTCATGTTCATCAGTGGCCTACTGATTTTCGTTTTCCTATTTTTTTCTTTCCAGGTTGTTTCATGGTAAAGTTTCTGTTAACAGGATACAGTGATCACTTCGTTATTATTGCATATGTCCTTTTCACTAGGGGTGCTCTCTGGTCGGGCCAGATGACGTATCTCTAGTAAATGGTCCGGGTGAAAAAGGTGCATCAATCAGTGGGGAGTAGATAGGCATGACAGATTACAACGGGGGAGAAAGGTCCGCATTACGTACCCTTTCACTACTTGCAAAGATTTTCCTACGTTTATTTGCAAACAGGGAATACCTCCAAAAAGAACTAATTCCCAAACAGTCAATGTTCGGACAATCAATCAATCAATGAGGAATGAAATAGGTACGACGTGTTAAAGGCTTGCGTTACCTACCCTTCACTATCTGCAAAGGGAGAGAGAATATTCCTATTCTTCCTCGTTTGCAGGTAGAGAAGATCCTTAAGAGAATTAACTTCGAACAATTCAATGCTCGATTGAAACAATCAACAAGGGGTACTGTGAACACAAATGAACGCCGCTTATGTACATGCGCATTGCTATTTTCAACAGGTTGTTCCTAATGTTTCTATTTTAGCGAGGTCAAAAAGAGATCCCATTAGTGGCCTACTGATTTTGCTCGATTCCTTTTGTTTTTTTACACAATTTTTCGCTATCTGCAAAGACTAAACAGAGTATTGCGACTCTGTGCTTGTTTGTAAATAGAGAATGAACCAAAGAGAACAATCAATCAAATGGAGAGAGAAGCAGGCACGACGGATTACAAAGGGGGCAAAGGGCTGCGTTAACTACCCTTCACTATCTGCAAAGAGAGAGTACTCCTAATAGAAATGAGGGGTGGGGGGCAGCATTCAAAGCAGATCAGTGTGCATAAACACGAAAATGTTTTTACTTACCACGTACTTGACATTCGACAGCTTATGATATTTGCTATTAAAAAACCATTGAAATTCACTGAAAAAACCATAGGTTATAGACCATATATAGTTAGGAATTAGCATTTACAAAACCTTGAAAATTCACTGAAAAAAACATAGGTTATACACCATATATAGTTAGGAATTAGCATTTAAAAAACCTTATTTTACTCACACAAAACCATTGAAATTCCATATATAGTTAGTTGCACTAACTATATATCGCGCACCCGCAATCCACTGCTGATCATGTCACATATTACATCATTCATGACATGGTCAGTGACATCACTGATGACATCACTGATGACATCTCAAATGACATCACTGATGAGATCACTGATGACATCATCCAGTGACTGTGTGTTTCTGTAAAGTTTAAATATGTTTTACATATTGAAGAATGAGTAGATGTATAAGTGTCTGGACGAAGGATTTAGTAGGTGCATGACTGAATGTATGAGTGAGTGATTAAATGTGTCTCACTGAGTGCATGGGTTAGTGACTAAACTGTCTTAATTTGTGCATCATTATGTCTGTTGTTCTGTAAACTGCTGCATGTGTTGATCAGTAGCTATATGATTAACTATATGGGTTATTGATTGATTGTCCAAGTATTTGTATAGGAGACTGAGTGTGTGTGTGGCTGGCTGGGAGGTGTGTGACTCTGTGCAGATCAATGTGTACTTGTATCAATGATTGTATAAGAAAGTAAGTATGTGTTAGTATATGTTTGAAAATGTAAGGTGCTCTATGTTTAACTGTATAGACAAGAAAATGGAAGTGTGATTGATTCTTTACAGGACTGACTAGGTGTGTGAGTAACTCCATGGATGAGTGGCAGAGTGTAAGTGTCTGTATAGGTGTATGAGTGCATATGATAGTGTTGTAAAGATGAGTGATTGTATGTATGAATGATTGTATGGGTGAATGAGTGAATGTGTGTGTAGACGTAGGAATCAGTGAGTACGTATGTAGTAACTAGTATTGGTGTGTCAATGGTTTCAAAAATTATACTCTGTATTTAACACTGGGTGAAACAGAGGTTATATTAAAACGTGAGGAGATGCATTGTATTGTCACATGAATGATATCATCAGTGATGTGGTCATTGATGTCAAATGAGATGTCATCAGTGATGTCATCAGTGATGTCACTGACCATGTCATGAATGATGTAATATGTGACATGATCAGCAGTGGATTGCGGGTGCGCGATATATAGTTAGTGCAACTAACTATATATGGAATTTCAATGGTTTTGTGTGAGTAAAATAAGGTTTTTTAAATGCTAATTCCTAACTATATATGGTGTATAACCTATGGTTTTTTCAGTGAATTTTCAAGGTTTTGTAAATGCTAATTCCTAACTATATATGGTCTATAACCTATGGTTTTTTCAGTGAATATATATATATATATGAACCACCTTTTCCGGCTGTTCCTGGTTTTCAAAATTGCGGCGAGCCTGTGCGAGTGCCTGACACCCTTAAAATCACGGACCAAATCTCTCCCTTTTCGAAGAAATACACAGGCTGCTTTCTGGATGCTAAAGTGTTCTTTTATTTAAGGCACAGAATCTGGTAGCTGCCTACCGACGCGTTTCGCCACTAAGGCTTGGTCATGGTACAATCCATTTGTGCTAGGTGCTATTTACATACCAAAACAGTTTGCATAGAAACAGGACTAGTATTGGTCACTTCTGCTGAAGCAAAAAATATGCATAAAAATGATTTAAAATCCTTCATACTTAATATATACAAATTCATTATTGATTTTGAAACACTACAACCTATCGGGATGAATTGTAGTGAAGAACTAGCAGTCCATTTATGATAACAATTCAGTGAAAAGAACCCAGTCTAATTACCTCTGTATATTTCTATTTTTTTAAATCTTGTATATATTGTTAAGTATGAAGGATTTTAAAAAAAATGTATGCATATTTTTTGCCATTTTCTCTATTGTTTTGTACAGGAAACTTAGGATCCAGTGAAACATCCTGGGACATTATGGAACTGGGCATTAACACAATAAATTTTGTTTACGATAAAAATGCCCATTGGGTGGACATTGGACAGATTCTTTCACGCCCACTTGGGCAGGATTTGATGGATGAAACACCTAATATGTATATTGTGTAACAATAATTAATACTAGCTCACTTGGGCAAAATATTTTTGTTTAATTGTTTAAAAAACACAGTTTGGTGAAATATCGTGACAACACATGAGATACAAGAGACCTGTTTACCACTCTAAGATGTCTGTCACTAATCTTCAGCAGAAGTGACCACTACTAGTCCTGTTTCTATGCAAACTGTTTTGGTATGTAAATAGCACCTAGCACAAATGGATTGTACCGTGACCAAGCCTTAGTGGCGAAACGCGTCGGTAGGCAGCTACCAGATTCTGTGCCTTAAATAAAAGAACACTTTAGCATCCGGAAAGCAGCCTGTGTATTTCTTCGAAAAGGGAGAGATTTGGTCCGTGATATATATATATATATATATATATATATATATATATATATATATATATATATATATATATATATATATATATATATATATATATATATATATATATTCACTGAAAAAACCATAGGTTATAGACCATATATAGTTAGGAATTAGCATTTACAAAACCTTGAAAATTCACTGAAAAAACCATAGGTTATAGACCATATATAGTTAGGAATTAGCATTTAAAAAACCTTATTTTACTCACACAAAACCATTGAAATTCCATATATAGTTAGTTGCACTAACTATATATTGCGCACCCGCAATCCACTGCTGATGATGTCACATATTACATCATTCATGACATGGTCAGTGACATCACTGATGACAACATCCAGTGACTATGTTTCTGTAAAGTTAAAATATGTCTTACATATTGAAGAATGAGTGGATGTATAAGTGTCTGGACGAAGGATTTAGTAGGTGCATGACTGAATGTATGAGTGAGTGATTAAATGTGTCTCACTGAGTGCATGGGTTAGTGACTAAACTGTCTTAATTTGTGCATCATTATGTCTGTTGTTCTGTAAACTGCTGCATGTGTTGATCAGTAGCTATATGAGTAACTATATGGGTTATTGATTGATTGCCCAAGTATTTGCATGGGAGACTGAGTGTGTGTGTGGCTGGATGGGAGGTGTGTGACTCTGTACAGATCAATGTGTACTTGTATCAATGATTGTATAAGAGAGTAAGTATGTGTTAGTATATGGTTGAAAACGTAAGGTGCTCTATGTTTAACTGTATAGAGTAGAAAATGGAAGTGTGATTGATTCTTTACAGGACTGACTAGGTGTGTGAGTAACTCCATGGATGAGTGGCAGAGTGTGAGTGTCTGTATAGGTGTATGAGTGCATATGATTGTGTTGTAAACATGAGTGATTGTATGTATGAATGATTGTATGGGTGAATGAGTGAATGTGTGTGTAGACGTAGGAATCAGTGAGTACGTATGTAGTAACTAGTATTGGTGTGTCAATGGTTTCAAAAATTATACTCTGTTTTTAACACTGGGTGAAACAGAGGTTATATTAAAATGTGAGGAGATGCATTGTATTGTCACATGAATGATATCATCAGTGATGTGGTCATTGATGTCAAATGAGATGTCATCAGTGATGTCATTTGAGATGTCATCAGTGATGTCATCAGTGATGTCACTGACCATGTCATGAATGATGTAATATGTGACATCATCAGCAGTGGATTGCGGGTGCGCAATATATAGTTAGTGCAACTAACTATATATGGAATTTCAATGGTTTTGTGTGAGTAAAATAAGGTTTTTTAAATGCTAATTCCTAACTATATATGGTCTATAACCTATGGTTTTTTCAGTGAATTTTCAAGGTTTTGTAAATGCTAATTCCTAACTATATATGGTCTATAACCTATGGTTTTTTCAGTGAATTTCAATGGTTTTTTAATAGCAAATATCATAAGCTGTCGAATGTCAAGTACGTGGTAAGAATTTTTTTTTTCGTGTTTATGCACACTGATCTGCTTTGATTGCTGCCCCCCACCCCTCATTTCTATTAGGAGTACTCTCTCTTTGCAGATAGTGAAGGGTAGTTAACGCAGCCCTTTCCCCCTTTGTAATCCGTCGTGCCTGCTTCTCTCTCCATTTGATTGATTGTTCTCTTTGGTTCATTCTCTATTTACAAACAAGCACAGAGTCGCAATACTCTGTTTAGTCTTTGCAGATAGCGAAAAATCGTGTAAAAAAACAAAAGGAATCGAGCAAAATCAGTAGGCCACTAATGGGATCTCTTTTTGACCTCGCTAAAATAGAAACATTAGGAACAACCTGTTGAAAATAGCAATGCGTATGTACATAAGCGGCGTTCATTTGTGTTCACAGTACCCCTTGTTGATTGTTTCAATCGAGCATTGAATTGTTCGAAGTTGGTTCTCTTAAGGATCTTCTCTACCTGCAAACGAGGAAGAATAGGAATATTCTCTCTCCCTTTGCAGATAGTGAAGGGTAGGTAACGCAAGCCTTTAACACGTCGTACCTATTTCATTCCTCATTGATTGATTGATTGTCCGAACATTGACTGTTTGGGAATTAGTTCTTTTTGGAGGTATTCCCTGTTTGCAAATAAACGTAGGAAAATCTTTGCAAGTAGTGAAAGGGTACGTAATGCGGACCTTTCTCCCCCGTTGTAATCTGTCATGCCTATCTACTCCCCACTGATTGATGCACCTGTTTCACCCGGACCATTTACTAGACATACGTCATCTGGCCCGACCAGAGAGCACCCCTAGTGAAAAGGACATATGCAATAATAACGAAGTGATCACTGTATCCTGTTAACAGAAACTTTAGCATGAAACAACCTGGAAAGAAAAGAATAGGAAAACGAAAATCAGTAGGCCACTGATGAACATGAACTTTTATTAAACAACGAACAAAGAAACGATAACATAACGTAATGATAAAACCTATTAATGTCCTAGAAACAAGAAAACGTTAAAATATGCCAGTGGTGAGAGACCAGAAAAACAGTAAGAGAAACCAAATCACCCCTCGCTGTCCCACCGCCTGCCACGCCAAAAAAATCGATAGACTAGGGAAAATGCAAGTCAGTAGAACATCCGCCCCCACTCTGGAAACTTCCAAGGTGGAGCAGGGTTCCGGCTACGCCCAGCCGGGAGCAGCCCATATAAGGCAGGTCCTGCTGCCACGCCTCGGCCAGGAGATCCTAACGTAGGGTGTAGCCGGAGGAGAGGCCGAGACCAACGGGACCCGGCCAGGGGATTGCCTTTACAACGCTGAACAGTTGCAGGGGGGGGGAATGTCTCCTCGACCCTCCCCTCTCTCTCCCAGTCCGGCCGCGGTGGCCCTTGAGAGTTGCAGGTAGTCCCGCCACATGCTCTTCCGGTCCGGCCACCAACGGTCGGGGGGCCGAGGCCGACGGGATCCGGCTGCAGCCGATAAACCAAGAAACCCGTTCATGGGGCCAGAGCCAGGGGCGTCCGGCCAACATCTACCGGAAGCCCGGCCCGAAGACGGACGGGACACTTCTTCTTTCTTGTATAATTGCTGCAACAACCCTGGGGGGGATGTCTTGCACATGCCTCCGACCCCCCCTCGTCCTCATCGCCTGGTCCGGCCATAACAAATATCAAGCGAGACGCCGTGGGGTGCACTGGGAGGGAGAGACGGTGCGAACAGGCCTCTCCCGCCTCCCCAGTGGAGGCTTCCCAGCTGCACCCTCAGCGCTCCAGGCGCCCGGAAAAGAGTTCTTCCACTGTGGCCATGCTGCAACGTCTCGCCCGGCAGGGTGGAGCCCGTCCGCTCATTTGACCCCGCGATCGCCAGTAGCTACCGAACTCTCAAAATGGCGGTCGACCTGGCAAGAGCGGGCCCAGCATAAAGAAATGGCCCGGTCACTGGTTGACTCCACCACCGTAGTCCTCCACGACCTTGAAGATTCTAGAGGAGCCGCGGGAGTCTCCGACCCCCGATGGGGAATGACTGCCATGATCACCCGTGGAGTGACGAAACTGTATCCGCGGGACGTCGGCGCCAGCCTCACTTTGAATTACTAGAATCCTGCAGACCTCACTTCCGGTGAAAGCACAGTGTGACCCGGTAGGAAAAATTGTTGCACCCCCTCCCCTTTTTGACTGATAGTTCAAACCACCGATCCTTTCCTTTGCCCTTTTAACGGAACTTTGGACTGCCTCCCCCTCTTTTACATTTTCTAGAGAAAACAAAACATTAACCACTACATTAGCATAGCAGTTGACACCAGAACTGTTTTCAAATTGAAAACCAACAACATCTTCAACAGAATCCTTTTTGTTTCTGCTGTGACCCTGCTCCAGCACAGGCATTGTCCCCAGCAGTAATTCTGCAATGCCGGTAAGAATAGCTGTGGTGCCTACTGGACTCACTCACCCCCGCGGCGCCCCACGCCGTTATTTGCTGGGCGGCAACTTGCTAGACATCACCTTCGTGACATCCAGATTTCAGCGCGTTCTGCTGCCTTGGAACTATTCGCACAACAGACCGCTACTGACAAGAATATTTCATTATTGGTGCTGTCAATTTCAATAAATCTATTGGATAATTCAAAAGAAATTGCCATGGTCTCTTCGTTGTTTAAATGTTTTTACTGTTTTTGTTTTGTTGTATATATTTATATGTTATTAAAGTTTTATATTCCTACTACTTTGTTGGAGTGCTATATATTTTTTATGTGACACATAATTGTAAAAACTTTGATGTACAAAGAGTCATTCCTGGAATCTTCCGCTTCAGGCTCGGTCCCCTCCCCAATCACAATACAGGATAGTTTTCAGATAGTAGGAACACGTGTGGTGTGACGGATCTCATCGGGTGTGGGCCTTGATCTACTATAACTCCTTTGAAGAGGGGTGATTCTTTACAGCTGGGGCCATAAACTACATCTGCAGGGCTAGCTGATAGCCTGGACAATCGGACACAGAGGAAGAGGAGTGTCACAGGGTGCGGTAGTGAATAGGGCGAAAGGGAGGTGTCGGGCGGGCACAGTGTGATTCTCAGGGAAGAGCAGCGCAGATGGGGGGAGGTTTATTGCCCATGCATAAGACAGAGAGCGGGGGTGACCAGTGCCTGGGGAAGATGCTTGCGAGGGTGAGGAGCCATGCTACGAATCGACAGCGTGCAGAGAGTGGGTCTGGTCAAGACATCTAAAATGGCTGCCGTGCACGACAAAAGTGTGGCATTTCAAAAAAGGCAAGATGGCGCAGACAATGTTTTTCAACACTTCCTCATTTCCTTCGAATCGAACGTTAACAGACGTTGGGGCATATTACCAAAGTTAAGCGATATTTATCGCTAACGATGCTTACCAACCAATTTTTTACCACTAAGCATCGTCAGAAATTATCGAAGATAAACCTTACTATTATCAAGGTTTATCGCAAATGCGATAATAAACGGCCGCAATGCATGAATATCGCTAAAAACTCAGCGATATTCATGCATTACCGAGCTAATACTCTTAGCCATGTTATCCACCTCCCATTGGATAACATGGCTAAGAACTGCTCAGGGCAGGTGTTACTTTTTGGAGATATTCGCGCTTAGCGCGAATATCTCCAAAAGTTGGTAATAGGAGATAGATATCTTGCATGTTGTAATGCAAGTTATTGTGGTATATGGAACTCATACCATAATCTCTCAGGAAAGCAGAAACTGATCCTTTTGGGACCGCCTAAAAAGGCCTAGGGGGTGAGGAGTACTCTACTTTGCCCCCTTTTCACGTTCCGAACTATTTTATTTTACTCTCTTCTGTAATTACACAAAATACCAGCGATAAGATGCATCGGAGACACACAGTGAGAGAAAGGAGGCCGGAGATGAAGAAGAGATGTCAAATACACATTGGAGATAATATAGTGGCAGAAGGGAAGTAAATATGAGTAAACTTACCATGTAACATAAAAATGTTGCACTCTATACTATAAGTCTCATTTTATACTACAATCACTTCGCTACAACCTCATAAATTAAAAATAAAAATGAATAATGTCTCAAACAATTTTTGATTTCTAAATATAAATTTATTCTTCAGAATTTTCTAAATTTGAAACAACTAGTAACATGTCCTCATCAGCAATGTCCTCATTAAAAGTCTCCAATGATGATTCTTGTAACTCTATGGTCTCCAAACACTCGATAAATTCGCCATCAAGAGATTGATCAAAAAAATCATTCAAGTCATCTCCTCCTTGTGACAATATTTCATTATTGGTGCTGTCAATTTCAATCAATGTAGTGGAATCATTCAAGTCATCTCCTCGTGACAATATTTCATTATTGGTGCTCTCAATTTCAATCAATGTAGTGGAATCATTCAAGTCATCTCCTCCTTGTGACAATATTTCATTATTGGTGCTGTCCATTTCAATCAATCTAATGGAATCATACAAGTCATCTCCTCCTTGTGACAATATTTCATTATTGGTGCTCTCAATTTCAATCAATGTAGTGGAATCATTCAAGTCATCTCCTTGTGACAATATTTCATTCTTGGTGCTGTCCATTTCAATCAATCTAATGGAATCATACAAGTCATGTCCTCCTTGTGACAATATTTCATTATTGGTGCTCTCAATTTCAATCAATGTAGTGGACAATTCAAAAGAAATTGCCACGGTCTCTTCATTGTGAGCCATTTTATTTTGAAATTGCTTGCTGTAAATTGCAGAAAAAAATAATCACTTTCATTTATCGTTTTTAGTAATACATAATATAAAACTAACTTTATCAAGTATTTAGTATAACAGAAGGACTGCAAATAAATAACAGAAAACATTTTTCAAATTATCTTCAAGTGTACAACATAGTTCCCCTTACAAATTAGCAACTCACCTTTTTAAAAGTAGCAGAAGTGTTAGTACTGTGTAAATCAAACACCAGAAATTCACCACCAAAAATTCCTCACAAATGTACCTCAGACAGTAGTATCACAAAATGGCTGTGGTTTCCTCTCATTTGACATATATACATAACCAATTAACTTTCATCACACACAAATACAAAACCAAAGTAACATTTTAATTGGTTCTAAATTTCAACACTTTCAAATGTGTTTTCCCCATGCAATTTTCCATAGGACATTTACATACGTCTACAGCCTGAATGGCTGAACGGAATTACACCAAACTTGGCAAAATGGTACATCAAACCTAAGAGGTCAGGAAGGATCTACTATGCCCCCTTATGGTCATTTCCCCCTTCGCTTTGGCCTCCTCTTGTCTCTCAATCCTACCGAGAGACAAGATGGCGGCCGCTACGGACTGTTTGGAATGTTGACAGACGCCGGAGAACCAATCAGCTTCGCAAAGCTCCGTAACGCGAAAAGTACGCGAAGCGGAGCGCTGTTACAGATATATATCTTTTTTTGAACGTTAATTTCTCAAAATCCACTGGAGCACATATATTGAGACCTAGCAAAGGCACATCGGGCTACCAGTCCCTAATATTTTTCCAAGTTTCGTGCAAATCCATTCAGCCGTTCGATTATTATTATTATTATTTTTTTTTGCCCCGCGGGGCCCTTTTAAAACCTCCACATCAAACCTAGGGGGTCAGCGAGGATCTACTATTCCCCCTTATGGTCATTTGCCCCTTCGCTTTCGCCTCCTCTTGTCTCTCGATCCTACCGAGAGACAAGATGGCGGCCGCTACGGACTGTTTGGAATGTTGACAGACGCCGGAGAACCAATCAGCTTCGCTTCACAAAGCTCCGTTGCGCGAAAAGTACGCGTCCTGGGACGCTGCCCGGTCCGCTGTTACAGATATATATCTTTTTTTAAACGTTAATTTCTCAAAATCCACTGGAGCACATATATTGAGACCTACAAAAGGCACATCGGGCTACCAGTCCCTACAATTTTGCCAAGTTTCGTGCAAATCCATTCAGCCGTTCGGGCTAAAAGTGAGGCCAACCGCCCTATGGAAAACTCAATGTTAAAAACACGTTTTGGGACCCCCCTTTTTTCTCGGCCCCCCCTTGACGAACCCCCCCCAAATTTTCAAGGGCTGCTCAGAAACAAAATGTGCCATTTTCCTGAAAATTTCAGCCAATTCCGTCCACAAACGCCAAAGTTATTAGACATAGAATTTTCAAAAAACCCATAGAGAAAAAATCCTAACTATATACACCTACTGGCGACCGCCAGTAGGTAATATATATACATATATATATATATATATATATATCCTCCAAAACAAAGCCCTCGAGCTTAAGTGAGCACTCGGCGATGTTCAGACCTTCAGGTATTATTAGCCCCACTGCAGCTCACTTTCCTCGTTCCATTTAATTTTGCCAATTCTGACAGCATGATGGTCATTGTGATCCCAAACCAAGGTAACAAAGTATATAGCCTTTAGTAGGCTCCATGCACCTGTGATTATTTCAAGCTTGCTTTAACTCCTTTAGTAGGTAGGAACTCGGGAAATACGGGCTCATTAGCATATTGAACATCGTGCTTCCACAGAGAGAAACCATTTCCCTCCAAGACTTTCTTTCTTTAACAGAAATGGTGCATCTCTTCTACGGCCAGGGCAGCCGCGTTTAAATCCTCCAAAACAAAGCCCTCGAGCTTAAGAGAGCACTCGGCGATGTTCAGACCTTCCGGTATTATTAGCCCCACTGCAGCTCGCTTTCCTCATTCCATTTAATTTTGCCAATTCCGACGTGTTTCGAGGCCAGCACGCCTCTTACTCATGGACTGCTTCACAGAGGCACAGAAAGCTCACTTTGTGAATCACTTCTTTATTTATTGAAATGAACTTCCCTCAGTGGGCGTGGCTCATAGTAATTGCCTGACAGCATGATGGTCATTGTGGTCCCAAACCAAGGTAACAAAGTATATAACCTATAGTAGGCCTCCACAGGGGGTCGGCCTCTGAGCAGGCCGCTGAGCAGGAGGACCGATCCCCTGCTAATTTCGCCGCAATTTTTTTCTCCATTTTTTAATTTTATTTTTACATTTTGGGGGGCAATTTCGCCCCCCCCCCCAAGATAAGTCAACTTTAATTTTCTAAAACATATGTAACTGAGGGGGGGGCAGCCCATTACCACAAATACATCCCTGGTGTCTAGTGGGGGGTTCCTGGCAGTGGATGGCAGTGCAGCTGCCATTCACGACCAGGAAACACTTTCAGGAAGGCCTAAATTGAACTTTTAAAACAAGGCCTCCCTGAAAGCTGGGGAGGCCTTTTTCAGCCTGATTTCCCCATCGGAGTCGACCGCGGCCTTACCTGCGGTTGTCCTCGGCTCCGGTGGGGAAATCAGTGATGTCAGAGCGCCTCATAGCGCGCTGACATCACAGACGGGCCGTCGGGGGGAGAGGCAGAAAGCCTTCTGTGTCTCCCCAAGAGGAAATTTTTAAAAAAACAAACTCCGGTGTTTCGCACCAGAGTTCTAAAGGGGGGCTTCCCTGGTGACAGCCAATGGACGTGTGCTACCCCAGGGAGGTAGTGCTTGCGTCGGCCATTGGCCGACTCAAGCATCGAATGGGTTAAAATGGCATTTTGTAGCTTACATGGGTGCTGCAAGAAGCAGCATACATGAAAGTTATAAAATGGAATTTTAGGTTTGCTTATGTACAGGAAGGACACCTTCTTGTACATAAACAAACCTCCCTGCTCACAGACACCCTTGCACTCTGGTGCAAGGGTGCCTGCGTTGACGTTAAGTCGAGAGACTTAGCCCCATTGCAAGGGGAAATGCCTAGCTGCACCATATCCTAGGTAATTTGGTGCAGCCTCGCACTTCCGAAGTGACGATGAGAGGCATTAAGCCAAGGAGGCTAACCCCTCTCACCGCCACTTCCTAGATAATATGCCCCCATGACTCTTCCTTAGTAGAATCATTAATTGAGACTCACTCTATGAGCTACGCTGGAGGAACAAACTAAATAACACTCACCCGAAGTTAACATGTATCCAGCCAAAAAGTACAAACTTCCATATGATTCTGTTTGTACTATAAAGGATATAATTTATAAATTAAAATGAGAGCAAAACAAATCACCATATGCCCAAAATGTGCGTATAAGAAGAAGCTCCCAAAGGTGCCAAAGACCTTGACATTACCTATTCTTGTTTAATTCTCGCACGTCATTGCAGCGGGAAAAATAAAAACAATTGCTTAGGATATTGTGAAAAGATGACGGCTTACTGGCACCTTTTGGCCGCTAGAAAGCCTCACTGGTTCACCGGTAGTATGCTGCAGAGTACCAACAAAAGCATACGTTCTGCTGGGCCAAGGGCCGCAAACCGGCCGAGCAACCCACTCTTTTGAAGACAAAGGAGGCTCAGATCGTGCATGTCAAGCGGCTCATTAAAGACGCCCAGGGGTTCTTTTAAAAAAGCAGACATAGCTCAAAATGACTAAGAATTAATTGATTTGAAGAAAAATATTTGATGAGCAACATCAGTAGTTGTAGTTCCATAAGTCGGAGGACTATACTGAAATAGAGAAAAACTGCCTTAATGAAAGGGTCAAAATGTTACTTGCATCTAAAAGGGAATGATGAGACTTAGACTATATCTATATATATTATTCAACTGAGCCATGAAAAATGAGGGAGTTATTAAATTATGCCCCGAAACATAGACGGAATCACCATATATGGATTGATAAGGATTGGCAATGTAAGAAAGAGAAACGCCTGAAACCTGGAGTTGATTTTACATTATGCAACACATATAATGAACAAAAAAGTTTAGACATATATAATACACACAATGATGTTCAATCTATAGCCACTTGTCTCCAGTCTTCATTGGTGTTTAGCCTAAGTGATATTGGGGAATATTCTCAAGAACGTGTGATAAGTACGGCAAAATTCACATCGCAGTCTATTGTGGGAAAATAATGCTGTGTTAACTAAGTATTCACAACATGGAGGCACCATGCGATAGACCCGCTATAACACGTCAAATGTCCGCGATAATGTCAACATGATGCCGCAAAAATGCAAATCACCAACGCAAAAGAACTTGCGATGAGGCCAATCGCGATACAAAAAGCAGCGAAAACCAACGACAGGCCTGCAAATCCCACGCGTCTGGTGGGAAAATGCACTATAAAACCAACAAAAAGAACTCACCAAAAGCAATCCAAAGTGCGTAGCAACATGGATGCACCAGAACCGTGTGCAGAGGTCAACGCAAATCCACAGACCACCAGCAAGGAACAATTGGGTCGGGGAAGGCCAAGAGGAAGACAGGGTGCAGTCCACAGGCAAACAGATCAGCGTCACAGAGGTGACAGACACTACCACCAAATGAACTCCAAATAGACTACTGTGAATGCAGTTGGAATGCGGAGGAGGTCAATGGAGGAGGCCAAGAGGCGCTGGCATGATGTGGAAATCTCAAGCTAGCGCAAAGCCGCTGCCAACAGGAAGTCAGCAATGGCAACAGGAGGAGCTGGAGGAAAGGGAAGCCACAGTCATCAGTGTGGAGAACGTGCAAGGAGTCGGTAGTCAGGACACAGCTCAAGAGGACCCGACACAACATCAACAGGGTGATTAATGACCAGGGACTGGGGGACGGGGAGAAAGGCACAATGGCACACATGCACAACAATGTGTAGCACGCTGCACACACACAATCACCCTGGATCATGTCCCTGAACCCCGTGGCAAACTTCAGCACACACACATAGCAAAAACAGCACATCCACATTGATGACAATGTGGTACAATGTGCAACCCCATCACTAAACAGAGGACACAACTGGATCCCCTCATCCACAGAAACAGGCCTACTCCATCTAACAGAGCAGGAAACTGTAAGATGGAAATGTACGCTTACAACCTCACATCTGTCATGTAGTCCAAATGTCCACTGGCCCGCATAAAAGTCCTGAACCTCCCAAACAGTCACAATGTACATTGTCATACAGTCTGCATGTAAACAAGAACAATGCACCAACATCCATGCCAACACAATGTCAACATTCATCTCCCCTTCACATTGCAGAGGGACACACAACACCGTCAGCAGAGCAGAGCAGGCAAGTTATCAGTGATGCTGGAGAGGACCACCACACCTCCGACACCAATACCCTACAACAGCTCATGGACTTCCCAGGCAACCCACCACGAGGTTCAGGGCAGCCAAGCTAAATAGAGGAGAGCCCAGCCCCTACAACAGACCACATAGCAGGAAGCACCCACCAGCACGGCTGGCTCCCAACAGATCACCGAGCCACACATGACATTCCAATGCCAGGTGTTAGAATGCCAAAGGGAGGAGGCCGAAGAGGTGCGGGTGGGGTCCGAACCCATGAAAGACGAACTAGATCACATATGTGGGTGTCTAATTCCCTTCATGGACCACCAACACACCACAAAGGAGATCCACACTGCGACAGAGACACATGCCTTAGCACATATCCTGTACTGAACCATGCCCAGAGCCCCACAATTATCAGTCACACACCCACGCTGGACCTGCGTACGACGGCCCAGCCCACTACTCATACGCATTGCGTGGGTGACGACAAAGATACATGTTCAAGCTCCAACCCACTGCCTGCGGTGACATAGTTGCCTCCGCTGTACACCGCACTTAGTAATGTCGTAGGACCCAGGGCCCTGATGCACACATTATGACCATACAGACACACGCAGATAGTTAGTGGAACTGGCTACGGGCACCTGCGCCCAGCCCCTCTATTGGCAGGGTCACATGACAGTGGCACCTGTGCTGGATGTGTGTGGCATGAGTTTAAGCCAGCCCTCATGGAGTGGTTGGAGCTGGAAACAATTGAACAGTGATCACTATTAAAACGGAACCAGAAAACACCAGCATTACATAAACAACTGTGAAGCATCATGGAGGTAGCCAGAGCAAGTACAGAGGACACCCAATATGCAAACAGAAGAGTCCGTGGGTTTCTGTGCACTGAGGTTGGGGCACTAGAGCTGAGTGTGCTCTTGTGAATGAATTGCTTAGGATTGTGCTCCTTCGGGCTATACCTGATGCAGCTGCAGTGGGATGTGTTACACCTGCATCATCTTCCTTACCATTGTCCCAGGTCTCCCACACTGCCTTAGGTGACATTGCTGTGTAACCTCTCCACAGCACAGAACTCAATCAGTAACGGTCCATGGGTTGCGGTGCAATGAGTTAGTGGCCCCTGGAGTGCTGAGCAGGGTATCAGGCAGATGATGGCATCCACGACAGGTGTGAGCATCTCCGTTAGTCTGCCAGTACCACTGTTTTGACACTGGCAGTAGGCAGTGGTCCTGGCGGGGGTGGCGTGTGCCTCCTGCGGTGATGCAACATCCGGGCCGGTCAGGACTCGATTTGATGTGTGTGCCCTGGTGTACTGCAGTGGAGGCTGGAGGCAGCGGACAGCGCAGGGCCACAGACACATGGTGTTGATGAGCCTAAGGACGTCTCAGAGGCCATCCAATATTCAAGCAGACAGGGTCCCTGCTTTTAGCTGCACAGAGTTACTGGCCCGGATGCACAGCTGCTGGCAAAGGCACACCGCAACGGGATGTCCAAGGAGCATGTGGTGGAGGGTTGCGGGGAACAGTGGAAGGTGTCCTCCAGGGCATGATGCAGAGGGCAGAAGCCACCCAGAAGCAACAAATGGAGGAGTGGAATGCTACAGCCTATTTTTCTCAACCAATGAGGTATAAGCCACATGAGGATGACGACAACACCCAGTTCATAGACTCAGATGCCACCAAAGTTCAACCAGAGAGTATCCATGAATGTCAGGGAACAGACTTAGTGGCACCTGGGCTGAGAGGGGATACAGTCTGCGATGATGTCGGTACAAAGATATGAACTCGGCCATTGCCAAATCAAGACTCAGTCCCAAATGTGGCCTACTGGACCGCAGGGTATGCCAGAGGCAGTGGTCAGCAGTGGCCCACAGCCACGTGTTGTTGGCTTGCGATGCACAGAGTTATTGATACCAGGGCAGTTGTTGGTAGTGTTCGATCACCTCCGTAACGATGATCCTTTTTTCCCCTTGACTGACACGCGTCATCCTCTTACACCTCTCCTTGCGTGCAATGCTATGTACTCTGCCATTGCAAGTGACCTACTCGAGTGCAGTGTGGCCCGAGGAGGGCAGTTGGCAGCATGAGCCCACAGACACCCTTGGCTGGAGTCGTATACACAGACTTGGTGGCACCACATCAAAGGTAGTATAGTGACGTAAAATCTGCCATAAATATTGTTCTCTGCCATAGAGTAATCAAGACTCAGTTCCAAATGTGTAACCTACTAGTCCGCTGTGTATGCCGGTGGAGTACGTCAACGAGAAGGGGGGACTGTGAGCCTTGCTCAAGGAGGCAGTGATGGTCTGAGTAGGCTGCCAAGGTTGCGGGCCGCAGGCCTGGAGCTCACACCAGCACGTGGCGGGCCCTCTTCAACACAAGCCAGTGGGGCTTTGAGGCTTGGGTGCGCAGTGGCAGGCAAGACTGGCAAGACTGGTTCAGACACCATTGGGCCGGGATGCAGCAGGCGCACAGGGTCACATGCACCACAGCTTGTGGCAGGGTGAGAGGTGCCGCCCTGGCAGACACATTGGACATTCCGTAAGAGGACCACAACCTGAGTTACATGCCTGTTATTCACACCCCCTTCGCTAGCCTGGCGTACACTGGGCCAGCCCACTCTGCTCATGCTTATGGGGGGGACGTAACAAGCTCCATTTCCGCGATCTTCCCCACTGGCTGGGGTGACATGGTTGCATCCATTGTCCACTACACTCCAAACACCAGGAGGAGGAGGTTCCCGATCGCCCCACAGCATCTAGTGGATGTCGACATAGATATGTGTGTGGTCTGCATACTGCAGTCTGACCATCACATCCACGCCACACTTGGCATTGAGTACATTCTCATTCATCGGTCACTTGCCTCGTTCGCACGTGCCTGGTCCTCACCTCTTCCCACAGTCTGCTATTGTGTGGATGAGGTGCCAAGCCGTTGATGGTTTATGTGCATCGCTGGCCCTGGTTCCCACAGTAAGTTGTGCTGTTGTGTCTGGTGGGTGGGCATGTTGGGTGGCATGTTGTATGTGAGTTTGTGACATGTGCATTCCCAGTGTTGTGAGTTGCATGATTGTGGAGATGAGGTGTGTGGTGTGTTCATTTGGTATTTGTCAACAAGCAGTTCATTTCCATGGGTGCCAGCCTGGTAGTGCTGGTTGAAGATGGACTGTAGATAGATGTAGGAATCATGCACACTGCCTGGGTGGTTGGCATCGACGTTGGTGGAGATTCCCCGGGGGTCCGATATTGCCTGCACATTGATGGAATACATGTGCTTCCTGTTGCGGTTAATGTGTGCATTGCTGCCAGGGGGCACAAGTAGGACATGTGTGCAGTCAATTACCCCATTACATGTGCCGAAAGTCAGATATGGCGTAGACACCTAAGAACACTCCTTGAAAATGATAAGTCCTCTGATGTCCACACTTTTCCCCAGAGGATCAACGGTGCAATATTTATTCTATCCCTTACAAAGTCCAACCCCATTTCTAGGTGACTAAAAACATTAGAGGAACTAACAAGGATCATTAGTAATCTTTTTTAAAATGTATTTTCCAGGATTTGTAGCTGATTGCTTTTGTAATGTCCCCATACTCCTGCCCCGAAAGTGGCTACTGATAAACATTTAGATTTGTATAGGGTTTTTATCTCCGCTACTGGCTTATGTCCTAGCTCACAAGCAAAGCGGAACAGTCACTCCACTGTTTTGCTAGTGTGTTGGAGTCTGGCCACAATCAGTTGCTCCCAATTTAATTTATTATTAAAAACTTCCCTAAATAAGTGAAATTGGGCACCTTGTCTATTATCTTGTCCTTCACCACAAATGTCCTTGTTTTCGTTTGTTTAGGACCACACACCTTAATAAAAGATTTACTAAAATGTACTAATGCCAACGTAAAGTCAGTAAAGTCATTCAAGGCTTTTTGAAGGTTATTGGCCGTCAAGGCCATCAGGACAGTGTTGGTTGTGTATGACAGCAGAGGTACTAATTTACCTTCTATGCTGGGAAAATCTAGTTGTTGCTCCAAAAGAAAATTCTCCAGACCATTTGCATATAAAAGGAATAAAAAAGGGGCTAAGATGCACCCTTGACGAACCCCCTCCGTTGGAACAATTGACCTGGTCTTCTCACCCCCGGGACCATAATGGATAGACGCAGTAGCAGAGGCAACCTCCACAACAGGGTTATAAGGGGCTCCTCGCAGCCCATTTTTTCCATTAAATCCGTAACTTCCCCCAATTCACTGTATCAAATGCACTTGATAAGTCCTTGAAGGCAAGGTGGATTGACCCCCTCCTCACCTTCATCTACGTACCCATGATCAAGGACAGGTTGAGGCACTGTTCGTTTGTTCCCATGCCACTTCTGAAGCCATATTGAGTGTTGGATATGAGATCAGAGTCATTAGCCCAAGTTTCCAAGCATGCTAGAATTACTCTTTCAAGAATTTACACTTGGCATCAATTAGGGATATGGGCCTGTAGCATGCTGGATCATTTCTATTACCTTTTTTGTAGATCGGCACCACTACAGCCTCTTTCCATGATGAGGGGATATGTCCCACTATTACAGCTTTAAAAACATTAACCAATTATGGAGTCAATAGTTCGTGGTTGCTTTTAAATAAGTCCAGGGGTACCCCTTCCGGGCCTGGTGCTTTGGAGGAAATACCCTTTGTTAGAGCGTCTTCAACCTCACTAACAGTCAGGGAGGAGCTAAGGTCTGCATCTCATTAGTGATAGTTGCCAGGGTCATCTGTGGCAATGTTTTATGTGGCTGCTATTGCTGGTAAACTGGTGATATGGGCTGTTAGCACCAGCTTGTGAATGGGGAGATACATTTATCACCACTTTGGCTGCGATAAAGTGCTGTTAACTCGACGTTAGTTCCCTGAGAATATACGCCATTGAGTTCATCCTGTCAATCAGGGCCGGATTGACTACCGGGCAGTTTGGAATGCTGCCGAGTGGGGGCTGATTTCACTGTGGTGGGGGCTGATTCCGTTCATGGAAACCTGCGTGTGCTTCAAAATAATTAAAGCAAAACGAATTTCATTGAGCACACGCAGGTCGCCCTGAACTAAATCAGCCCCCAGCTCAGCAGCATTCCAAACTGCCCCGTAGCAAGTCCGGCCCTGCTGTAAATCCAGTGCAGTCCTCTGCAAGATAGAGCACCGTCAATATCTCCTCCACGGGGACCCAATGAGACATGTTCAAGTGTGTGCTGTGTTGGGAGGGGCATGGCTTGGCACAGATGTGAGATGGCAACTTTCTTAGTGCTCCATGACAGCAGCGGCAGTGAGACGGACCACACACTCCTGTTTTTGCGTGTTGCCACGAAGGCTTGACTAGACTGACCAACTGACATGGAGGCACATTCTGGAATGACTGTAAGAAATTCAGGACAAAGGGTCAACATTCAGGGCAAAGGTTCAGGACAAAAGGTGAAAAATCAGGACAAAAACTCAGGACAAAAGGTCCATTTTACTGAGACATCGAAGGAGAGGCCATACCCCACTATTCTATCAATGTGTTTCTTTACTATTTTCTACATAGTAATATACATTCACTGTGGTATAATCAACTCCATTTGTCCCTCAGTGCACCCAAGCAGCCAGTCATTCGATCCATCCCAGTGATTAAATAGAATGCCTGTTATCAGGAGGTTTTAAGTGACTTCAATTCAAGGAAACAGCCTTAACATTTGCTAATTGCACAACATCTGCATTTCTTTGCAGAAGCAAGCACTCTGGCTAGAAGGCTCCTTTCTTTTTAGCCATCTGCCCCCCTCTCCAGAAAGCAGCAGAGGTGACTCCCTCTCTTCAGCTGGGGAATCACAATTGGGGGAATCATCTTTAGTTTTTTAGTGAAGGGGCTAAAAGTATGGACAAATGCTGTCCATTAACACACCTATCAGGGATTTTAGGGCTAATTTACGGGCAGTAAATTTAAATTACGGACGGTTGGTCACCCTAGACGGGACCTGGTAGGGGATTCCTTGCTGCTGCAGCAGATTCATGGGCAACGCTATTTATTCATTTTATATGCCTTTTTTGACTAAATATGGCGAGCGTGCTGAGAAGCTGGTTGCGCCTGTCATTTTGTTTTCTCACCGGAGTGTTTTGTGATGATGTACTCACCATCTATGGGCCGCAAATGCTGCTGCATCTAGACTGAACATCTGTGATTAATTGAATCCAGTTTTTGGCACTCTTTACTGCAACCTTCTCTACCTTTGCTCTGCATAAGAGGACCATTTATGATACCAATTTTTTACTTCTATCTGTTTGCTGCTGACTCAGGTGCTCTTTTCATTTTTTCCTGCTTATTTTGGTTTTCGAACTAGGAACCTGCACATAAACACAAACAAAACAATGACTGCTAAGCCTGGTGCCAAAATAACATCTTTCAAGTCCTTTTCTATATTGGGGGATATAGAGGACTTTGGGGACTCCTGTGAGGATTCTCCCACCCTCATGTCAGATGCCCAATCTGCATCGACCTATAAACTACCCTCTAAACAAGTGCCAGCCTCTAATGTTCCTGCACATAAAAGAGTTTAAGAAAAAAGACACTGCCTCCCCTATAAAATCCAATACCACGGCCTCTATGGAGCTTCTACATGAGAATTTGAAGCCCTCAATCCTTATATGGAGGGCACCAATAGGAAGCTCCAATTGATGGATTAAAAATGGTTTTACATAGTCAAAAGGGTAACTCAGATGGAACATAGGGTTGAAATACTCAAAGAAACTGCGCTCACTGTTCAGTCACTGCAATCTGAAATTTCAGGGCATATTTACAAGTCCCTTTCGCCACCGGAGCGTCACTTCTTTTTATGCTCCGGGGGCGTTGTACCATATCCCATATTTACAAGGTGGCGCTAAGCTATTTAACGTGGCTTAATGCCACCTTGTAAATATGCCTTTTCCCACCAAAATCTACTGCTGCACACAGGCGTGTTGCTGTGGGCATTCCATTACAAAACCCATTGCTTTTTTAAACGGCCCCAGATTTACTATGCTAGGGCAGCGCCAAAAACAAAGGCCAGGTAATGACTGGTCTTCAAATGGTGATACAAGGAGAAATGATTACATTCTCCCTGTTTTTGCTCTTTCTATGTGTCCTGCATTCTGCAGTACACATAGAAAGAGCAAATCACCATTATTGATTTTTATGTGCAGGAATCTGTCCCTTCCTGCACATAAACAATCGCCCCTAAAGCGCAGGCACACTGCAACAAGATGGCTCGCAGGCAGGTTTCTCCTTACGCGACTGCACGGCTCTGCCTGCATTGTTTTTGCCTAATCTTGTATTTTTCCCCTGTGCCTAACTTGCTTTCTTGCCCAGACTTGTTTTTTTCCCCTGCGCATGTACTTGCTTCCTTGCCCAGACTTGTTTTTATTTCCCTGTGCCTGTACTTGCTTTCTTTCCCAGACTTGTTTTTATTCCCCTGTGCCTGTACTTGCTTTCTTGCCCAGACTTGTTTTTATTCCTCTGTGCCTGTACTTGTTTTCTTGCCTAAACTTGTTTTTCCTTCCTGTGCTCAGTTCTCCCGTGGCCCCCCCTGTTTTTCCCGCCTCTGCGTCCCTGCGGCCCCGCCCCCCTGCAATCCCACTTGCTGCCCCGCCTCCCAGCTGCTGTTACCTCCCAGATCCCCTCATATGGAGGCCGCGCAGCAACAACACTGCTTGCGTGCCGAAGGCGCACCTAAGGCAAGCCCGTCTGTGCCCGTCCCCGCCTGGACCGTGCCCAGTGCCAGGACCCCTGGACCCCGCAAATGCCACAAAGCCCGACACCGCTACGATGCCAGGACCCTCCACGCACACAACACCGGACGATCACACACTTGCTTCCTGGCTACCCCGAAGCGCACCCACTGAGCTTTCACCTGCCGAAACTGCAGCTTTACAAGCATCCTCCCAACCATGCTGCCGACCAAGAAAGAACCCAACCACCTCAGATGCATCCTTCTCAACACCCGCTCTGCCCGCAAACATGTTGAACTCTGAGACCTACTCGACTCAACCTCCCCAGACGTCGCCCTCCTGACGGAGACCTGGCTGAACCCTGCCTCGGCACCCGACATAGCCATAGCCATCCTGGAAGGCTACTAGATCACCCGCAGGGACCACACCAATGGAGCAGGAAGAGGAATCGCCATCGTCCACAGGAACACTCTCAGAGTCTCGACCAACACCGACAACACCCTCAGCACCGCCGAACACCTGCACTTCCAGATCCACAGCGACCCCAACACCACCCTCAGAGGAACCCTCATCTACAGACCCCCCAGACCCCGGCCACAGTTCAACGACTCCATCGTCGACTTCGTCAGCACACACGCCCTTGCCTCCACGGACTACATCCTCCTCAGGGACCTGAACTTTCACCTCGAGAACAACAACGATACCAACTCCACCACCCTGATCGACAACCTAGCCAACCTCGGACTCGGACAACTCATCACAAGACCCACCCACTCTGCCAGTCACACGCTTGACCCTATCTTCTCCGCAAGCCCCCACGTCTCCTTCAACCACACCACCGAACGCCACTGGACCGGCCATCGCTGCATTCAGTTCACCTTCAAGAAACCCATCACGCACCACCGCATCCAACAGATGCCTCGCCACTGCTGGAGCAAAGTCACCAAAGACCAGCAAACCACCACCCTCGCCAAGAGCCCACCCACCGATCCCACCGACCCCAACACCGCCGCCTGCAACCTCAGACAGTGGATCAACGACTGTGCCAACACCCTCGCCCTGATCAAGAAACCCTCCAACAGTCATACCAACAAAAAAACAGCTGGTTCACTGAAGACCTCCGGGCCTCCAAGCAAACCTGCCGCAAGCTGGAGAAGATCTGGCTCTGTGAACACCGGAGAGCCACGCAGCCCACAAGAACACCTCCCGCAGACACCATCACCTCATCAGATCCGCCAAAAGGGCCATCTTCAAAAACCGCCTAGACAACCATGCGCACAACAGCAAAGAGCTCTTCAACATCGTGAAGGAACTCTCCAACCCCAGCTCCAACACCAACGACATTCCACCCCCTCAAGACCTGTGCGACTCACTGGCCACCTTCTTCCACCACAAGATCGCAGATATCCACGACAGCTTCAATGCCACAACCACCCCGACAAACACTGAGACCACCGCCCCCATGACCACCATCCGCACCAACCGCCTGCTCTCCTGGACCAACATCAATGACGACGACACCATCAAGATCATGAACACCATCCACTCCGGATTTCCGTCAGACCCATGCCCACATCACATCTTCAACAAAGCCAGCACATCCATTGCACCCCATCTCCGGAAAGTCATCAACACCTCCTTCGAGACAGCAACCTTCCTGGCGAGCTGGAAGCACGCCGAGATCAATACCTTACTCAAGAAACCCAAGGCGAACCCCAAGGACCTCAAGAACTTCCGGCCCATCTCCCCGCTCTCGTTCTTGGCAAAGGTCATCAAGAAGACCGTCAACGAACAACTGACCCACTACCTCGAGGAGAACAACATCCTGGACCCTTCCCAGTCCGGGTTCCGCAGCAACCACAGCACCGAGACTGCTCTCATCGCCGCCACTGATGACATCAAGTCCCTGATGGACAACGGAGAAACGGTGGCCCTCATCCTCCTGGACCTGTCAGCCACCTTCGACACGGTCTGCCACCACACACTAGGAACACGCCTCCACAATGCCGGGATTCAAGAGAAGGCCCTAGACTGGACCACCTCCTTCCTCTCTAGTAGAACACAGAGCGTCTGCCTTAGCCCCTTCCACTCCGAAGCCACCGAGATCATCTGCGGCGTACCCCAGGACTCATCCCTCAGCCAAACTCTGTTTAACATCTACATGGCACCGCTCGCCCATGTCGCCCGTCGGCACGACCTCAACATCATCTTCACCATCTCACCCAGCTGATCCTCTCCCTCACCAAGGACCCCCACACCGCCAAAACCAACCTTCACGAAGGAATGAAGGCTGTCGCTAAATGGATGAGGAACAGCCGACTGAAGCTGAACTCATCCTCGGATCCACCCCTTCGTCTGGGACGACTCCTGGTGGCCGACCGCACTGGGAACCGCTCCAACACCCACTGACCATGCACGCAACCTAGGGGTCATCCTCGACTCCTCCCTCTCCATGACTACACAGGTCAATGCCATCTCCTCCTCCTGCTTCAACACCCTACGCATGCTCCACAGGATCTACAAGTGGATCCCCACTGAAACGAGAAGAATGGTCACCCAGGCCCTCGTCAGCAGCAGGTTGGACTATGGAAATGCCCTCTATGCAGGAGCCTTGGCCAAACTCCTGAGACGGCTCTAAAGCATCCAGAACGCCTCTGCATGCCTGATTCAACATCCCTCACTGCAGCCAAATCATACCCCACCTGAGAGACCTGCACTGGCTCCCGGTCAACAAGAGCATAACCTTCAAGCTTCTCACCCACGCACACAAGGCACTCCACAACACCGGACCAACGTACCTCAACAGACGACTCAGCTTCTACACCCCCACCCGCCAGCTTAGCTCCACCGACCTTGCCCTCGCCACAGTCCCCAGCTTCCGAAGAGCGACCTCTGGTGGCAGATCGTTCTCCCACCTCGCGGCCAAGACCTGGAACAACCTCCCCATCTACATATGGCAGACCAAAGACCTTCTGACCTTCAGAAAACTCCTCAAGACCTGGCTTTTCAAGCAGTAGTAGCATCCCCCACCCCAGTGCCTTGAGACCCTCACGGGTGAGTAGTGCACTTTACAAATGATATGATTGATTGATTGGAAGGGTGCCTGAGCTTGCGCTAGGCAGCCTATTTTGCGCCTGTGCTAGGGGAAACAAGGGGTGCACAGTATTTTTGTAAATGCAATGCATCCCTACATTTAGAAAATGTCAGAGCACGGCGCTGCCAAATTTGGCATAGCACCGCGCTCCAGCATTTTCTTGTACATATGCCTCCCATTTAAAAATAAAGAACATGCTGAGGTAATTGAAAATTGAAACAGGAGCACCAACCTGTGCACTTCTGGCTTGCCTGAAGGAGTTGATGGTTCTGATCTCATGTTTATGTTCCAAACCTTTCTACCTAAGGTTTTGGACTTACCTACATACTCTCTTTTGAACATATACAAATCACATAGACTTGGTCATTCTCCTTAGACTGCATCAACCTCACAGAAACCTAGAAGAGTAATCTTTTTTAATTTTAGAATATTTGGACCTCCTTAATGTTATCAAAGCAGCTAAATCCACAGGTCATGTTTCATGGTCCAGGTCCAAACTTTTCTTCATGCAAGGTTTTGCTAAGGCTACAGTAGACAGGCGGAAAAGATTTCTTGATATTCATCCAGCTCTTTGCTCACTCACTGTCAGATTCCGTCTGTTCTATCCATGCTTGTTAAAAGTAACTTACAAAAGCAAGATTACTGCTTATGAGAATCCTTGCCTACCGCAAAATTTTATCGCCACTTGCAAAGGAGAGACAATGGATATTTCCAAATGTAATGCTTTCTAATTCAAGGTTACCTAAAATTTCTTTCTATAGTCTTGCTGATATTTTCCTCACTTTTGTAGTGGAAATGATAGTTGTTTTTTTTTACATTTATATTTTTCTAATTTGCTTCTTCGTGTTTAACTATTCCTTTTATGTTTGTTCCATGTCTAGTCAGGATGCCTTGGATATCATTTAGTGTGGTCTGGTCTCCCCTTCATTTTGTCAACCATTTGGAGTTTCGTTGTGTCATCCCCTTTCACGGTCCAATCACCCTCAGATTTTTGTTTGTTGTATAGGTATCTTATTTTTTATATTTTCTGGTTTGATGTTGATTTCTCTTTCACTATTCCCTCTGTTTCCTCTTCCAGTCTTCTTTTCTTTTGATTATTCTCACCTTTTTATGATATTATTCAATTTTTCCAATTGTGTTCTTTTTACAGTTTTTTTGCTTATTCTGTGTTTCATTTCATCATTCAAATACTCTTTTGTTTTTTGTTTAATCTTGTTATGGTTATATTTTCAAGGTATAATGTATTTGATACCTTTTAAATGGTCTTAACCCCATCGACGCTGATGACGAGCTCAGCTCGTCATGAGGTACACCTCTCGTATGCTCATGACGAGCTGAGCTCGTCATGAACCGCGGGTTTTTTCAAACTTCAGCGCACAGCGGGAAAATGCGCCGCACCGATGCGGTTAAGAATTGTTTCATGGAATGTTAAAAATAAATCTTTAAATTAAAAAACAGTGAGTTGGACACATCTGTTCTTCTCCGGATACAGGGAAACTTAATAGAGCTGCTATTTTATGTTGTAAATCCTTAGCGATTCAAGTTCTCTCTCAAGAGTCTGACCCTATGGGAAGGTTGGTAACTGTGTCACTGCCTATTAATACAATTCCTATAACTATCTTTAAAATGTATGCACCCACTACCTTAGATAAAGCTTTTTGGGCAGAGATCTTGTCTAAACTGATGTCTTTGAACCATGATAATTAATTATGGGAGGTGACTTTGATAGGGCTAATAATCCGTTTTTGACCATTATTCAAAAAATAACATTAGTCCTTCACACATGCACTTCCAATTTACTTCTGTTATATCTCAAAGGTCCCTCATTGATGTTTGAATACTATGTAGTCCACCCTTCAAGAATACACTTTTTGTTCTCATGCACATGCTTCTCAATCTTAAATTGATTATTTGTTTATTGCCAAATCTCTTGCACAGTATATTATATATTTAGATATTGCCACCATATTAACCCGTAGACCGCAGCGCAAATTGCGCAGAAGTGCTGGGCAAATAATGAGTGGGCGGGGTTCGGACAGCCCCCGCCCTCCTCCGCACAAGCCCACCATGACGACGGACAGCTGGGGGTCGTCCAACACATGTAAGGGGTTAATCTCTGAGCATGTTCCTGTTACATCAAGTTTAGACTTACTCCCAGTTACTCTGGGTACTAAACAATAGAGATTTAATAGAGCTCTTCTTTTGTATCCTAATTTTACACAACAATTTGAAAATTTTGTGTAAACCTTTCTTCTGGAAAAGGAGACTCCATTTCACCCCAAACTATCTGGGATACTATCAAAGCTGCTCCTAGAGATTTCATTATTTCCTTTGTGGCTCACAAGAATAAATCATCCTTTGAAAAATTAAATATTCTTTTGAACCGCATCAATTAATTAGAACATTGATTATTTGTCAAATTCTAAAACTTACCTCGAAAAATTAATCAAAGATACATTTGCTTTTAAAAACATTTCTGCTGAAAATGCCAACTCATATCTTCTCAAAGCTAGAGCCAAATATTCTGGAGTACAAAATTAAGCTGGAAAACATCTTGCTAACTACCTTAAAAAAAAAAATCTAACCAAAAAAGATTCTCTTTTAACCTCGCAACATAGATTTTTCTTCCTGAGATGATGATATTCATACTGATGACATCCTTAATGCTAACCATTCTATCAAAAAAGGGAAAGGCTCTGGTGCTGATGGATTCACTATAGAGTTCTACAAACGTTTTGCTGAACTTCTCACTCCCAAAGTACAGCGGGGGCTCCTTCCAAGTAGCTTTAACCCTTTGCGTGCGTCGGACGGCCCCCGGCCGTCCAACGTCATGGTGGGCGTGTGCGGAGGACGGCCGGGGGCCGTCCTGACCACACCCAGTCATAAATCACCCGCACCGCGGCGGAATTCCCGCCACGGTCAATGGGTTAATATGTCGAAGCCCTAAAGAAAGTATAGGTCCATTTCCCTTGTAAATTTGGATTATAAAATATTTGTGAAAATTCTTGCCCTTCATTTAGATCCCCTGTTGCCTAAATCTATAGGAGGAGAGCAGTCTGGTTTTATTAAATGCAGGCATATTTCAGACAACACCATACTTTTTTTAATGTTTTAAGATTGTCCAAATCAAATAGGCATTCTTTAGCAGCTATTTGTTTGGATGCTGAAAAAGCGTTTGACCAAGTTAGTTGGCCTTTTACTTTTGCTACTCTCTCTTGGTTTGGTTTTGGCACTAAATATATTAATCTTGTTTCCCTATTATATTCCTCTCAGAAAGCATCCATCATTATTAATGGCCACATTTCTCCATCGTTTTCCCTTCATCATAGTGTTCGACAAGGCTGCCCTCTTTCTCCATTATTGTTTGTTCTTGCTCTAGAACCCTTTTTTATATAAACCCAGAAATTAAGGGGTTTCAGTATTAGGACAAACAATTAAAATGTTCAGTTTATGCAGATGACATTCTGCTCTGTATCTCACAACTGCACACTTTTTTTAATGGAGTCACACATTTTGCATCCATTTTTAGACATACACGTAATGCAGATAAGTGTGAAATTCTACCATTAAATAAGCCATGTTTCATACAGATTTCCTTTCTTCTTCATTTCATTGGAACACAGATATAATTAAATGTATTGGACTATGGTTTAAGACATCGATTAAAAGATATTATATCCATCAAAATGAATAATGGCCGCAAAAGATGGTACGGCTATGGCTCACTTTACAAGTATCAGTTCTCCCAAGATCTCTGGTAACATGAGATACGTATTATGGTAAGTGGACAAGAGGCGTAATGGGGGCTCTTCGTTGACACCTCACAGGGGTTTATAGTGCATGTAATGTCAGTTTTTCGATTTGGGGAGGTGCAGGTTAATATTTCTGCATTTGCTTTTGATTATTTTGTGCATGCCATGGTATGGCATTTGCCTTATCAACATTGTTTGAATAATTTGTTGTGTCAAAGTATCAACATGACTCTTGACAATGGAGTAACTGCTGTCTCTCCCTGTTTTTATTTATGATGCATGGGTTTTTTGTAAGGGACTACAATGTGACCTATGTTGTGGCAACACTTGGAGGCTCATTAGTATGGCGGGCAGAGGCACATTCGCCGTGCTGGCGGTGGCGGAAAATGTAATTTTCCGCCCTCCAGCAGCGGTCCACGAGCCTGCCATATTATATTGGCCAAACATAGCCTATTTGCCATCCTCCACGGTGTGACGTGAACCACCATAACGTCCCGTCCACTGTACAAATCTGGATGCCCCAATCAGCCCGTCACACCGCAGTGGAGAAACCACCCAACCAGAGCTGGCGGAAGCAAGACAGCGGAGCGCGAAACCAGACTCTCGGTCCCCTCTACCCGGTCCAGACTGCAATGGATCCAGCTCTACAAGCCTTTCCGGTGCTGTACCTGATCCACTACCAGCAAATAACGGACCGTTGCGGACAAAATTCAGGTACGCAAGCACACAACTCCACACACAACCACAACACACAACTCCTGTGCTGACATACAATTCCTGTCCACATCTCATCCCCAAGTGTACCCACACATGTCCTACCTTAAAGAAAATCTCCTCCCTGCAACAGGGTCACCCATCAACCGTGAAAGCACCGCAATGTCCCAGTCATGTCACCGCAGCGGTGCAGAAGCAGGAAAACCTGCGCACAATGTAGTAAGCAGGACTGTCGCCAGGCATGGGCAGTCCACAAAGATTTACAGGGCCCAACCTCTACCCTTTTCACACTATGCCCCCCACACCCATTTAGGGACAAGCTGTGTGCTCCTCATGTGCCCCCGCACAATTTATCTGCCAGGTGTAGCCGGATCCTGCACCTCACACACCAAACAACCAGGGAGCCTGTCTTAGAAGGGGTAGGGGTGAAGAGAAACACCCTGAACAGAAGCTCAGGGGCAGGGCATCCCTCCCCCTCACACCTACCATCCACTCATGTCAAGAAAACTGAGTCCAATCACAAAATGAAGAGCCACACTGCATATGAACATCCACTGAACTGTCCACACTGCCTGTCAAATCTTTCAGACACACCCCACACTGGCACACAGCCACGTACACATACCAGATGTCAGCAGCAATGGAAGACAAGAAATGGGCTAGCCAAAAGCGAAGTGAACAGTGCTAGAAAGCCATGAAGCAAGCCACAAAGCATGTGTACATCACATGCAAGAGAAGGAACATATAACCCCCGCCCTGGCCATCAACCAGACATGGGTGGCACAGTGAGTGAAATTAAACCAAAGTGACCTCTGTGCAACAACTCAGGGAGACATCAAGGCAAACCATGCATAGGCACAGGCATGATAGGAAGTGTCTGAAGTCAAACAGTGATTAGCCACACATCTGTGTCAAATTACTTGACAAGTGTATGTCATCAGCACAACACACATGGCTCATTTTCACACTCCCTGACTGTCAAACACAAGTTGGACCTCCACACATACCTCTCCTCCACCCACCTCACAGCTGCAGCACTCAACACCAGTGTGAAACAATGGTGCAAATTATGTCCTGTGAGTTCACTGACAACCAATCACACACCCTGGGGTGCATCTACAAATGTCAGACTCACACTCAGGTATACCTAAACCAATGCTGACACACAAACAATATCCAAACACAAATCTCACAAACAACATAAACAGGAGTCCAACAAGCCCAGTCATGTGCAGCCAAACAGTGGAAAGGCAATGAAACCCTAGACGGAACAGGAGTACACACCATTGTCACTCAGTGCCAATGCACAGACACCATGCCCCAACACCAACAAGAATTGCATAATCTCAAAACAATAATGGGATCAATAGGACAATAAGCTAACACAGCCAGAGGCACCACACCAGCCATCAAGTCAACATGGTGTCATAGTGTACCCCAAACATGCACATTCACCATCATGACAAGTGACAGGTCAAATATAGGCGGACATAGCACTATTCTGTACCCAAAACAAACAAGCCCAGTAACCAGAATACTCCTTGCTGCATGTTTTTTTTGATAGGCTGGAAAATATGGCGGCCGCTGGCTAGGGCGGTGCGCGCGTCGCTAGCAGACCTCTCCTCCAAACTGAAGTAATGAACGGCGTTTCATCGGCATTCGGCTTCTTACTTGTAGTCTTTTTCTTCACGAGTCCGTCACCCGGCAGCTTTACCATGGAATAACCCCCGGACGACTTTCTCTCCGTTTGTCTCCGTTTGAATCAGCACTTTGAGGTGGTGTGTCGGGGGACGGATCGCTTTTGCTTGGGGATTAGAGCCGATGTGCTTGAGCCCGATTTTGACACCGCCCCCTGCCTCTCTCCCGCGGTGGAGGAGAGCCGCCGTGGAGCTTCGACGGGGCCGCAGGGTGGCAGCGCGTGGTCTCCTGAGAGGGAGCACTTGCATTTCGGGCGGGGAGAGAGAGCCTGAGACTGTACCACAGACTGAGCTGAGAACCTCTACAACGTCTGCTGTAACAACGGCTTGCGGATCTCTCTCAGTGCCAGGGGATAAGATCTCTGGAAGTAAGGAGAGGGGGCAAATCTTCGAGCAGCTTAAAATCAAAAAGCAGTACTACTGGAAGGTGTGGAGGAAAGGGCAAAACACAAGGGAAAAGTGCCGGAGGTGGCATTTCTGCAGCGGGGTCAGGCACTCACGAATTGTTCTCAGAAGGAGCAGGTGAGCCTGACAGTGAAGTGAGGGCAGAGCTTGTGGATTTTGTGGGCAAAATTCAAGGATCTACCATAAGAGAGAGCTTTGCCTGCCCCCCATCAAGTACAAGTACCAGCACCAGCTCGGGAACTCGACTAAGAGGTAAAAGTAAATCCAAAGGGGCGCACAGGGGTGTAACACGAATTACGCCATCATTGCACTCCTATTTTAAAGCATTGCCCCAAGTCCTTGATATTGTACAAAAAACAGAGGTGGTTGGTGGTAATCGTGGAAATATCATGACCGACACTAACATGCAGTTGGGAGAACCCCCTGACTCAGCTAGCACTGAAGTGGTGCTTGAACCAGTGCCAGCAGCAGATCAAGGGGTACCAAGCTTATTAACAGAAGGCGGTATCTGTACAAATGTTGGTCCCACTAGTGTCATAGAAAGTGGGGGCAACTCAGTGGAGGAACTTTTAACGGCAATGAGGGAAGAGATCAAAAACGGATTTGCCGAATCTAAGCTGAATCAAACCGAGATCAGGGCGGCGTGTGAGACTCTAGAAAAAAAAGTGGACGGCCTCTTTGAGAGAACTGAGTGTTTGGAAGGGTCAGTGGACGTGTTAAAAGCTAGCTTGGAGTCCGCAGAAATTAAAATCCAAGGCCTTAGGAGAGAAGGGGACGCAATGAAGGAAAGGGTTGAGTCCTTGGAAAATTATTCACGAAGGAACAACCTTAGGCTCTTAAAGATCCAAGAGGGGAAAGAAGGGGGAGATATCAAGGCATATGTGGTCTCTCTGCTGAAGAACGCCCTTAACCTGGAAGAAGAAACAGAGGAGTTGGAAAAGGACATTCAGAGGATTCACAGAGACCCCTTCCGCCTTATTCCGGGTAGAGTGAAGCAGAGGAAGATCTTAGTGAACTTTCTCACCTATACCACAAAAGAAAAGATTTTGAACCTGGGTTTAAAACCAAAGTCGCTAAAGGCCCCTGATTTCACCTTTGAAGTCCGCTCAGATCTGTCAAAAACTACACTAGATAGACAGTGGGAGCTGGGTCAGAAAATTGAGAATTTTAGGGCCTATGGGGCAACAGTGCAGATATGATTTCCCGCCTTCTTAAGGGTGATGTACAACAACAAAATGCATAACATCCGTTCCCCTTTAGAGGCTGATGAGTTACTAGCATCCATTAGCGATCACTCAAGGGGGGGTCAATAAGGTCATAATGGTCATAATGGTCATTAAGGTCCTGTTTCTTCCCTAGTTCAAATTTCTATATAAAGGGCTTGGAATTGTCACATCTAGTGTTATGCTTAAAAAAGAAAAAAAAAGCAGGAATACCTTAAAATACCATAAAAAAAATACAAAGAAAGTGGAAAATAATAAATATATATAACTAATTTAATGACATGATAGTGCTTACATGTCGGTTACACGAGGTTTTGAATTTTGTCCAAAATGTCACAACTAAGGATGGGTAGTGGGATACCCCACCTCGATAAACCAAACGCCTGCTTAACAACCGTCCAGTAAATGAATGCCGGTGTCTAGCCGTATCTTAATTAGACATAGAGTTGGTGGGGAGGAGGAGAGGGTCTGTCTACAGACACAAAGCTGGCTATCCATCTGGTCAGCGTAAGTAGGGGTGGGTTTTCCGAGGGGAGGGGGAAAGCTAAAAAGTCCTTATATGCCGGTCCTCATTTCTAACATCTTGATTTATAAGTTTATTAAGCGCCCCATCAATAGGGCAAGCCAGGGTAATACTCAGCACACGGATGATTTAGGTAATGATGTTTCTACAGGTGGGTGGGAAAAACGGAAAGGAAAAAGGAAATGATGGGGTTGCAGTTCCTATCCTGGAATGTTAATGGCATGCGTGTCAGGAGTAGGAGATATAGAATCTTACAATACTTAAGAGACTCTCCCGCACACGTCATCATTATCCAGGAGACACATCTACTCAAAGATGAAGTCAACGAGATGTTGAAGAAGTTGAAGTGGGTGGACAAATATTTATGTACGGATCACAACGCTAACATACGGGGATCCTAATTATTTTTTAAAAACAGGCAAAAGTTCAAATCATAGATTATGAGGAGGACCACACTGGCAGATGGCTTCTTTCAAGTATTACATTAGATGGCTGTTCTCTCACACTAATAGGGTACTATGGCCCAAACCTCGAAGACCCCTCATATTTGAACACGATCGAGAACCATTTGATCTCTTCCTTAGACCCAATATGGGTGGGAGACTTTAATATTGTTTTAAATCTAAAGTTGGATAAGACACCTAACTCCCGTGCGACGAAGCACTCAAAATCTAGGCAAACCTTACTAGCAACAATGTCAAGTCTGGGTGTAGCTGATATTTGGAGGGAGAGAGCGGGGAACACTTTAGGAGTCTCCTTCCACAACAATAAATATAAACATAAATCAAGAATTGATTATGCCCTCCTCAGTTACTGTCTTAAAGACGTATTGAAGGAGTTAGTTTACCTTCCCTCGCATTTGTCGGACCATTCTGCCATCCTTTTTACCTTAAATCTTCTTCAGCAATCAAAATACCCTTCCTGGTCTTTTGACCGATCAATCTTGCTGGAAGAAGAAGAGACAAATTTTCTAAAGGCTGAGTCCGCTTCTTTTTCGGAAATTAATGTGAACTCGGCTAAGATTGTGACTGTATGGGAAACTTTTAAAGCCTATTTAAGAGGTTGCATAACAAACCGCGCCTCTTATAGAGCAAAGGTCTATAGAGAAGGGATCTCAAGTATAGAAAGGGAACTAGCTCTTTTGGATCGGGGGAGCGATATCGTCACAGGACTTTTAGTCGACCAAGAGAGACGAGTGGAATTAAAATTAAAATTGGAAAATTTACTTCAGGAAAGGGGGGCTAAGAAGTGGGAGGCAAGTAAACTATCACATTTCGAGTATGGGGAAGCAGCAGGTAAGGTACTGGCATGGAAAATCAAATCAGATCAGGCCAAAAAATATATTAGAGAAATTAAAGTGGAAGGGGAAAATACATCTAGAACCTCAAACCCAGAAATTGGCAGTGCCTTTCACGAATTCTTCCGGAAAATCTATAAGGAGGAGATTGTAGAGAATCAAATGGCCAGGGACCTGTGGCTAGACACAGTTAGTTTACCCACCCTCTCACTAGAGCAGAGTAACAGTTTGGCGGAGACAATAACTGAAGCTGAAGTCAACACAGTTATCAGTAAATTGAAGCAGGGGAAGGCTGCGGGACCAGATGGCCTCCCTGGGGAGCTTTATTGAGTAATGTCATCCCAGCTTTGACTGCCCTTTTTAATGACATCTTTGTGAACGGAGGGGCAATTCCTGAGACGTGGAACGAGGCAACTATCGTTCTGATCCCAAAATCTGGTAAGGATCCGACTGATTACGGATCCTATTGGCCTATCTCTCTCCTAAACGTCGACTATAAGATCTTCGCTGCCATTTTGTCGGCACGGCTTGGGAGAGAGATAGGCTCAATAATCCATCAAGACCAGAAGGGATTTATTAGGGGGCGCCAGATGGCAGAACTCACGCATGACCTGATAGGTGCATCGCCTCAGCGTTTGGTCTCCCTCTGGCTACCCTGATCTTGGATGCTACAAAAGCATTTGATAGGGTCAATTGGCCCTATCTGGCTGCGGTGATGAGGAAATTTCAGTTTGGAAGTAGGGTTTGCCGAACCATAAAACTTTTAAATCAGGACCCTAGAGCCAGACTGTTGGTCAATGGTGCCCTTACTGAATCTTTTCAAATTATGAGGGGTACGAGGCAGGGCTGCCCTCTTTCCCCGCTATTATTCAACCTATATATTGAACCCTTCATGCAAATATTGAGAGAGGAACATACCATCCCCCCATTTAAATTCAGAGGTTGGGAAAAACGGGTAGGACTATATGCGGACGATATCCTGGTGTATACAATGGACCCAGTTCAAGCTTTTCCTGTAGTAGTAAAAAGGGCGGAGGAGTTCTGGCATATCTCGGGGTATGAAATCAATGTGGGAAAAACCGAGATTATGGCCTGGAACATTGATAATCTATAGTTTGTAGTGACTCCATCCATGCGCTACTTGGGAATAAGGATCACTCAGGACATCAATACTCTGGCACAGACCAATTTGGATAAGGTCTTTAGAGAATGCAGGGCATTGTTAAAATCTTGGTCCTTCCTCCCTTTGACTGTTCTTGGGAGAATAAGCTTGGTGAAAATGTCTATTCTTCCCAAGTTTACATTTCTCTTTAACTCCATTCCATTAGCCTTCGACTCAAAACAACTATACAAATGTCAGCAGGGAAATAAACTCCTTTATTTGGTGCTACAAGGCATCCAGGCTGGCATGGAAGAAATTAAGGAGGAGAAGGGAAAAGGAAGGACTTGCACTGCCAGACCTTGAATAGTATGCTTGGGCATTCCTGCTGTCCCACTCAAGGATGCTGTTAAAAACTCCATCAGCCTCAGCAAAAGGGTTTATGCTTAAGGCTATGTTAACTGGGGCGAATTTACCGCTAGATGGATTCCTATTTAAATTCGGAGATCAGAAGTACTTCAAGAAGGTGAGGCTGAAAAGTCTGCAATCCTTGGCGAAGGCATGGGCACAAATTAAAAGTAAAGTAGGTTTAGCCTATTATTCAGCCCTTGCACCAATCTGGGATTCCCCAGGGCTTCCTTTTTGCTTAAGGGACAGGCTTGCGGTCCCCATAAAGGAGGCAGGAATTCTAACATGGGGGGAGTTACTAGTAGAAGGAGTACTGGTCAAGTCGGAGGACTTATATGGGAAGGTTGGTCCTGCCTTATCCGAATTCAATTATATACAACTTGTTAGTTGGTCCCGGAAGTTGATCAGGAAAAAGGCCCCAATTGGGAGGAGTAGCCCCTTAGAACAACAATTGGTAGAGAAGCAAGTGGGGGGTAAAGAGGTAGCCTTCTGGTACTGGACTATTTTGGAGGAGGTAGATGGGGAATTCACTCTCCCGGAAGAACTATGGGGAGAAGCACTGGGTGTCCAGTGCGAAGATTTATGGATAAGATCATTTACTCTCCTGTTTAAAACAGTTAAGCATGGTTGGTTGAGGCGTAACCATTTGTTTACGTTACATCGCGCGTACCTCTCCCCACTTAGGCTAGCCAAGTTTCAATCCGGGAAGTGTTGTAACAAGTGTCTCCTTCCCGCAGCCTCTGACACCCACATGTTCTTGGATAGTGGCCTATCAAAGTTTTTTGGGAAGAAGTAAAGGGCACTCTGGACCTGATCCTTAAAACATCAATACATATTACCCTGTCCCTTATAATATTTGGTTTGGATGAAAATATCACCGGGACTGCAAGGACCTTCTTGTTTTATGCAATTCTCCTCGCGAGACGACAGATCTGCAAATTTTGGGTTGAATCAAATGCACCATCACACGCAGGCTGGCTAACATCTCTTTTTGAAACATCAAGGGTGGGTCTGGCCAGGTCCTGTAGCAAGCGTAACCTCACCTTCTGGAACCTGTTGGTCCAGCAGAGTTAGACTAATCGTTAGGCTCACCGGTTTTTTATTTTTTTTATTTTTTTCCCCCAGGTCCAATGATTAAGCTGACATACTGCTCAATCCTGCTTATGGCTTTGCTCAGCAAAGTGGGTCCAACAGGCTGTAAGATGCCTTGACAGAGCAAAGATTCCTGAAAGCTTCTCCCGCCACTCTGATACTGTCAATCTGGCCTGCGATTATGGTTTCTATATTGTGCCAATTGTTACTCAAGGTGGTTGGCGCTTTCTATGGAACGAGAGTTCGGCAAATGAGGACAAAAAAAAAAAGAAAAACCAAGAATGCACCTTGCTGCATGTGACAGACACACAAGTAATGCACACTACACTTGCAACACACATCAGAATGTATCACAATGCACAAACTACTCACACACAATGTCATGCAAATAGAACATCACACACACAGAGCATCTGTCAGCAGAAAGAGCCAACACAGGCCAAACACTGCATACATCCACAACAAAAACACAACAGATGCACATAACAATCCATCACATTGCAAACCCAGCTGGACATCAGGGGGATGCACACCAGGCAAGTACAAGGGAACGTACACTGATTGCACTGCATGCAGGCCAAGCAGTGTGTGCACACCAACCAAATCAGTAGCACGCACATCTCAGTGCCACAACATGTATTCCGACAACACAAATCCGCACAGCACACAGACAACATCACACTCAGGAAGGGTAGCAGTACCTCTGCAAACACACTTATAGCTTACCCAACACCCACCGATGCACAACTCAGAGACACCCAAGTGCAAACAACATGACCAGAGGACTGTGCAGCACAAACAATTGCACTGCACATGAGCAACCATGACTGCAAACCAGTACAAGCAAATCACACATAACTAATTGGGAAACTGTCCTGAGTGGCACATTGATCTTGGGCACAGATCAGCACCGCAAAGCATGGTGTAACAAATGAAGTGGTGGGGAGGCTCACACACTGGCAACCCAAGGGGTAGGTGGCATGAGGATGAAGTGGTGGGTACGTCAGTAGTGGACAGGTCAGGAGTGTACTCTATATAAACACATGGAGGAGCCACTGACAATGCGTAGGCATCAGAAGCACAGATAGGGGATGGTATGACTCCACATCCCACATACCATACTGGAGCCAAAAATGGCTCAAGTGACAGCAATGCATGAAAAAACTCATAAATAATGTCAGTGTGGCTGAGCAGGTCTGCACAGTGAGCACAAACAGTAACATGAAACATGGTTGATCAACAAACACAACACAGAATTGGCAGTCACACACTCTGCATATTCACAACTGGCAGCAACAACAAGTAGGTGTCCCCCAGGAGTGCAAGGACACACCAACACACTGCAAAGTGCACAACCTACAACTCCTACATGTGCCCACAATCTGAAGCACATGGCTGACATTCCAAACAAACGGGCACTCAGCCTCTGGGTCATACATGTGTGCAGTTGGCATTGCATTGGCACACACACATCATCACTACTGACAAAGTCACCCCCTTCACACATCATGACCACTCAAGTGCACACATTCAAATGTACCCATGTGACTAGGAAGACAGGGCATCACAAGATGACCATACATCAACACTGCTGTTCACACATCAAGAAAGATCACACATACATGATGGGCCCTGGCCAGCCCACATGTAATCCTGTGGATATTATTCCCCTCGTTGCTGGTAGTGCATCCTAACTTGACATGTGTACAATTTTGCAAACCTGACCATAGAATGATTAGGATAACAGTGAATCATCACAAATGACCATCATTGCACCCTCAAGCCTCGGAGTCCAGAGAACTAAAGTGCATGTCACCTCTGGAAAACTCTGAAAAAGTAAAACAAGCAACTGGCAATCTTAAAGTGGCATACAAAGCATGTGTCACATGAAACCATACCCATACAGAAAACTTTTTATTTAGCAAGGACACTGACAAAGCAGACAACAGGAATAACTGTCTCTATTACATATTACACAGATAGGTATCAAAAGTAGACAAGAGCAAGGCCAGTGGCCAGTCCATGGTTCAAAGCGCTACATGTGTGCAAGAGAACCTGCACAGGGAATGGGCATCCATATTACAAACATCAAGGCAAGTGGCCAGTCCATAGTTCAAAGGAAGTACATGTGTGCAAGAGAACCTGCACAGGGAATGGGCATCCAAATTAAAAACAGCAAGGCCAGTGGCCAGTCCATAGTTCAAAGGAGGTACATGTGTGCAAGAGAACCTGCACAGGGAATGGGCATCCATATTACAAACAGCAAGGCCAGTGGCCACTCCATAGTTCAAAGGATATACACGTGTGCATGAGAACCTACACAGGTAATGGGCATTCAAATTACAAACAGCAAGGCCAGTGGCCAGTCCATAGTTCAAAGGAGGGACATGTGTGCATGAGAACCTGCACAGGGAATTTGTGACACTGTACAATGCCATGGTCAGCAACACAGCTAGGGGGATAACAATAGGCAGTCCAGGTACCGCTGTGGGAGAGATAGGTGTGGGAGGGGGACTTTGCCTCAGACTTGGCTGACTGTCGAACTGGGAGGTGGCTGATTGTTGGGCCCAGTTGAAGGACTGGACCTGGGAGAGAGAGGACCAGCTGAGGTAGAGGCTTCAGTGGCTTTATTAGCCAGAGGGCTGCTTGGACCAGGGTATGTGGTGGCATGTGGAGGCGGAGACATGTTGCTGTGAGACGCAGTGTGTGAAGGTGAATATGGAGGGCTGCCGCTCCACTTCTTGGGGATTTGATAGCCCAGAACGGACTTGGTAGGAGTGGGAAGTGGGACGGGCACAACAGGCACACTCTCTACCAAAGGTGCATCAGGTGCAGGTGGTGGACCACCCTCTGGGGATCTTCTGGATCTGGGGGTATGCTTGGCCTGGCCTTGCCTTTGCCCCTCCTTCCCCTGTTGACCAGGTAAAATCCCCACAGTGCCCTCCTGTCCCAGCTTCACTGGGGTGTGGGTGGGAGTTGAGGTTGTTGGTGCACCTGCCTTAGAGGGCTTTTCTGAGGACTCTTAGCAGGCACTAGCTTCACAGCAGGCACAGCAACTGTTTGCCTGTCTTTGGGAGACACCTTTGGGCTGGGAATGTCCTTGGATGGGGCTGATTTTGAGGCATGTGAGCCTGAGGCCTGCTTTTTGGCTTGATGCCCCTGAGTGTCACCTGAAGGACTTTTGCCTTTGTGCTCCTGTGTGACTTTTGTTTGTTTGGGGGATGGTGTCTGTGCTCTGGCCCTCTTGGGGAGCTGCTGTTGTGTGCTGTGTGTGGTGTACCTGGAGCCTGTGGGCTATGGTATGTGGTCACTCTCATCAGATGTAGCCACTTGCAGGGGAGTTGCCGAAGGAACTGGAGTTGGACTCTGAGCCTGTGACAGCTGAATTGCTGCCGTCACCTTGGAGTACAAAGACTGGACAGTCCTGTATAGCCCACTCACGTCAGAATGCATGCCCTCCATGAAGGCAACCACCTGCACCAACTTCTTGTCATGGTCCTGAAAGGCATTCAGGAGAGTTGTCTGACCCACACACAGGTGGCGCAAAAGGTCCACAGCCTCGACACTGAGGGCAGCAGGGGGGACAGGGGCAGGGGCAGCAGTGTCTGGAGGGAAGTACACACTTCCCTTCTTACTGCTGCGGGCACGTGCAGCATTAGTGGAAATAGCTGGAAGGGTGGGAACTGGACAATATGTAGGGGAAGAGAAGGCAGAGTTCCCACTCCCTGTGCTGCCCAACATCGAGGAGTCACTGCTGGCATCAGATGATGTTGAGGTTGGCTGTGTCACTGCCAAGATGTGGGCCATTAGTGGTATCATGCTCCTGCACGCCAAACTGCCAGTCCAAGGGAGTAGCCCCAGCGTCATCTCTGCCACATTTTTGGTCAGCCAGCAGATGTCATCCCACCTCTTGTGACAGTGTGTGTGCGGTTGGTTGGAGACACACTGAGCCTGCACCTTGCATGCAATGGCCCTCCATACGGCCTTACACTGGTGGACTTTGAGCTGCAGGCATGGGAGACAAGAGGGGGAAATTTCAGTGACACTGGGTTATGTACCACTGTGTCTTAGTACAGGAGCATGCACACACACAGCTTAGCTATTCAGATATGTTTAGCAGAGACAATACAGCATGACACGTAGTACACTAGCATGGGATAATCATACCTAAATGCATGCAGGTATGAGGATAGACACAGTACATGGCCATCTCATACACATGCTTAATGCCAGCACAGAAAGCAATGTGAAAAAGGCCCACATCTGCGATGCAGTAAGTGAGGAAGCAAGACATACATTAAATTGTAAATTATGTGTCTGGGCAGACTCACTGTGTCCAACACTGCACACCCCTCAACATGTCCTTGCCCGGTGAATGGCTCACTGTGTCATGGAGATCACCTTTAGGGACATGATCTTCCAATCTCACACCCTTCTCACAAGGTCTGTCTTGTGTAATCCACAGGCATAGGATAATTCTTTGATGAATAGGGTAGCAGTCAACTCATATGTCTCACTCTGTGCATTTTGTGATGGGTCCCTGTCAAATTGGGCAGTAACTGTGCAGGCCAGGGGGGCTCACACAGCGGTCTAAGGTGGGCCATCAGAACTGTCCCATGCATGTACAATATGAGAGGGCAAACAGTGCCTACACCTGCGAGTCAGTACACATTATGAAGAAAATGGAAGGGGGATGTTTCAGAAGTACACCAATCTGCTGTGTCATTGGTGAATTTCCAACAAGAGTGTCACCCTTAGGCATTTCACTCTTGTGCATAAAGCTTACATATCCATAGTGGCAATATAAAGTTAAACCCACTTCCATCTGTACCCTCTGGACGAAAAGTCACAAATGAGCCTGTGAAAACCTCATGGACTCAAACATCCATTAGCACAGACAATGTCTGTCCTGACTCCCACTTTCCAAAATGGCAGTTTCACTGTATGGCTGCAAAAACACTGCATGTCGCTCCCATCCTGATATGCAGTCCGGAAAATGTGTAAAATAGGCTACAAACTCCTTCCCCTGAAGTCAGCATGCTAAGCAGTGTATCACACAAACACACACTCTCAGGCACATACTGCAGCAGATCAACTTCATGTGTGCACTCTTTGCACTCTCATACTTCCACTCTGAAAGACTTACCATGACATCAGGAGTACCATAGAGCTCCCATACTGTGAGAGCACCTCTTACACCAGGACCTCCAGCTCCTCTGTGGTGAAAGGACAGGCCCTGATGTTCTCAGTCCTCACCATCCTTGGGTCCATGAGCCAGAAACAGCAACAGTTGGTAGTAAAGAGTGTCAGTCAGCAGTATCTGGAAGCAGTGGAAATGTGTGGCTCTCTCCCACACATATATAGCCCCCTTGGGGTAGTTTTAGTGGTACTAAGCTGCTGCAATTGGTGTTCCAGGTCAGCTTTTTTCAAATGTGACCATTGACCGGCCCCGCAGTAGCGGAGCATGCCTACCACGATTTTCAAAATTGCATTGGGCTACTGCGATTGAGGTTCCCTTTGGCTGTATGGGCATTAGCATTTGCGATGACACACCGCAGGGGCCAGGCGGTTGCTACCACAATCGGGCACCTTACAATTGCATCCAATGACCAGCCCGCGGTAGCGGAGCATGCCTACTGCAATTTTCAAAATTGCATTGGGCTATCACGATTGTGGTTCCCATTGGCTGTATGGGCATGGTTATGACGTACACTCCACAGGGGCCAGGCGGTTGCTACCGCAATTGTGCATCTTACAATTTCATCCAATAACCTGCGGTAGCGGAGCACTCCTACCGCGATTTTCAAAATTGCCTCGGGCTACCTTGATTACAGTTCCCATTTGCTGTATGGGAATGGGCATTGCCAGTGACACACCACAGAGGCCAGGCAGTCACTACCGCTATTTGGCCGTTTGACATTGGTGCCAATGGCCGTGATTCTGGTGGCGGAGCACGCCAACCACCAATTTACAATGTGTATATCACCACCGCAATTGTCGTTCCCATTGGCTGGAGGGGCATGGGCATTGGCGGTGATACACCGCAGGGGCCAGCCGGTTGCTACCGCAATTGTGCATCTTACAATTGCATCCAATGAGCGGTCCGTGGTAGCGGAGCACAGCTACTGCAATTTTTAAAATTGAATTGGGCTACCTTGATTGTGGTTCCCATTTGCTGTATGGGCTTGGGCATTGGCGGTGACACACCGCAGGGGTCAGGCGGTCGCTACCACGATTTGGCCACTTGACATTGGTGCCAATGGCCATGATTCTGGTGGCCGAGCATGCCAACCACTAAATTACAATCTGTATATCACTACCTCAATTATCATTCCCATTGGCTGCAGGGGCATGGGCATTGGCAGTGACACACTCCAGGGGCCAGGAGTTCGCTAACGCGTTTTGGCCGCTTGACATTGGTGCCAATGTCTGTGAATCTGGTGTCGGAGCAGGCCAACTTCCATTTCACAATGTCTATATCACTACAGCGATTGCGGTTGCCATTGGCTGCAGGAGCATAGGCATTGGCGGTGACACACCGCAGGGGCTAGGCGGTTGCTACCGCGATGTGGCTGCTTGATATTGTTGCCTATGGCCGTGATTGTGGTGGTGGTGCACGCTTATGGCACCTATGGACACATCATGTCAATGGCAAGTTCTCAACATTGTACAGTAGACACATGTATCATGCCACCAGATAGTGCTAACCAATGCTAGTGTGACATTTAGCCCACTGATGACTACACATGCCATGTCAGTGCACAGGCTTACATGCATGGGCATGTACTCACTCACATGTCACTTATGAAATTGTTGTGCATGTAGGCAGATCTGTGGTGTGATGGACTCTCACATATGCAGACATTTCAATATGTGAGATGGCTAAGCAAAACACAGTTTGACCACATTATGTGCCTATTTAACTGTGTAGATTGCTGAACTCATGTTAATGCTTAGTCTTTATGCACACACTGTGCTCATTGTGTTGTTAATGTGTGCCCTGTCCGAATTACTCAAGAAGATGTGGCAGGTACAGCAGCTACGTAGTAGCTAGCAGTGGTGCTGTCTCACACATGTGCTGTGTCAACTACTCTCAGGGCTGGTGACACAAGATGTTGAAATGTACCTTTTGGCATTCACATAGTCTGAATATGGTTTGGGGGTACTCACTGTGTGAATACAGGACAAGTGTATGACTAGTATAGATCAAGGTGTCCCTACATGTAAGTTGTGCTGTGAGCTGAAGTTTGTTGCCAGTCCTTGTTGCCACTGTCTCAGTCAACACGTAAGATCTTGGACACATCTCACAGGGGGATTGAATTGACCTGTGTCCCCTTTCATCTCACTTAGGAGGCGACCAAATGTACATCATCCATTCACAGTGCTGGTGGACATGGAGGATGAGGACATCGTACAGAAATTCAGTGTCAATCAACCTACCCTTCAAGACCTATGTGCTCTGTTAGAGCCCCATCTGAGGCCTAGCAGAACCTATCCAACTGCTTTGATACTAACGTGTAAGGTGATGGCGGCCCTGCATTTCTTTGCAACTGGTTAATTCCAGTACATGGTGTCCAACGCAGGTGGGATGTCGCAAGCCATGTTCAGCATAGTGCTACGTGATGTCCTGTCCGCTATGATGACATACAAGGACAGATACATCCATTTCCCCAGAAGGCATGAATTGGCGGCTTTGAAGGGTGATTTTTATGACCTTGGCCACATCCCTAATGTTGTTGGTGCCATTGACTGCACACATGTTGGCCTGGTTCCATCACAGGCAGGTGAGCATATCTACAGGAATAGGAAGCATTTCCATTCCACAATGTGCAAGTGGTATGCCAGGCAGATATGATAATCCCACATGTCTGCCAAATTTCCTGGATCAGCCCATGACTCCTATATCCTGCGTAACAGCATCGTACCACAGATGATGGCACATCTGCATCCAGAGTGTGCATGGATTGTGGGTGAGTACGCAGAGTCAAGTAGTGTGCTGTATGTGGGACATGCTGTTCTCAGCTACTGTCTATCTTACAAAATTATCTGTGTATCTCATACCTAGTTGACTCTGCATATCCCAACTAGCCTTGGTTGCTGAGCCCACTGAGAAATCCCAGGACCCAGGGTGAAGTCTGCTACAACGATGCCCATGGGAGGACACGTTGTGTGGTGGAGCGTACTTTTGGTCTACTTAAGTCAGAATTTCGCTGCCTGTACAAGACCAGAGGTGCACTGATGTAGTCTCCCCAAAAGGTGTGTCAGATTGTAGTTGCATGCTGCATGCTCCACAACCTGGCCTTGTGCAAAGAGATCCTCCTGCTCCTGGACGATGACGAGCAGCCGAGGCCCCCGCCTGCAAACCCACAAATGTCCAGTGACGAGGATAGTAGAGAGGAGGAAAATGTTGACCTGCATCAACAGCTCATAAACCACTACTTCCCTAGAAGGTGAGTGAAAATGTACAACGGTGCCATTTTCTGCTGATTTTGTTGTTGGTGAAAAGGCCTAGGGGTGCTTTGTGACTGCTACTTGTCGTTGACTCTGTACTGGCTGCTAATGTTTCTGGGACAGGGTAGTTATGCACAGCTACAGGATGTCTATGTCGGTACTGTTGCTCATTGTAATGTTTGCATATTTGGGAATCTTGATGAAAAGTGTTGTGTAATGGCTGTGATGCCATCACCTGACAAGTGAATATTGTTCTCTTGTGTTTTCCTAGGTCCATTCAGCCTGTCAATGCCACCCAGCAATCACTGCTTCTAGTACATTGTAATCAGAGTCAACATTGTACATTCTGTGAAAAACATGGAGCTGACACGAAAACGTAGGTGTGTAAAGAGTGCCTATTTACAATGGGTATGTGTGACAGGGAAGTCAATATTTACAGAAAGGTAAAAAGGGAATCAGTGATGGTAGATGGGACAATAGAGTAGTCACCACATTGATGTGGTGACCCAGTCCAACAGATGCCTGCCAACAACGTGGCAGTGTGGATAGGGACAGTCAACAAAGTCAATGGCAAGGTGAAGAGGGGTGCCATCATGGCTGGCTCCTTGACTGATGCTTTGCCACATGTTCCTCCCTTGTTTTTCCTTGGACGGACAATTGAGCATTTGGCAGGTGGGGCCTCTGCTGCTGGCTCAGCGGTGTCTGAGGACTCATCCCTCTCTGTGGCTGCAGGGGAGGTGGAGGGACTGTCATCCTGCGGGACACTGGGCGGAGGTTGAGTTGTTGGGGCCACAGGCCTGTCTCTCAGGTCACCCACAAGCTGGCCCAAAAGGTCCATAATTTGGCCCATTTGTGTGTCTATGGACCTCAGCAGCAGGCGGAGCTCAAGTGAATCTTCCAGATCCTGGCCCCTGTGTCCCTGGGCTCATTCATATGCCCCAAGGACTCTGGCAATGTTGGCCAGGGCTTCGGTCCCAGTATCCAGTAGATTTTGGTGCCTAGTTGCCCTCCCACCTGCCCTGCTGTCCCGGACATGTGGCATCACCACTCTATACACCCACATACTCTCCCTGCCGTCCTTAGATTGTGGGATGGTGTGAGTATCCTCTGAGGCAGAGACAATGTTGCTGGCAGCACTGGTGGTGGAGGAGGCCGCACAGGGCGTTACAGCAGGGGTCAGCACAGTTGTTGTTGCTGAGGTGGTGGCGGGGGAACAGTGGGGTCCTGGGACCTCTTGCTCCCTGGCATGCCTGACAGGCCAGCTTCTGAGTCTGCATCCAAGGAATCTAGGGAGTCAGCATCAGAGACTCCATGTTCCGGGGGGGGGGGGACTGTCTCTGCAGGTTGTTGTTCTCATCTGCAGCTGTCAGTTCTTGGCCACCTGTGGAACAGAGGGAGAATGGTCATTGAAGTGCACCCCACATGCTTGGTGTTAGACGTTTGGATGTTACATGTTATACACCACACAGTTTACATTGTCATCACTTTGTATGGCTCCACAGTACTTAGGATTATGACATGATGTGGAGGTACATACATTACTTGTCCATGGTGTGGCATATCAATAGATACCATTCGCCACATACAGATTGTGGGATCACACGGACGTGTTGTCATCTAATGACTAGCAGCACACAACTTTATGTGAAGCGTGTTTATTGTTTACTCTGCATGGAAGACATTAAATCTGAGCATTAATTAGCCATTGTAATCTCATGAATACCTTTGTCATATCATGTGCTTTGCTTTCTTTTTACAACTGTACATGCTTGTTTTGTTTTCATATGGTCCTTGTTGCTATGCCCCTATGGCATTCACTGCTGTGCATGATTGTGCCCTGAATTTATTCATCATGTGATTTGGTGAATCACACTTTGGTTTCTGTAACAGTTAAATACGCTTAACTGTCTGCACACTGGAAGTGCCTATTGGATCTATGCCAAGTTGGGTGGGATGTGAGGGCTGGTGTGGTCAAATGGCTACATGTTTTTAGAGAGAAATGGCAGGGTGCATGCACTGTCTACCTACCTGTTCTGTGGCACAGTTCCTGAGAATTGCTGAGACATGTTTCTGGGTGTGGGATGTGTAGGAGAGTAGGACCTGCTTCTTATAGTTACCCCCACTTTTTGCTGATGTTTCACTGTTTTTTTTTACTTTAGTCTGGCTGGGGCCCTGCTATCCAGGACCCCAACCTACCTGCTTCCTCTCTAAAATAATTCCATGTACTTTAGGTACACTCCAGTTTGGTTACTGTGGTACGCTTATAAGTCCCTAGTTTATGGTAGACCATGTACCCAGGGCATAGGTAACGCAGAGGCCTAAGGGGCTGCAGCATGTACTATGTCACCCGTGGGAAGCCTTCCAAAATTACACCACAAGTCTGCTACTGCAGCCTGTGTAAGGTGGTGTATGCACCCCTTACTTATATATAGGTTCCCTATATCTACCTTATATCACTACACTTATAAACGTATCAGTCACCTCTATGGCAGGCCTTATCAATCCTGAAGGCAAGGTGCTGGATTTTGTGTGCGAGGGTGCCTATGCATGAGCAGGGCCCCTCTGCAGCCTTCGAAATCTATTCTACGGCGTTGTTCTGTGATGCAGCCAGGACCATATGTTCTTAAGTGCATTGTAACCTTGCGGTAAATGCTAACTTTGGAATGGCTGCAAGGACACATGTTGTGTGTGGTGCCAAACACTTTGGAGTCATACCCCCCACCAGTCCTGGTGGCAGGGGTATGATTCCACCCTTCTAGAGGGAGAGATATGTACACACCGGTACACCAGTTTAAAAGAACCCTGGCATCACAAAATGGATGCCACAGAAACGAGTCTGGCCTCCTGCTGCTGGATAAAACTCCGGCAGGGGAGACCTGAACAATAGGTTTCCTGTCACAGGGAGGTGTCACCATCTCCCAGACAGGCTTTAGTTTATTTGGGGCTGGTGGGTGCACTCCAAGAGTGCTTTGAAGTCAGCACTGGGGGCACATTTGGTGCTCCTGTGCATAGCCCAGTTCAAACCGGTTACAGGGGCTACCAGCCACTGCTCTGGAATGAAACTGGACAAAGGAAATGGGTGTAGCCACCCTTCTTTCCAAACCCTCCCATAGGGGAGTCCCCAGAGTTTGTCCCACTCCTTCCTTGGGAATGAGATTGGAATCTGGCAACAGGACTTTAGATTACACCTGGACAAAACTCTGATACTGAATCCTGGAGTAAAGGAGTTACTCCCCTGCATGACAGGCACCAAAGATGCATCTGACCAGTTTGCATCTCCGAAGCTCCAGCTGGACACAGGAGGTGAATTTGCAGACTTCCCCGAGGCCGACCCAAGTCCTCAGCAAAGCTGAGACCCGCAGCCCTCGTGGTTACCCTGGAACTGGAACTCCTGGACACCGTGCACATATGCAAGTGCATTAGCTTCTCGACGTCCCTTGAGGCTGTGCATTGGGTTACTTGTAGCCCAGACCATGAGCACCTTTTCCACTGAAGATTGCTGACCTACTCTCCACAAGTGTTCTGTGAGCTGGCTCTTTGTGTTTTTGCTCAAGGTAGCTTCACAATCACTGGTCCGTTGATTGGTGGGTCCCTGTGAAGGCAACTTTGACTTTCCTTAGGCGTTCCAGGTTGCTCCAGACGTGCCCTGACTCTCCACCACTTGGGGAGTCCCGAGGACCTTGCTGGTCCACACCGAAGCATCTTTTCTCTTTCTGCGTGGGTTGCTGTTCCCAAGGCATGTTGGGTCCAATCCAGGCACCGATGCCGCAGCACTCGACATTCTTTGTGGGACAGCTTGAATCCAGCTCCTGGTCATCGTTGACGCCTCCTGGTCATCGTGGTTGCAGAGTCAAGCTTCACCTCTTCGCACCTGAGTCACCCAACATCGGTGGGCATTCGTCTATTGTGCCCCTGGTCACTGGCAAGTGACCCAGACTCTGTCCCCTCTGCTTTCAGGTTCCTCACATTTTTGGTCTAGGCTTGGATCACACCAGACACTTTTCTTCTCCATTGCAGCAGCACTTCGCAGCAGATCGCCACTGGAAACAACAGCGATTCCCAACACCATTTGACACCTATGCACCCAGCTTCCCTGGGTGAGGTAACTTGAGTACTCCAGTGCTCCCGTGGGTGTTGGCCCTGGAAACCCTTAAGGCTAAAGGGGTTTGCTCAAAGTCCTCGCCTAAGTATCCTTAATCTTTAAAATTCCAACTGCGACTTTCCCCCTAGAAGCTAACGGCGTCTCGCTGCTGTGTTCTCACACTGTACGCGTCTCCCGTGGGTCCCCTGTGTCACTACCTTGGGTGGTTCCTTGTGGTCCCAGCAATTCTACAGGCTCTAGGCCTTGTGTCTAGTCAAGTCATGGTTGTTATACCACTTTCTTAATATATGATTTGGTTCTCCCCTGGGGCCCAGTGTATATTGTGATATTTACTGAAGTTCTATTGCATTTAAAGTGAGTACTTTGCTCTGTAATCTCATAAAGGGATGTATGTATGTATGTATGTATGTATGTATGTATGTATGTATGTATGTATGTATTTTATTGCTTGTTAAGCGCAACTGTCACCCAAAGGGCATCCTGGCGCTGAGACCGATCCAGAACCATCTATTACATGAACTACACTACCCTTGGAAACAAATGGGTCTTTAAGTCCCCTTCAAAAATGAGTAGATCAAGGCTACTCCTCAATGTCAGAGGCAGAGTGTTCCACAACTTGGCGGCCGTAAAACTAAAAGCACGTCCGCCCATCCTCACTCTATGTATCCTGGGGACCCTAACCAGGAACGCCGAGGAGGATCTCAGAGGTCTAGTGGCCTGATACCAAGAAAAGAGACTCTGAAGGGGTAGTGGTCCCAGTCCATGCAGGGCCCTGAAGACAAGGCACAAAGCCTTGAATGCAATTCTCTGCTGGACCGGAAGCCAGTGAAGATCGGCCAGAGCTGCCGATGAAGAAGAGGAACGCGGGCGAGACAAGGCTAATTTAGCGGCCATATTCTGAATCCTTTGGAGTTTAAGGACCAGGATCTTCGGGGCTCCCAGAAGTAGTGCGTTACAGTAGTCTAACCTACTGAGGATGGAACTACGCACTACCTCTGCTCTGGAGCCCCGGGGAAGAAGTGGCAAGATTTTCCGAAGCGCACGAAGCAGGCCCATGCATGTCGCTACCGTCCTATTTACGGAAGCATCCAGCTGCAAGTTGGGTTCGAACAGAACTCCCAAATTGCGAGCCGATTCTGCCGCCTCCACCGAACCCGGGATAAAAGATGGCCAAAAGTCAACCGGTAGTGTACGAGAAATTCGGTCCGAGGAGCAGTAGAGTACCTCCGTTTTCGACCCATTGAACTGCAATGAATTAGCTCGCAGCCATGCTGCTGTTGCCAACATGCAGCGGTGAAAAGAGTCCCTTGAGATTGTCTCCGGTCCCTCAAAGGAAAAAAGCAACTGAGTGTCATCGGCATAATTGATGACTGATATGCCGAATGACTTTATCAGTGCTACCAAGGGACGGAGATATATGTTGAATAGGATTGGGCTAATCGCCGATCCTTGAGGGACTCCTTGATTCACCTGCCGAGTGGCTGATCGAAAAGGTGGTAGTGCCACAGCTTGTTGCCTATTATCCAAATAGGAAGTTAGCCAATTCAAAGCCAGACCACTCACTCCCGCACTCCGAAGACGGCCTAATAGTACTTTATGGTTCACCGTGTCGAACGCGGCCGACATGTCAAGTAGCACTAAAAATGCAGACTTGCCTCTGTCGACCCGCGTTCGTAGCTCATCCAACACGGTGACCAAGGCAGTCTCGGTGCCGTGAGCCGGTCTGAAGCCAAATTGAACAGCATCCAGGCAGAGATTAGTTTCCAGGAAGTTGGATAAGGCCCTTGTCACCCATCTCTCAAGAATTTTTATCGCGAATGGTAATAGCGAAATCGGCCTATAATTGGCCGGGCAGAGAGGGTCCAAAGAAGCCTTTTTCAACAAAGGTGTTACAATTGCCATCTTCCAACTGTCCGGAACTGTTGCAGTTGTCAGTGATTGGCAGCAGATGGAGTGCAATGGGGGAAATAGCTCGTCTTGAAAAGCCTTCCAGATTTTATGAGGCATTGGATCAAGCGGCGACCCTGAGGATACGCCGTTGGCCAGAGTACAAAATTCCTCCAGCGAGGGAACTGGAAAACAGGACAGCTTAGACAAATCATTTCCAACATTTGCCCCCTCGGATCCCAAAGTATCAGAAGGCTCCGAAAAGGGGAATGTAGGCGACAAAGACTGTTCAGATCTAGTAAGTCCAGTCAAGATATTCCTGATTTTCTCCTCGAATGCAAGGCCCAGGGAATCGCACAGTTCCTGCGAGGCCGGTATTGTAGGCGCCGTACAAGATGGGTCGGACAGACTCTTAACAAGCCTGAACAGGGTCTGTGATTTATTAGAGGCCTTCGCCAGAGTGTCTTCTAGGAACTTGACCTTTGCACTTCTTAGCTGGGCCTTGTATTCATGCAGGGCCACTTTATATGCCGCCTTATCCTGTTCCCCGTACCCCCTCCTCCAGGATTACTAGAGAGTTTTTAGAAATCAATACATATATTTGATATATATACCTTGTGTGGTTCTCCTTTCATTTAGACATTCAAGAGGTTATAATCTTGTACACCAAGCTGCTTTACACTCCTTCAAGACTTAGCCTGAATGCAGCTCTCAATAGCTACCACTAGGATCGATTTCAATAAAGGTTGTCTTAAACCTATCATCAATAAGGGTTGTTTGGACTGGTGCAAGGTGCCCACTATAACTAGTGCACATCATTTGCCAGGCCAACTTCTTACAGGGTGGAGTGCTCCATCCTGCTGAGATGCGGGACAAGGGGACTTGGTGAGAGTTGTAGTGCAGTCTTCTAAACCACAAACACCCCGCCCCTTAAGATGGCTACATACGTGTTACTTTGAAGTGAGCAATGCAATGCCTGCAACATGCTTCTGGCTGGGGTGGGAGTGCTTCATCCTGCTGAGCTGTGGGACAAGGGGGCCTGGTGGTAGTTGTAGTGCAGTCTTCCAAATGACAAACACCCCTCCCTGTTAAGATGTCTACCTACCTGTTACTTGGAAGTGAGCAACGCAACGGCTGCCACATGCTGGAGCCATTGCATTGGAGTTGTAGTGCTGGCTTGCCACCCACAAACCCTCCTCCCTGTTAAGAGGGCTACCTACCTGTAACTTTGGTTGATGAAATACAATGGCTGACACATGCTTCTGGGTGGGGTGGACGTGCTCCATCCTGCTCAGCTGTGGGACAGGGGTGCCTGGCGGGAGTTGTGGTGCTGGCTGCCTATCCACAGACATCCCTCCCTGTTAAGATTGCTGGCTCCCTGTGGAGCAAAGGGAGGAAATTGTCACACATGGGTCTTGGATGGGGGGGTGTTCTATCCTGCTCAGCTGTGGGACAGGGGGCCTGGTGGGAGTTGTAGTGCTGGCTGCCTGTACACATGCAACCCAGGGAATGTTTCTAGTTACCTTTGGGATGGATCAGAGTGAGTGAATGTTAGATCTGTGAGATGGTTTGGGGAATGTGTGGTGCACATGAATGGAATTGGGCCTGGGAGGTGTAGCTTTGTAGTTGTGCAAGACAGTACATAGCAGTGTGTTGGTAGACATTTGTTTGTACTTACCAGCCTCCACCCCCCCGGCAATTCCTGTGCGGCTCTCTGGATGCAGTATGGCAAGCACCTTTTCCTCCCATGCAGTGAATGTTCTTAGTGGAATGAGAGGGCCACCGTCAGTCATCTGAGCCAGCTGACGGTTCTTGTTGTTCCTCTCTTTCACCTGTCTCTTGAGGTCATGCCACTGCTTTCAAATTGCTTCAAGCTCAAGTTTCTGGGAGCCCGCATCTGTAACGGAGCATGAATAAACAAAATGAGCACTCCGACCTGAGAAGCTGAGCCTGAGTTGTTCTTCCCGATTTTGAACCTAATCACCAAATGATGATCGAATTCTCATCAGGACAAAGGATCTACAATGAAACAAATCAAAAAGCAGAGAGCTATCAGAAGAAGAGTAAAAGAGTGCCGTCCGGGTTTAGATGGAGCCATTTTTCGAAAATACTTACAGAATAGAATTCGTCAAGTATCGTGGTGTTTTGTTGAATGGAGCTTTCAAATTGCTTCAAAATCAAATTTCCGGGAGCCCGCGTCTGTAACGGAGCATGAATAAACAAAATGTGCGGGTTATCGAGGTTGCGCACGAAATACAAAAGGTTATCCAGAACCTGGATCCATCATTTGCAAATGCTCCATTGTTTGCTTTTAAAAAATAGAAAAGCTTATCCAATCACATTGTCAGGGCAGCCCTAAAAACACCTCCAAAACACACATTAAGAGAACTAATGGGGTTAACACCTGTAACAGGACATCATAAATGCGGCACATGTACATGCTGCAAACAGATGCTCGAAGGATCTTTGTTCAGTCATAAAGGAATTCATTGGAAGCATGATACAGTCACGAACAGTAAAACTAAACATTTTATTTACGGTTTTTTATGTCCATGCTCTATGTTGTACATAGGCAAAACGAATCAGGAGGTTCGACAACAAATCAAACAACATAAATCCCAGATCAGAAAAAAAGTTGAAACTGCTCCATTGGTCAACCACTGGAACAAAAAATTACATTCAGAACGAGATTAACGTTGGACTATCATTTCAAAAATCGAAAGAGACCTAGAGGAGGTAATCTAGATTTAAAATTGTCACAACGCGAAGCAATGCTCATTGTGAAGTTTGATACTACGTGTTCTGGCCTGAGTGAACTATCTAAAATTTTTAATCTGTAGAGAGCCCCCCCTTTTTTCAAAAGCCGGTCTTAAGCCTATCTGATATTCAGCATACAATTTTATACAGAACTGCCATAGGGTCCAATTGGTAAATGCTACTGAGGAATGACCATTGGACTTCAATACCCAGAATCCCCTGAACGCGACGGCCTTAGTTAATGGCCACTAGACCACCAATGCTGCAGTCAGTAATCGAGATTGTTGCAGGAGAGCACGACTGACAACGGAGAAATGGTGAAATCCGAGCAGGTATGTTCCCAGCAGTGCGATTGACAGAAGCAGGCTGTCTTAGTAAAGTTAAACAACTAATAGACGCATCGGTCTTTTTCAGAAATAAAGGTCGGCCTAAAATGGAATACACGCCGAGAGGGCATTCTCTGAAACGCGTCTTTGCAACATTTTAATTCGAAGGTATGTCATGTGATTGGGCTCACTACAAAATGAACAGCAGCAGGCTGCCTTCGTAAAGCTAAACAATTAATGGACGCTTCGGTCTTTTTCAGAAATAGAGTTCAGTCTAAAACAGAATACACACCGAGCGGACATTCTCGGACACGGGTCTTTGCAACATTGTTACCGAAGGTAGGTCATGTCATTGGGCTCGCAACAAAATAACCTTTTTCATTTCGTGCGCAACCTAGATAACCCGCACATTTTGTTTATTCATGCTCCGTTACAGACGCGGGCTCCCGGAAATTTGATTTTGAAGCAATTTGAAAGCTCCATTCAACAAAACACCACGATACTTGACGAATTCTATTCTGTAAGTATTTTCGAAAAATGGCTCCATCTAAACCCGGACGGCACTCTTTTACTCTTCTTCTGATAGCTCTCTGCTTTTTGATTTGTTTCATTGTAGATCCTTTGTCCTGATGAGAATTCGATCATCATTTGGTGATTAGGTTCAAAATCGGGAAGAACAACTCAGGCTCAGCTTCTCAGGTCGGAGTGCTCGTGAGTTTGATAGTCATGGTTTTAAAATCAGATTTTTCTCTTTTTCTTTCCACAGTTGTTTTGGTCCTGAAGAGAACCCCAGAAATCAGTGGGTTCGAAACCTGTAGACCTGTTTGTTGTATACCAAACCGTTGTATTTTCCAAACATGCTAGTCTAGTTGTGCATTCCTAAGCAGTTTTTGATTTAAACAACTATATTGTGATTTTGTGTGATGCACAACTAAGTTAGATTTAAAACTTTCCCTTGTTTGGTGATTGATCCTTGGTGTCTGAATGTGGAGGACAAGAATCCTTTGGAATACCAAGGAGGTGGAAGAAGTGTGTATGTGTGATGAAAGGTGTTGATCAATGAGGAATGTGGTATGATTGATTAAGTATTGAAGCAAATGGTGTGACAAGTTAAAGTGTTGGTTGGTCGTTGTGTGATCTGGTGAAATTCTTCTTTAAATCCCTTTCTGTTCTGAAGTGTTTGTTGTGGTGTTTTTTGTATATACAGATTTGTATTATATAAAAAGGAAAAAAAGTGTACTAAAATATGGTTCTAATAATTAACACTATTGAATAGTATCGGTGTAGATTAACTTGTAGCTTGTGCGCCGGTTCAATTGTTCAGAAGTTGATCATCAGTATTGGCATTGTGGTTGTTTTTTCTGCTAAAGGGCTCAACCTTACTGATTAGAGCCATACCCATTATTGTTCCATCATGAGACCACTGCAGCACCTCCCAACTCCCATGGATTGCACTCGTAATTTGGCAGGAGAACTGGTGCACTAAGGGTTTGACAGTCCTCCTGAAGGCGCAGCAATGGCGTTTCACCAGGAGGACTGACAAACAAGAATTAGGCCCTCAATCTTTGTGTAATTGTGAGGTCTTGTTGGTTTAGTCAATCTTAGTGCACAGGGAGACACTGTATAAATCTGAGTGAGACCCCGCTGGTCGAGGTTTTAATTAGTGTGCGTCAGGGTGGGTCGGAAAGTATTACTCCGGACCATTTCTTGTGTGTATGAATGCTATAATTTCGTTAGAGGAGCAAAGATCATTGTTGAAATTGCTTGCGTTTGGTTTCACACTAAACAAGTGGTGAGCGAACGCGGTTGTTAAAAACTTTAAAAGAGGGTGAGCCACTACAAGGAGACAGATTGGCATTGCAGTATGGCACGTTAGGATTGGTGGGTTGATGTAAAGCTGCACTGAGATTGGTCGCCCACGTCATCGATAGCTACTCTGGTATTGATTGTTGACGCCAAACAAGATTTGTATGAAACCATCATTGTAATTGCTGATTCACTATTGAAAAATGAAATCCTTGAAGGCTGTACAAGACATGTTTAAGGGATATTTAAAGATGCCTGTTTGAGAGGGACAAAAGGCCCCATCTGAGGATGTGCCAAGTCATTGTATGATTATAAATGTAGTACTCCATAGATGTATTTGGATTAACCAGTGGCATAAACTCACTGAGAAATAAAGTGCATTGATGTTTCCACACTATGGCACATTTAATTCGAAAATCATTGAACATTTAAGGGGAGTACTATACGATATGAAACCTCCTTCTCGAACTGCACAGTACAAAGCACTTAATGATTGGGATCAAAAAGCTCAAGAAAGACAAAAGGAGAACATTTGGAGAAAGCCAGAAAGGCAGTGCATACTTATGTTGATGCTTGATGGGATGCAGAACAAAAGAGGTAGAGAACCAATATGCTATTGGGTGCTTGATTGTACCCTTATTAACAAGTGAAGTGGCAGAGAAAGGAAAGGAAAGGAAATGAAAGGAAAGGAAAGGAAAGGAAGAGAAGAGAAGAGAAGAGAAGAGAAGAGAAGAGAAGAGAAGAGGAAAAAGTCAAAGAAAGAGGGGGGAAAGATAGAAAATGCTGAGAGTGATGATGAGGCCTGTCATAGTGATTCTACTGATGATCTAGTGAATGCATTATTGTTGACCCATCCTCCCCCATATAAAGAAGCTCAGCAAGAAGGAATGAGTGGTTCAGATATTAATAGAACTTGATTGATGCTGGTACTACCTGCTCCACTGTGAGAACAGTGGAGATTCCCAACCTACCTCTCTTGGGAAAAATAATTGATCATGTAGGAGTTGCCAACACACAAATGACTAGCCCTACTATTGAAGCAGCAACTGTTAAATAGGGTCCTTTGAGGAGAATCAGCAATTTGTGGTGTGGGATTCAAGTCCTGTAAATCTCCTTGGTTGTGATCTTTTGTGCAAGTTAAATTGTTCCATTTATGTTCACCAAAGTGGATTGAGTTTCAAATTCATGATGGAAATACTGTCTTAAAACTTCTAAATCAGAGCTCAGATATCAGACTGTACCCTATGTTGACATGTGATGATCTGTCATCAGCACTGAGAGACACAGTGCTACCTGCAGTCTGGAACCTCTCAGGGAAATAAATAGATCTCATTAAGGGTGGTGAATCTATCCACAAAACAGTGAAACCTAATGTTGAGTATCCAGGAATCCTGCAATGTAAGCTGACCCCGAAACCATTGCAGGGATTTCTCCTGTGATTGACTCAATGATTCAACAAGGCATTCTGCAGAAGAATATAAGGAGTCCATGTAACTCGCCAATTATAGGTTTACAGAAGTCCAAGGGCAAATATTGCACGGTGCAGGACCTGAGAAAGATTAATACCATTGTAGTCCCTTATCGTCCTGTGATACCGAATCAAGATGTTGTTTTATATCAGATTCCACTTGAGGCCTAGTGGAGCACTGTCATTGATTTGTGTCAAGCTTTCTTTTCAATATCATTGCATTAGGACAGTCAGTTCCCCTTCATATTTTGATTTGGTAGTCATGTGTTGGCATGTTGCCAAACCCACAAGGGTATACAAAGAGCATTTCCATCTTCAACCAGATCAGTAAAAATAATCTGGAGTCTCTGGTGATTCCATGTCACTCAATCTTGATCTAATATATTGACGACCTGTCCCAGGAAGCTTGCAGACCAGATACTATTGCTTGCTGAACTAGTTTGCTGAACATGGACATAAAGAATCCCCAACTAAGTTGCAGTACTCTAAGAAAGAAGTCCTGTATCACAGACACCACATTGAGAAAGGAGTAAGGAAGGTGTCACAAAAGAGAATCATGGTGATTCTGAAAATGAATCCAGCAACCACTCAGAAAGAAGTCAAGATATTCTTGGTAATGGTAGGGTACTGTTGACAGTGGATTCCCAACTTGTTCTTACTGACCAAGCTTTTGCAGAGGCTGATACACAAAGATGTGTCAAATCTGGTACCATGAAATGACATTGTTTATGCATGCCTTCTCAGAGATGAGTGAAAGTCTCTGTCATGCACCAGGACTGTGAATGCCTGATTGCAATAAATGTTACGCTTTGTTTCGCAGTGAGTGGGATTGATGCACTCTCTCAGTGCTAACTCAGATGTTCTGAAATGTTTGCAGATCCTTGGCTTATTTTTCAGCTACACTTGACTCAGTAGCTGCTACTTTGCCCGGCTGTCTCAAAGCTGTGGCCCACAAGGTGTCGGCATCAGGCAGTGAGAGAGCTTTGTTATGGTTCCTCTAACAGTTTATTTCCCACCCTCTGTAAAAATATTATTAACACATACCAAGACCCAAATATCTTACCAATAGTCATCTGATCTAGTATGAGTAAGCCATACTTGTGGTGGACAACATAACCCTCGGGAGATGTACTACATCAAATCCTGCTAATCTATTGCCGGTTCCTGTAAATTGTGCTATTGAGGGTGAGGCTGAGCATGACTGTCTCGATGTTACTGAACTGTGAACCTAGCCAAGACCTGACAAACAAGATGTGCCACTAAAGTTCCCTAAACGTTTTGCTTTCCCCCTACACCGTTTTCCTGACATAGAGTTGCCAGATGCTTTGGGTACTTTGCCACTGCTGATCAGTGTCAAAGTACAAGTGTTCCCTATGTAAAGTGTAATGGTAATTGGTTGGCCATGATTGGTATATTTGCCTTACTAGTCAACTCCCTAGTAATGTGCACTGTGTGTGCCAGGGCTAGTAATGCAAAGGCGCGCAGAGAAGAGAACTCAGGCCTGCAGTGTAGGACCTGCACGCAGTTTGCTGAGTTAGCATGTTGTCCTGACAAGTGTAACCACTTGTCAGGCCTTACTTTCCCTTTTGCATACACAGTGGTCCCCCCTGTGGTAGGTCCCGGGTAACGCCTGGGCAGGGTGCAGTGTAGGTAAAAGGCAGTACATATGCTGAGGTGTGTGCTATGTCCTGAAAGTGAAAAACACTCCATTTCGTTTTCACTGGTGAAAAGCCATTCTGCCCATAGGACAGACTGGGGGAGGCTGGTTATTGTGTTTTGTTAGCCTAGTTTCCTAAAGGTTTATAATAGATAGGTGATGTTTAGTATGTATATGAACTCATAGTGTCATGACATATCTTTCTATGAAAGTGGTTTTGTCACTGTGTGTTCAGAAACCACTCTTTGAGAATGTGGCTGGGTTTGGTTGTTTAAGCATTTTTGTGTGTCTCTGCTGAATGTGGATTGACTGTCTGGATCTGAGAGGTGAGAGGAGCTGGGGGAGGTCTTGACCGCGAGGAGAAGCTACGGGAGGTGAAGAGGCCTGTGCTGCTGCTATAAAACAAATGACCCGTCGCCTGCTGAGTAATTAAGGATCCAGACCCCCAGTATCAAAGGGAGAAAGGTGCACTGGGAGGGAGTCACCCAGAACTGATTTAGAGAGGGGTCAGGGACCCATGAGCACAAAAAACTTCAAAGACATTAAGGGGTATAACTATGAGAGCTGAAACCCCTGAACGTTGGAATGAAACAGAAATGGATTGAGACTGAAAAGGCTTTGACCCATTTAATGGTCAAGAGAAACCTCTGCTAAGGAAGGAGAAATTGAAGAGACTGCTGGGGAAAGACCAATCCTTGCTTCGTGATCTGGGGCTGGTCTGCAGTTTTCTGGTCTAACCAAGGAAGCAGCTTTTGGGATTGTGCTTGGAGGGGCTGGGTCCCCTGCTTGACGTAGACTGTGCTTTGGGCTGTGTCTTGTAACCCAAGGACCCAAGGTGAGCTGGTTCCCTGTTTGGAAACACAGGAACATAAAAGTTTCTGGAGAAGTTTCAAGTGACACGGTGGGCATGTGTTGTGGCAGCTTGAGACCAGGGCCGGACTGGCTACCGGGCGTTTTTGTGTGCTGCAAAGCTGGGGGCTAATTTCTCTGCTGTGGGGGCTGATTTCGTTGATGGGGACCTGCGTGCCCTTTGAAATAAAAAAAAGCAAAACAAACTTTGTTCAACACACGCAGGTCCCCATCAACGAAGTTAGCACCCAGCTCGGCAGCACACCAAAATGCCCGGTAGCCACTCCGGCCCTGCTTGAGACCCTCGGAAGGTGTGCCCTGTTATTTTGGACACACGGAGGAGAAGTGAGACTCAGACGTGCTTGGTGCATGTCGTGGTGCACAGGAGGCGTTAGTGAAGAGTTCCTGGTCAATGTGTGCACCGAAGCTGAAGTGAGTCTTGGACACGCTTGGTGCCTGTCGTAGTGCACCGCAGGCATTAGTGATGAGCACCTGGTCAGAATGGCACTGAAGCTGGGGTGAGACTCAGACGTGCAGGGTGTTTGTTGTGGTGCACAGGAGGCATTGGTGAGGAGCACCTGACCAAAGTGTGCATCGGTAGTGGAGTGAGTCTCGGACATGCAGGGTATGTGTCGGGGTGCATCAAAGGCGTTGGTGAAGAGCGCCTGGTCATCGAGTGCAATGGAGGAGAAGTGAGGCTTGGACAGGGTGAGCATGTCACGTGCCGCCGAAGGCGTTGGTGAAGAGCGCCTGGATATTAGGGCACTGGAGTTGGAGTAAGTCTCAGTGAAGCAGCGTGCTTGCTTTAGTGCAACCTGGGAATGTGGAGGTGATCGGCTGATCATCGTGTGCACAGGAAGAAAGTGAGTCTCTGCAGCGTGGCGTGCGTGTCTTGGTGCAAACTGAGACCGCAAGAAGGAGTACCTGGTGAGCGTGCACTCTGAGTCGACGTGAAGTCCCATCTGCGTTGTGTGAGTGGCTTTGTGCCAGAGGAGACCCCAAGTGTGCGGTGGTGAACGTGCACCTGGGGTAAATGTAATCTAAGGGGGGTGGGGTACGTGTGCTCTGCGGCCGCGTGAGACCTTCCTATCAGTCACGGCCTGGACCGGCAGCCCGAGAGGAGCTGAGCTGCCAGGCCGAGCCGCTGAGACCTGGTGAGAGAGTTCTGCATGGAAGGCCTAGTTCGTGGAAGGAGGAGAGGAGAGTGAGGTCACACCCCTTGTAACATGGATTACTACCTGGGAGGGGTGCGGGCTCGGAGGAACACTCTCTCAGCCCTTCTGGCAATGTGAGCCTTTGCTGTGGACAAAAGTGGGGCCCGTACTGACAAAAGGAGTAGCAGTACATGGGCCAGAGTAAGAAGCTGTACTCTGTGTCATCGTTGATCCGTGTGGGGGGGCAACTGTTATCAAAAAGGCTGATTGTGGCAAAACACATTTCTAATATTGCTGCTAACGAACTGCCGGAATGTCATATGATGCCTGACATTATTATTGCATAACGCTGTACACGATTGTAGCACTACGCATTACATTATTTCTCCCTTGCCAAGTACAGGATTGTAGTGGCCCACATTGCATTAGTTCTTCATTGAAAAGTACATGATTGTAGTTATGCATTGCATTATTCCTTAATTGCAAAGTACATGATTGTAGCAGTCCGCATTGCATCATTTCTTCATTGCAAAGTACGTGATTGGGGTGTTACACATTGCATTATTCCTTCATTGCGCAGTACATGAATGTAGGGGTACGCATTGCATTATTTCTCCCATTGCAGGTACCGGGGCGTATTGTTACGCATTGTATTATTTCTCCTTTTCCCAGCACAGGATTGTATTGTTACACAGTGCACTATTGTTTGACCACTGCAACATGTGTGATTCTAGCATTGCGACCTGCGTAGCATTTTGAAAGCAGTTTTTGTGATTTGAACCTACTGGCCAGCCAGAATGAATATTACCCTTTATTCTATGTTGGATTCTGTATTGTGTGGTCTGATCGTATATCTTTTTGTATAACGTTTATACTTCTTTTTATCAAACTCATGTGGAGTCCATTTGTGGCATCACCAGGGGGTTGTTGTAGGTGTGGTTAAACATACTAAACACTCGTGTCTTGGAGATAGGCCTGGCTGCTAGTTCCAAGCTACTGAGGGGGTGAGCAGGGCTACCTCAAACGGTGTCCTTACTTGGCCTAACGTTGAGCGGGGAGCCCCGTGTCTCACACTTGGTGACAGCAGTGGGGGACTGGGAATTCGGCTTCCAACAGTTCCTGTTTAAGAGATCATGAAGCATTCCTGAGATCTTCCTCTGCAGTTTGCACTGTCTCAGATGTGGTCGGAACCTCCTGGCTTCAACTAATGTTTTCTGCACAAGTGGCCAAATCGATTGCTATTACCAGAGCATGCTGTGATGCAAACAAGCTGTAGGTGACCCTTTTCACTGATAATCAGTATGGCTTTACTCTTATTCATGACTTTGAAAAGTTATCGCCACAAAAGGGATTTATGACATCTTCAGGGTCCCTGATAAGGAATGGGGAAAGTGTGCATAACTTATTAAAGGCATTACCACTGCCTGCCCAGATCGTATTTGTGAAATATTCGGCCCACTGCAAGGGACATGATTATGTAATGTTGGGCAATAGGTAAGCTGTTGAGCTTGCCAGCTATTGTGCCTTAAATCTTGTACTTTGAATGACGAATATAAAAATGAGGGAACAGATGAGACAAATTAAAACGTCTTGCTAACCACAGCTGATACATGGGAGGAAGTTAAGAGACTTCAGAAGGAAGTGCCAGAAGCAGAACATCAAAGCTATAGCAGGTTGTGTGAAAAGAGATGAAGATGACGTTTGGGTTTCAGGAGATGGTAGACCTGTGTTGCCAGGCAACTTTTTCACCCCAGTGGTGAGAAACTATCATGGACCTGCTCATGTAGGTAGGGATGCTTGGTGCATCTTGTTCGACACCCAGCTGATCCTCTCCCTCACAAACGACACCGCCAGAACCAACCTACACGAAGGGATGAAAGACGTCGCCGAATGGATGAAGAACAGCCGCCTGAAACTGAACTCAGACAAGACGGAAGTCCTCATCCTGGGATCATCGCCCTCCGCCTGGGACGACTTCTGGTGGCCGCCTGCCCTGGGCACCGCCCCCAAGCCAACGGACCACGCACGTAACCTGGGCTTCATCCTGGACTCCTCCCTCTCGATGACCAGACAAGTCAACGCCGTCTTGTCGTCATGCTTCAACACCCTGCGTATGCTCCGAAAGATCTTCCTGTGGATCCCCACCGAAACCAGGAAGACGGTCACCCAGGCACTCGTCACCAGCCGACTGGACTACGGGAACACCCTCTACGCCGGAACCACAGCCAAACTTCAGAAAAGACTCCAACGCATCCAGAATGCCTCCGCACGACTCATCCTGGACATCCCCCGACACAGCCACATCTCAGAACACGTGAGAGACCTGCACTGGCTCCCCGTCAGCAAGAGGATCACGTTCAGACTCCTCACCCACGCACACAAGGCTCTCCACGATCTGGGACCCAGGTACCTCAACAACCGCCTGACCTTCTACACTCCCACCCGCCAGCTACGTTCCACCAGACTTGCCCTCGCCGCAGTTCCACGCATCCGCAGAGCGAACCACCGGAGGAAGATCCTTCTCCTACCTGGCAGCCAAGACATGGAACTCCCACCCCATCCACCTCCGACAGACCCAGGACCACCTTTCCTTCAGGAAGCAACTCAAGACCTGGCTCTTCAAGCAGTAGCTGACCCCCCCCAAGCGCCTTGAGACCCCTCCGGGTGAGTAGCGCGCTATACAAATGCTATGATTGATTGATTGAAATTCAGGCTGATGGCTCAAGGGCTGTGTCACAGGTGTGTTGTGTGGCAGCAGATGATTGTAGGAAGAAGAACTGTAGTGACACTGAGTCACATAGGGAGATCAGGAGGTCTCTTCAGTAGGATGCAACTGGATTTTATTGAGATGCCTGTGTGCAATAGGCTGAGATATGTTTTGGTGACTGTTTGCTCAGGCTGACCTCCGTGAGGTCCGACAATGCTGAGACAGGGGAAGGCAGCACCCCGGCCTGCCTGCCGGGGCCCCCAGGGGCCCGGGTATGCAGTTGCCTCTCAGCCCCTTCCCGATGGTCAATTTTCTCCAAGTTTGCTCAGGCAGACCTCCGTGAGGTCTGGCAATGCTGAGACGGGGAAGGTGGCACCCGGACCCGCCTGCCAGGGCCCCCAGGGGCCCGGGTACGCACTTGCCGCTCAGCCCCTTCCCGATGGTCCTTTTTCTCTGAGTTGGCTCAGGCAGACCTCAGTGAGGTGCGGTGATGCTGAGACAGGGAAGACAGCACCTGGGCCTAACCACCGGGGCCCCAGGGGCCTGGGTATGCACCTGCTTCTCAGCCCCTTCCCAATGGTCCTTTTTCTCTGGGTCTGCTTACCCCGGGAGCAGGCGGGCAGGGGATGCTAAGCCAGCATACCCTCCTGCGCAGGGTGGCCTGCGAGGGGATGCCCCAGCTGTACTCTGATCGATTGGGCACTTTCGGTCTTAGGGGTGGACTGCATGGCCAGCCTCAGCTGTTGTTTCGAGCAAAAAGCTTCCACCCTGCATGGACCGTCTGACTCGAGGGACTGCCGCCTGGCGGGAGGCCCTTTACCCAGCAGAGTGAAGACCGAGTGGCAGCTCGTGCCCCCAGTGGTCTGACCGGAGCGGAAGGGGTCGGGTGGCGCCAGGCCCTTGGATGCTGCTGCCGAGCAGGTCTGTCCTTTTTCTCCGCGTTTGCTCAGGCAGACCTACGTGAGGTCCGGCGATGCTGAGACGGGGAGGGCAGCAACCAGGCCTGCCAGCCATGGCCCCCATGGGCCCGGGTATGCACCTGCCTCTCAGCTCCTTCCCAATGGTCCTTTTTGTCTGGGTCTGCTTACCCCGGGAGCAGGCGGGCAGGGGATGCTAAGCCAGCATACCCTCCTGTGCAGGGTGGACTGCCAGGGGATGCCCCAGCTGTACTCTGATCAATTGGGCACTCTCTGTCCGTTTAGGGGTGGACTGCTTGGCCACCCTCGGCTTTTGTTTCGAGCAAAGATCTTCCACCCTGCATGGACCATCCAACTCAAGGACCTGCCGCCTGGCGGGAGGCCCTTTACCCAGCAGAGCGAAGGCCGAGTGGACCCGGCAGCTTGTGCCCCCCAGTGGTCTGACCCCACCAGAAGGGGTCGGGTGGCACCAGACCCTTGGATGCTGCTGCCCAGCAGGTCTGTAGGTGTTGCGTGCCACACCGTCACCCCTCTCTGCTCAGCACATTTCCACAGCAGCTCAGAACGACCGTTCCAAGAGGTGCCGCTGCTGCCAGACTCCGGCACTGCTGTGTCTCACTCAGGCTACGCCTCGGCCTGCTTCTCCCTTCCGGCAGAGATGGCTGGGTCTGCCGGTGCCCATGCAACTGTACCTCTCCACACCCCTCCAGCGAGCCTTCCCGCCCTGGCGGGTGGGCTCCGTCCCATGGCAGGCTCCCGAGAAATAGAGGGGCACGCAAATGTCGCCAGTCGGGGAGATGGGCACACGGCCCCCACCCCATCAGCAGGTGCAGCTACCTGGTTGATCCTGCCAGTAGCATATGCTTGTCTCAAAGATTAAACCATGCACGTGTAAGTACACATGGCCGGCACAGTGAAACTGCGAATGGCTCATTAAATCGATTTAAGGTTCCTTTGATTGCTTCATCTGTTACTTGGATAACTGGTAATTCTAGAGCTAATAGTTACAGACGAGCGCTGATCTCCCGGGATGCATGCATTTATCAGACCAAGACCAATCCGGGCTCGCCTGGCCACTTTGGTGACTCTAGATAACCTTGGGCCGATCGCACGTCCTCGTGACGGCGATGATACATTCGGATGTCAGTCCTATCAACTTTCGATGGAACTTTCTGTGCCTACCATGGTGACCACAGGTAACGGGAAATCAGGGTTCGATTCCGGAAAGGGAGCCTGAGAAACGACTACCACATCCAAGGAAGGCAGCAGACGCACAAATTACCCACTCCCTCGGGGAGGTAGTGACGAAAAATAACAATACAGGACTCTTTCGAGGCCCTGTAATTGGAATAAGTACACTTTAAATCCTTTGATGAGGATCCATTGGAGGGCAAGTCTGGTCCCAGCAGCCACAGTAAGTCCAGCTCCAATAGCATATATTAAAGTTGCTGTAGTTAAAAAGCTTGTAGTTGGATCTTGGGATGGAGCTGGCGGTCCACCACGAGGCGAGCTGCCGCCTGTCCCAGCCCCTGCCTCTCGGTGCCCCCTTGATGCTCTTGACTGAGTGTCCTGGAGGTCCGAAGCGTTCACTTTGGAAAAATTAGAGTGTTCAAAGCAGGCCGGTCGCCTGAAAACTTCAGCTAGGAAAAATGGAATAGGACTCCGGTTCTATTTTGTTGTTTTTCGGTAATGGGGCCATGCTTAAGAGGGACGGCATTTTGTGTCGCTAAAGGTGAAATTCTTGGACTGGCGCAAGGCAAACCAAATCGAAAGCATTTGCCAAGAATGTTTTCAATAAACAAGAACGAAAGTCGGAGGTTCTAAGACGATCAGATACCGTCGTAGTTCCTACCATAAACGATGCCGAGTAGCGAGCCTGTGGCTTAATTTGACTCAACATGGGAAAACTCAGCGGCCCGGACACGGAAAGGATTGACAGATTGATAGCTCTTTCTCGATTCTGTGGGTGGTGGTGCATGGCTGTTCTTAGTTGGTGGAGCGATTTGTCTGGTTAATTCTAATAACGAACGAGACTCCTCCATGCTAAGTGGTTACGCGACCCCCAGCGGTCGGCGTCCAACTTCTTAGAGGGACAAGTTGTGTTCATCCACATGAGATCAAGCAATCACAGGTCTGTGATGCCCTTAGATGTCCGGGGCTGCATGCGCGCTACACTGAACGGATCAGTGTGTATCTACCCATCGCCAACAGGTGTGGGTAACCCGCTGAACCCTGTTTGTGATAGGGATTGGGGATAGCAATTATTTCTCATAAATGAGGAATTCCAAGTAAGTGCGGGTCATAAGCGAACGTTGATTAATTCCCTGCCCTTTGTACACACCCCCCGTCGCTACTACGGATTGGATGGTTTATTGAGGTTCTTGGATCGGCCCTGCTGGGATCGGCAACAGCCCTGGCAGAGCGCCGAGAAGACGATCAAACTTGACTATCCAGGGGAAGTAAACGTCGTAACAAGGTTTCCGTAGGTGAATCTGCCAAAGGATCATTAACGGTGGAGCGGCCTGAGCGACTGACGTCACCAGCCTGAATCCCTCAGCTGCCTCCTGCATGCACGAACCCTAGGCACAGTGGCTGGCCCTGAGCTTGCGCGCCCCGACCGGAGGAGTGGTCTGTAGCCGCATGGGGCGCTCAGGTGAGGACTGGGCCTTCGGCGGGCTTCTTCCTCCGGGAGGACCCGACTGACGTGTGAGGGACTGGAGACTGAGGGGTGGCCCCTGTCTCCTGTCCCTCTCTGAGAGAGGCACAGGGGTAAACCAAATGCCAGTGGGCTGGTAACACCCCCCCTAGAACGACCTGTTGCTGGCTGGGCCCTTCTGCGCCCAATGTTCCGGCCCTACCGAGATCCGGGTGACTGAGGTTGGGCCCTTCTCGTGTGGCAGGGAAGCTGGAAGAGAAGGGCCGAGGGGCCTGCAAGGGGACCCCGGCTCCTCTCGGTGGGAGGCTTGCGGGATAGGGAGCTGCCTGGCTCTTCCCTTCCAGCGCCTCTGGCACAGGCAAAGCGGGGTGGGCTGCAGAAGCCAGCTTGGTGCATGGCTTGGGCCGCCCGGCGACAGACAGCTGAGGTACAGGTGGGGCAATCCTCCATTGATGCCAGGTACTCAGTTTGACCCCGTCCCATGCAGCCGGGTCGAGGGGTTTGAAGACTCATGCGGTCCCTCCCAGTTACCCCTGAAGGGACTGGTGGCTGCGGGGCTGCCTGCTCCTGTCGCACCGGGAGCCCCCTTCCTTGCCTGTGGGTGGGTGGAGTGACTCCCGGGCCGAGCGCCTGGCAATGTTTTTTTCTCCCAATGGTGCAGTCTGACTCCCAGAGGTGAAGCCTTGAACAGGGCACCTGGGCTGTCTCGCTGCGCGGGCAGTGCATGGACAGCATCGCCTTCCTGCCGACTCTCCTGCGCCCGCAGGTGGCCGAACGTTTCCAAAAAGTTGTCTGTGATTATTGGCAATGGATTATTCAGCTCGCGCGTCGATGAAGAACGCAGCTAGCTGCGAGAATTAGTGTGAATTGCAGGACACATTGAACATCGACACTTCGAGCGCACCTTTTGGGCCCGGGTTCCTCCCGGGGCTATGCCTGTCTGAGGGTCGCTTGATCATCAATCACCCGGGGCTTTCCCGGGACATGGCTGGGGCCGTTGCAGGGTTAGCTCCGCTTCCCCTTTGTCCCTCCATAAGGTCAGACAACCCCGATCGCCCGTGGCAGTTTCCCTTGCCAGGTCCTGCCACGGAGGTATGCCACCGGCGTGCCTGGCCCACGAGAAAAGGGCCTGGCCACCGGTCCAGCCCGGGCCCGTTCCAGGGTGCCTGGCTGTATGCTGTGCATGGCTGTCTGGGTGTCCCACCAGCTGCCCACACGTACACGCCTTGGGCACCCACCTCCGCTCCAGCTTCCTGTGGAGGGCGAAATCCCTCAAGATCCGATCTAGGGAAAGAGTGGGGGCACTGCCGGGATGCCAGGCCCCTGCTTCAACAGGGGCCTGGCCTTCCCCGGCAACCCCCTTTGATGCTCTGGCGTCATTCTTCCAACTACGACCTAAGATCAGACATGGCGACCTGCTGAATTTATCATATTACTAAGCGGAGGAAAAGAAACTAACCAGGATTCCCCCAGTAACAGCGAGTGAAGAGGGAAGAGCCCAGTGCCAAATCCCCGCCTCGCGTGACGTACAGAAGACCAACTCCCCAGCATCGCTCAGGGGGCCCAAGTTCTTTTGATCGAGGCTCAACCCGCGGACGGTGTTAGGCTGGTAGCAGCCCCTGGAATGCCGGTATTGGGTTTTCTCGGAGTCGGGTTGCTTGGGAATGCAGCCCAAAGTGGGTGGTAAACTCCATCTAAGGCACATTACGGGCACCAGACCGATAGCCAACAAGTACCGTAAAGGGAAAACTGAAAAGAACTTTGAAGAGAGAGTTCATGAGTCCGTGAAACTGTTGAGAGGTAAATGGGTGGGGTCCGTGCATTCCGCCCAGAGGATTCAACACGGCGGGAAGGACGGTGTCCCGGGAGTTCCGGATCCCCTCCACGGGACCGGCGCCCGGGCCCTACATGGCCCCCGCAGGGTGCATTTTCTCCACGGAGGTGCGCCGTGACCGGCTCCGGGTCGGCTGGGAAGGCTTTGGGGTGGCAGGTGGCCCTCAAATCTGGCGAAGGGTGTTACAGCCCCCCTGGCAGCAGCTTTGCCGTGTTCGTGGAGCTGAGGGAGATACGACCGCCTCTGTGCCCTCCCCCGGGCACCCGTCCCCAGCTGCCCCTCGGGGCACACCGGGGCAGTTGAAGGGGAGATGGGCCCCCAGCTCCTGGCGCGACTGTCAACTGGGGCGGACTGTTCTCAGTGTGCTCGACCGCATCGTGCTGCCGGGCGGGGAGGCCCACGCCAGGCACCAGGGGTCTGCAGCAATGTTGGTTACCCACCCGACCAGTCTTGAAACACAGACCAAGGAATATAACACATGCGCGAGTCAAAGGGCCGAGCGGAACCCTGTTGAGCAATGAAGGTGAGGGCCGGCTCGTGCCGGCTGAGTTGGGATCCCGCTGTGCTTCCAGCGGCGGGAGCTAAATAGTGAAGGAAGGGGACCCCCTCTAGAATTTACTTTCAGGTCAGGGAGTAGAGGGGAAAAGAACAAGCAACTGATATAGCTCCCTCTTGACCTATAAATATATTTTTCATTGGAGTGGTCTCTCAAACACAGGGCATAAACCAACGATATCTACACCAAATGTGAATTATTTTTCATTTTATTCCATTTTTAGTACAAAAATCACTTTTTTAATTTTATCATAATTTTCAAATGTGACAAATATAAAAATATATACATATTACAATAAAGCTTCAGAAAGATTATTCTTCACCATGTTGAAGCTATGCATATATGTCTGTTTCAATTCATAAAAACATAATAGAATATATACAACACTGGTAAAGAGCCACACACGCCCACCACATATATACTGACTAAACATCCATCCTATCACATAAACAACAAAAATTATGTCCTATATCATAGAATCTGGTGTCCTCTACATGACCCAAGTCATGTGATTTTAAAAAGGAAAGGAGAAGGTCGATGCGTTTCGGTGGAATTAACAGGAGTACGGACTACCTTCTTCAGGACCAAGACAGATACAGTGCGATATAGGACCTCTACATATATGTAGAGATGTTTTTTTAGGGATGATAGTACTCTAACACGTCATCTGACGGTTAGGCGCAGTCAGATATGAATCCTTTTTAGTCAGAGTGAAACAAGCAGCCAATAGCTTTTTAATATGGAAAAATAGCTGACCACGGCAGGGGGCGGCTATTAGTAGTCAATCGAATTGGTTCTTTTTCTTTTTTCAACGGTGAAGAGGGGACGCCACCATTTTCTATAGCAAGTACTTGCAGTTTTGAGTCTCCTGGTCATCATACGGGTATTCCAGTGCGTTTTGAGCATTCACAATGTCTAATCCCCTTCGCAAGCTGCCACCGCCGCCGCCATCGTCCTCCAGTCTCTTCAGTGATCTGGCGAAGGGTGTTACAGCCCCCCTGGCAGCAGCTTTGCCGTGTTCGTGGAGCTGAGGGAGATGCGACCGCCTCTGTGCCCTCCCCCGGGCACCCGTCCCCAGCTGCCCCTCGGGGCACACCGGGGCAGTTGAAGGGGAGATGGGCCCCCAGCTCCTGGCTCGACTGTCAACTGGGGCGGACTGTTCTCAGTGTGCTCGACCGCATCGTGCTGCCGGGCGGGGAGGCCCACGCCAGGCACCAGGGGTCTGCAGCAATGTTGGTTACCCACCCGACCAGTCTTGAAACACAGACCAAGGAATATAACACATGCATGAGTCAGAGGGCCGAGCAGAACCCTGTTGAGCAATGAAGGTGAGGGCCGGCTCGTGCCGGCTGAGTTTGGATCCCGCTGTGCTTCCAGCGGCGGGAGCACCACCGGCCCATCTTCCCCTCTCTGTCGGGGAGGTGGAGCATGAGCGTGCGTGATAGGATCGAAAGATGGTGAATTATGCCTGGGCAGGGCGAAGCCAGAGGAAACTCTGGTGGAGGTCCGTAGCGGTCCTGACGTGCAAATCGGTCATCCGACCTGGGTATGGGGCGAAAGACTAATCGAACCATCTAGTAGCTGGTTCCCTCTTAAATTTCCCTTAGGATAGCTGGCGCTCGGAGACCCCAGTTCTATCTGGTAAAGTGAATGATTAGAGGTCTTGGGGCCGATACCATCTCAACCTGTTCTCAAACTTTAAAGGGATAAGAAGCCTGGCTCCCTGGCGTGGAGCCGGGAATGGAATGCCAGTGCCTAGTGGACCACTTTTGGTAAGCGGTAATGGTGCTGCGGGATTAACCGAACGCCGGATTAAGGCGCCCGACGCCGACGCTCATCAGACCCCAGAAAAGGTGTTGGTTAATATAGACAACAGGACAGTGGCCATGGAATTCGGAATCCGCTAAGGAGTGTGTAATAACTCACCTGCCAAAACAACTAGCCCTGAAAATGGATAGCGCTGGAGCATTGGGCCCATACCTGGCCGTCGCCGGCCCTGAGAGCAGCGGGCGTTAAGCCACGATGAGTAGGTGGGCCGCTGCGGTGAGCACGGAAGCCCAAGGCGAGGGCCTGGGTGGAATCGCTGCAGGTGCAGATCTTGGTGGTAGTAGCACATATTCAAATGAGAACCTTGAAGGCCGAAGTGGAGAAGGGTTCCATGTGAACAGCGGTTGAACATGGGTCAGTCGGTCCTAAGACATGGGCGAGAGTCGTTTGGAAGGGACGGGGGATGACCTCCATTGCCCTTGGCAGATCGAAAGGGAGTCGGGTTCAGATCCTCAAACCCGGAGTGGCGGACATGGGCAACCTCGCGGTAACGCAAACGCTCCCATGGAAGCTGGCAGGAGCCCCGGGGAGAGTTCTCTTTTCTTTGTGAAGGGCAGGACGCCCTGGAATGGGTTAGCCCTGATAGAGGGGCCCGTGCCTTGGAAAGAGTTGCGGTTCTGGTAGCGTCCGATGAGCTCTCGCTGGTCCTTGAAAATCCAGGGGAGATGGAGTAAATCTCGCACCGGGCCGTACCCATATACGCAGCAGGTCTCCAAGGTGAACAGCCTCTGGCATGTTCGAACAATGTGGGTAAGGGAAGTCGGCAAGTTAGATACGTAACTTTGGGATAAGGATTGGCTCTAAGGGCTGGATCAGTCGGGCTGGGGCACGAAGCGAGGCTTGGCGGGCGCCGTGGATGGACGAGGTGCCTCCCTTTGGGGCGGCGGCGACTCTGGACGCGTGCCGGGCCCTTCCTGAGGATCTCCCCAGTTGCGGTGGTTGCCTCTCCCCATGCCCCCTCCCCGGGGGCGCTGGGCCTGCGTTCTGCCTCGGCCAGCTCCTAGCAGCTGACTTAGAACTGGTGCGGAGCAGGGGAATCCGACTGTTTAATTAAAACAAAGCATCGCGAAGGCCCGAGGCGGGTGTTGACGCAATGTGATTTCTGCCCAGTGCTCTGAATGTCAAAGTGAAGAAGTTCAATGAAGCGTGGGTAAACGAGGCATAAGATGCCACTTACCAAATCAGTGCTGATCACATTTTTCAATACTACAAAAACGTAATTGAGAAAGAAAACAAGAAAACCCTAAATTCATGTCGATTGATTACGAAATTAGAAATCTATGTAAAGAAATAACACTGCTCAAAATAACTTCTGCCTTCGAGGGACTCTGATTTAAAGAAAGCAGTGGGGCCTGATAAGATTGGTCTGAATGACTTGTATAAAGTGCACAGCATGCAACCAAGATTGCTGCCCAGAATTTTATCATCTTGGTTGTTGATGAGAAGAGTACCAGAAAGTATCAAAAAGAACCGATCAATTTTGATACCCAAGAATGTACCAATTAGTGAACTTAAAAAAATAAGTAACTGGCGTCCAATTACCATCGGTACTGCATTCATGAAGTTATTCACAAAAATACTAACTAAAAGGCTTCATGAAGGTGAGAGGTTGTCTCGAGAATCTGACTCTTGCAAAATATCATAAAAGGGGCACGAAAAAACAGTCACTCATTAGCAGTAGTGTTCATAGATATATCAAAAGCCTTCGACTCTGTCAGCCAAGGTCACATTATAAAGAGTCTTGCAAGGAACAGAGTGCCATCATACATCAGAGACATAATAAAAGACTTGTACACTGACTCAACCACATTTTTCAAGGGAAAGAACAACGAAGCAACTCCTGAAATAACAATGAAATCTGGGGTTAAACAAGGTGACTCTTTATCCCTACTACTATTTAACATTGCCATGTATCCTCTGATCTGTGATCTTCAGAAAAACGACAAGGGCTTCACATTTGGATCAGATGGTCTTATTGAGCAAATCACCGCTCTCACCTTTGCCAATGACATCGCAGTACTCAGCAGCACCTGGGAAGGAATGAGTAAAAATCTGAAAATCATTGAAAAGTTCAGTAAAACAACAGGATTAAAACTTAATGTGAAAAAGACACATGGATTTTATATCAGTCACCATAAAGATAAAATCCTGATTAACAACTGTAAACCATGGCAGTTTGAAAAAGAAAATATTGAAAACATTCATCCAGGAGAAAGTGAGAGATACCTCGGATTGAACTTTGATCCACACACTGGCCACACAAGCAAGAACAAAATTAATGAGGTTCTTGTCAATTGGGCTCAAAAACGTTATATTCTACCACTTAAGTCCGAGCAGAAAATAGAAATTGTGTCAGTACTTGGTCCCTAAACTATCATTCAAATTGGAAATGACAGGAACAGAAGCAAAAACTTTAAATGTTCTGGATCAAACAATAAAAAAAGTATGTCAAACATGTTCTACACCTTCCTGCATACACATGTGATGGTCTCCTATATTCAAGTAGATCATTTGGGGTCAGTATACCAAAACTATGTACAGAAATTGGTCTCAATAAAGTCAATAGTTTATTGTATGCTAGGGCAGCTCCAGATCTGTACATAGCTCATTCATTCATGTATGCAGGAGAAGATATGAATGAAAAAGTAGTTAACATCATCAAAACGTACAAACTCAACATTTTAGACAGTAGGTTTCTGAGCTAGGATTTGAATTTGTTAGCAACATATGATTGGAGAAAAGAAGAATTTGAGAAATGGACAAATCTCCCTGTCTAAGGTGATGGTATAAAATACTTAGGACTCAAGCAAGCCGGGCCGAAGACGGCTGAAATGCCAGAAACCGGTCCCCGGAAGCTTGTTTCCTTCCCAGTGTAAGAATTGGCTTTTGTAGTCTGGTCTGCCCTGTTCCCATGATGCACTGGGCCAGGGACAGACTAATTTGCATACAGCTAGGTTCTGAAACTGGGATGGTGCAATGAGCTAAAAAACGGTGTTGGATCTAGCCCTGATCTCTTGACTAGGTGAGAGTATTCTGCTTAATTCAGAGACTCTGTCCATCACCACCCCTTGAGGTATAAAATACTTAGCAAGTAATCCAACCTCAAACTTCTGGATCAGCAAGCATAACAAAATGAAAGAAAACCAGTACATAGCTGCGCTGATGTTAAGAGCAAACGTTTTATATACTATAGAACCATCACTAGGGGAAGAAATCGTGCATTTGCTACATGTAGGTATTGTAATGATGTTTGCGAAACAATTTCTCATATTTCAGGCGCATGTCCTAAAACTAAGGACATTAGGACAAAAAGACATAACAAAATTCTGGAATTGCTCATTGATAGAGCAAAAATGTGTGGTTGAATGGCATATAGGGAACCTCATGTTAAGAATAATCAAGGAGAACTACGAAAACCAGATGTAGTGTTTACCAAAAATGGTACAGCTGTAGTGATTGATGTTTCAATTTGTTATGAAAACTCTCAGAATTCCCTTGAATTGGCATTTTAGAGTAAAGTGAAATACTATCAGGATCTGTCACTGCAAATCAAAAATCTCACAAAATGCAACACTGTAAAATTTCATGGCTTTATCGTTGGATGGCATCATATTTGGCCTCAATGTTATGATGTTGTTCTGGCTGATGTAGGTCTGCAAATTTCATTCCCATTCAAGACAAATGTTTTCCTTACTACTTTAATGGACCCTCTTAAAATGTGCCAAGAATTCATGGACAATTGAGTATCAAGCTTATACTGAGATGTACACTTTCTCACAGCACACATGTCACCCTTATAAAGTATATTGTTTTAACATATAGGTTTATAGTTGACACAAGATTTAGTATAGATGTGAATTTTATAGATGTGAATTTCTAGAATTTTATAGATGTGCTTTTTCTAGTTAGATGTGCAATTTGTAGATGTGTATTTTTTTAAATGTGTGCTTATAACAATTTAGATATAGTTGTGTATATCATACTTATTGAAATGTCTTGAATGATGAATAGGTCTCAAATATTCACATATGACATAATTATCACACATTGATTATTGATGTCCTGCTAATCATATTTTAATTTCTCAGGACTGTTCGTAGACAATTTTAAATTGTTGGAATAGTACTGCAGGGTGTACTATTTCTGGCCTATACGTGATCCCAGTTCCAGTGAGGACAGCGTTCAGTGTGGCTGTACTCTGGAGCGAAAGAATGTTATATTGTTGGAAGCAAAACCAAATTGACGCTGATGGGCAGCATAATAACTCAGAATGAGCCACCGCGAGGTGGAACAGAAATAGCCAAATGCCTCGTCATCTAGTTAGTGAGGCGCATTAATGAATGAACGAGATTCCCACTGTCCCTACCTACTATCTAGCGAAACGACAGCCAAGGGAATGGGCTTGGCAGAATCAGGGGGGAAAGAAGCACTCTGTAGAGCTTGACTCTAGTCTGGCACTGTGAAGAGACATGAGAGGTTTAGGATAAGTGGGAGGCCCTCAGGCCACCGGTGAAATAACACTACTCTTATATTTTTCTCCCTTACCCGGAGAGATGGGGGGCAAGCCCCGTGGGGCTCTTGATTCTGGCTCCAAGCGCCCGGTGCCTGCCCGGTGCGACCCACTGCGGGGGCACTGGCAGATGGGGAGTTTGACTGGGGCGGTACACCTGTCAAACGATAACGCAGGTGTCCTAAGGTGAGCTCAGGGAGGACAGCAACCTCCCGTGGAGCAGAAGGGCAAAAGCTCGCTTGATCTCGATTTTCAGTATGAATACAGACCGTAAAAGCGGGAATTCACGATCCTTCTGACTTTTTGGATTTCAAGCAGGAGGTGTCAGAAAAGTTACCACAGGGATAACTGGCTTGTGGCGGCTAAGCGCTCATAGCGACATCGCTTTTTCATCCTTCGATGACGGCTCTTCCTATCATTGTGAAGCAGAATTTACCAAGCGTTGGATTGTTCACCCACTAATGGGGAACGTGAGCTGGGTTTAGACCGTCGTAAGACAGGTTAGTTTTACCCTACTGATGATGTGTTGTTGCAATAGTAATCCTGCTCAGTACGAGGGGAACCGCAGGTTCAGACATTTGGTGTATGTGCTTGGCTGAGTAGCCAATGGGGTGAAGCTACCATCTGTGGGATTTTGACTGAACGCCTCTAAGTCAGAATACCCCATAAACCATAACGTTACCACAGAGCCTCGTTTGGCCTGGGATAGACGGCCTCTCTCGGGGGGGGGGGGGCGGTGCGTAGAGCCTCTCGCATGGGGACCGAGCGCAGACAGAAGGGGGCTGCCTCCATTTTCCTTAGTGCACCGCATGTTCGTGGGGCACCCGGTGCTAAATCATTCGTAGACAACCTGATTCTGGGTCAGGGTTTTGTAAGTAGCAGAGCAGCTACCTCGCTGCGATCTATTAAAAGTCATCCTCTGAGCCAAGCTTTTGTCTCTCCATGCATGGCCACCCACGGATGCCCTCCTCTACCACACTTAGGGGTGGGTCACGCTGCCACTGTGCTGGTGGGAGGGACATGGAGGGGGTAATGAGGGCCTGCGGGAGGCCACCTCCACCACATGCCCTCCGGCACAGGGGCCCTCCCCCTCCCGACTCTGCCCCACTGGGGTGTGGGGATGGGGGCCACCATCCTTTGCAGGTCGGCAGGGTGACCAGATGGCCTGGGCCGGCCGGGCCTCCCCTTCCCGCTGCTCCCGGGCATGTCGAGCAGAGAAGCGAGCAGCAGGAGCCCCAGGGAAGGAGCATCCCAGTCGGCTACCTCGGAGCGCCTGTCCACCCTCGCTGGACTGCAAGAGTGACTGGGTACGGCACCCCCCCAGGCTATCCGGGCACTGAGTCATCCCACGTCATCTGGTCACCTGGCTACATGACCAGATAGCCCTGCAGACCGGGCGACCAGATGGCCATGCAGGCCGGGTGACCAGATGGTCTTGTGAGCCAGGTGACCAGATGGCCCTGCGGGCTGGTGGCCGGGCTAACTCTAACTTTTGTCCCTCCCCAAAGTTCTGTAAAGTGGGTGCTTAAATGTCAAGAAAAATGGGCTCCCCGGGCAGGCCATCTGGGAGAGGACGTGGCCGGGCTTAACCCTCCTTGGTTCCGGCTGAAGGTCCAGGTGCTGGGGACAGGGGGTCCACCGGGGCTCTCCCCAGCCTGGCTAGGGTTCAGAAGCAAGGACCAGGCCTGGGGCTTGAGCTTCGCTCTGCAGGCCATGGGGGTGCTGGAGCCTCCCCGTCCTGCAAGCCAGCAGAGGGTCAGGGCGTTCATCGGGTCCAAGGGAGGTTCTCTCCAGCCTGGCTATGGTTCGGAAGCAGGGACCGGGCCCGGGGCTTGATCTCCACCCGGCAGGCTAATGGGTTGCTGGAGAACCCCCGTCCCGCAAGCCCGTCCAGGGTTCGGGTGCTGGGGACAAGGGGGTTCCATTGCGGGCTGGGGGAGGCTCTCTCGGGTCTGGCTTAGGGTTCGCAAGCTGGGTATGGACCCGGGTCCGGGTCCGGGGCTTGAGCTCTGTCCGGTGGGCCCGGTGGTAGGGGAACCCCTCTGTCCTGCAAGCCATCCGAGGGTACGGGTGCTGGGGACCTGGGTCCACTGGGGCCTGGGGAGGATCTCCCCTGGCCGGGCTGGGTGTTGGAAGCAGGGACCAGGCTCGGGGCTTGAGATCTCCATCCGGCGAACCCGGGGGAGCGGGACACCCCGTTCAGTAAGGCAGGAGCTGGGGTCTACTGGGGCCCGGGGAGGCGCTCCCTGGCCTGGCTAGGGTTCGGAAGCTGGGACCGGGCCCGGGTCTTGAGCTCCGACCAGCGGGTGCCGGGATGTGGGAGCCCCCGTCTTGCAAGCCAGCCGAGGGTCCGAGCGCTGGGGACGATGGGGAGGCTCTACAGCCCTTGTTTCCCACTGAATCATACACAGTTCCAAACGACTGCTTACGATGCCTGCTATGCGTTCATGGGAGTCTGACCGATTCGGTTGGGATGCTTTCCGAAAGAGATCAGATTTGGCCCCAAAAAAGCGTAGGCAATGTATTCAGGCAATCAACCCGAGATCTGCAGGGTCGATTCTGATGTCGGTCGGATGGGAGTCTGACCGATTCGGTCAGGATGCTTTCCGAACGAGATCAGAATTGGTCCCGCGGGGTCGATTCCGATGTTGGTCAGAAGGGAGTCCGACCGATTTGTTCTGGATGCTTTCTGAACGACATTATAATGGGTCGTTCGGAAGGGCTCCAAACCAATCGAATATCGGCTGCCCGAGCCTGATTCGTCACCCTTTTTACCGACCGAATCGCGTACACAGCTCCGAACGACTGAGGGGACAACTCCGTCCTGCTGCTCCCAGGCGGTCTGTCTGGACTGGGCAGGCATCTCATGAGTGTCAGGGTACCTGGGCGGGGGACCCCCATTCACAGCCCCGTCCTTTGGGACTGGCCATTTGGTCGCACCTGCCCCCCCCTCAGCCATCTGGGTGCACCCAATGCTTTCCAATGGGTCCACCAGATGGCTGCTCTTCCCTGGAAGTCCCGATGAGGGGCCATTCTCCTCCCCGATCCCAGCGATGGCTCCAGGAGGTCAGGTCCCCTCCATCACTCGGTGATCGTGGTTTCCCACAAAGAGGGGTAGCCTTCCTCCGGATTACTAGGGGCAGGGTATGTTGGGACACCCCTCCCCTGCTGGAGGTTCTCTGCCGGTGACCAGATGGGCTATGCTCAGACAACACCTCTCCTCTGTCCGGGGGCTCCAGCCCACTGCGTGGCAAAGTGCCTGAGACGAGCTCCATGAATCCCAGGCAGTCCTCCCCCAGGCGTCCGAGACCGAGAGCTTTGGTGGTTCTCCTCGTGCCTGAGGCCCAGCTGGGGTCCCTGAGCCCCCAGGGAAGCAGAGCCCCCGAGCCCTGCATGGGCAGGCAGGAGCCCAACCGTGAAGGGCTCAGGGCAGACAGATGGGAGTCCTTTTGGTCCTGGCCATCTGGTCGCACCTGTCCCCTCGGCCATCTGGTCGCACGCATTGCTTTACAATGGGGCAACCAGATGGCCGGGCAGCCCTGGAAGTCCTGATGAGGGGTCATTCGCCTCCCCGATCTTAGTGAGGGCTCTAGGTGGTCGGGCACCTCTGTGTCAGAGGTCTCCTCCATCACACTAGGCATGCAGTTTCCCAGAAAGAGGGGTAGCCTTCCTCCGGATTACTAGGGGCAGGGTATGCCGGGTCACCTCTTTCGTGCTGGTGGTTCTCTGCCGGTGACCAGATGGACATTGCTCGGACAACACCTCTCCTCCGTCCGCGGTCTCCGGCCCACGGCGTGGCAAAGTGCCCGGGATGGGCTCCATGGATCCTGGGCAGTCCTCCCCCGGGCGTCCGGGCCTGAGAGCTCTGGTGATCCTCCCCATGCCTGAGGCCCAACCAGGGTCCCTTAGCCCCCGAGAAGCAGAGCCCCCGAGACCTGCATGGGCAGGCGGGAGCCCTACGGCGAAGGGCTCGGGGCAGGCAGATGGGAGTCTTTTTGGTCCCGGCCATCGGGTCGCACCTTTCCCCTTGGCCATCTGGTCGCACGCAATGCTTTCCTATGGGGCGACCAGATGGCCGGGCTTCCCTGGAAGTCCCGATGAGGGATGATTTGCCTCCGGGTTCCCAGCCAGGGCTCCAGGAGGTTGGGCCTGTCCGCGCCTAGAGTCCCCTCAGTCTTGTGGTGTGTATAGGTTACCAGAAAGGGGGGCACCCTTCCTCCGGATTATTAGGGAAAAGGTACTCTGGGACCCCTCTCGGCCTAGCGGTCCTCAGCCGGCAGCTGGATGGGCCAGGATGCCACCCCAGCCCAGTGTCCATCCCTGGGCCTGCCGCATGGCAGGCTGCCTCAGATGGGGTCTGGCAGGCCCGGGGAGCCTCCCCCTGATGGGCTGGGTCAAGGGGCCCGGGGAGGGTAGCCTCCCCACCCTAGACTCCGTCCTCAGTCCTGCTGCATGGCAGCATGCCCGAACGAGGTCCTGTTGGCCCAGGGAGGCTTCCCCTTCACCTCTGGGGCTGGGTTGCCTGGCCTGGGTCCAGGGGCCCCACTGGAGCCTCCCTTCAGGGGCTCCTTGCGGTCCCGGTGAAGGTGGCCTCCCCCGGGCTGCTGCTCCACCAAGGGCCAAGGACAGGGGTCCGTCGGTCCGGTGCAGGCTTCCCCTGCTTGTCAAGGTGTCCGGGCCCCGGAACAGAGGGCCTGTCAGGTTCCCCTTGCAGCCTCCATGGCTGGGGACCAGCTGGGGTCCTGGGCCTCGGGTCCCCCATGCCCCAGCACCCATTCACTCTTTCGTTGGGGCACAGAGTGACCAGATGGCTTCCCTTTTGTGCCCGGCCATCTGGTCGTACCTTTCCCCTTGGCCATCTGGTCGCACCTATCCCCTCGGCCATCTGGTCGCACCTATCCCCTCGGCCATCTGGTCGCACCTATCCCCTCGGCCATCTGGTCGCACCTATCCCTTCGGCCATCTAGTCGCAATCAATGCTTCCCTATGGGGTGAGCAGATGGCCGAACTTCTCTGGAAGTCCAGATGAGGTGCCATTTGCCTCCCCGATCCCTGCGAGGGCTCCAGGAGGTCGTGCACTTTCGCGCCTTGGGTCCCCTCTGTCACCTCGTGTGCACAGATTACAAGAAAGGGGGGTAATTTTCCTCCAGATTACTAGGAAGTGGGTCAGTCAGACCTCCATGAGGTCCGGCGATTCTGAAACAGTGGAAGGCAGAACCCGGGCCCGCCCGCCGGGGCCCCCAGGGGCCCGGGTAAGCACCTGCCTCTCAGCCCCTTCCCAATGGTCCTATTTCTCTGAGTTTGCTTAGCCAGACCTCTGTGAGGTACGGCAATGCTGAGACGGGGGAAGGAAGCACCCGGGCCCACCTGCTGGGGCCCCCAGGGGCCCAGGTACATGCCTGCCTCTCAGCCCCTTCCTGATGGTCCTTTTTCTCTGAGTTTGCTCGGTCAGACCTCCGTGAGGTCCGGCGATGCTGAGATGAGGTCATGCAGCACCTGGGCCCACCTGTCGGGGCCCCCAGGGGCCCAGGTCTGTGCCTGTCTCTCAGTCCCTTCCCGATGGGCCTTTCCTCTGAGCCTGCTCACCCCGAGAGCAGGCAGGGATGCATAGCCAGCATCCCCCGTGCAGAGCGGCCTGCCAGGGGTTGGCCCCGGCAGTACACCGATCGATTGGGCACTCTCAGTCCATTTAGGGATGGACTGCTTGGCCAGCCTTTGCTGTTGTTTCAAGCAAATAGCTTCCACCCCGCATGGACCATCTGACTCAAGAGAGGGCCTTCCGCCTGGTGGTAGGCCCCTTTACCCTACCCAGCAGGGCGTAGGCTAAGTGGACCCGGCAGCTCGTGCACCCCAGTGGTCTGACCCGAGCGGAAGGGGTCGGGTGGCGCCAGGCCCTCGGATGCTGCCCAACAGGTCTAAAGGCCCCACGCGCCACGCCGTCACTCCACTCTGCCCAGCACATTTCCACAGTAGCTCGGAACGACCGGTCCGAGGGGTGCTGCTGCCGCCGGGCTCCAGCACCCCTGCGTCTTCACTCAGGCAGCACCTCAGCCTGCCTCTCCCTCCCGGAGGAGATGGCTGGGCCTGCCGGTGCCCATGGAACCGCACCTCTCCACACCCCTCCAGCGTGCCCTCCCGCCCAGGCGAGCGGACTCCTTCCCCTGGCAGGCTCCCGAGAGATGGAGGGGTGCATCAAGGTTGCCGGTCAGGGAGATGGGCACGCGGCTCCCACCCCATCATCAGGTGCGGCTACCTGGCTGAAGCTGCCAGTAGCATATGCTTGTCTCAAAGATTAAGCCATGCACGTGTAAGTACACACGGCCGGTACAGTGAAACTGTGAATGGCTCATTAAATCAGTTATGGTTCCTTTGATCGCTCCATTGTAATTGGATAACTGTGGTAATTCTAGAGCTAATACATGCCGATGAGCGCTGATCTCCCGGATTGCGGAGAGTAGGCGGCTGCCTGACCCCACTTACATCCTTTTGTGACGCCCCTGAGGTGGTTAACTCGATTTCTGAGCACTGTGGGAGACCACTATTTTAAACCTTTGTTGTATTTTAAATGTTGTAAAGTGAATCACGATTTTATAAACATTTGAATCTGCCATTTGTTATGTTTTAAAAATGAAATACGATTTTTTTAACATTTAACTTTGCTATTTGCACTTACACAGTACCTTTGTGCTCCCGCCTCGTTCCCCGCAGCTGTGTGCTGTTTGAGTGGAGGGCGTGGAGACCGGCACCAGAACGCCCAGGGTGTTGCCGGCAGCGCATGGGGCGGAGCTGATCTTGAGCTCCGCTCAATACTTAAGTCAGGTGGCTTCACTGCACTCTGAGGATTGCGGTGAGTAGGCGGCTGCCTGACCCCACTTACATTCTTTTGTGACGCCCCTGAGGTGGTTAACTCAATTTCTGAGCACTGTGGGAGACCACTATTTTAAACCTTTGTTGTATTTTAAATGTTGTAAAGTGAATCTCGATTTTATAAACATTTGAATCTGCCATTCGTTATGTTTTAAAAATGAAATACGATTTTTTTAACATTTAACTTTGCTATTTGCACTTACACAGTACCTTTGTGCTCCCGCCTCGTTCCCCGCAGCTGTGTGCTGTTTGAGTGGAGGGCGTGGAGACCGGCACCAGAACGCCCAGGGCGTTGCCGGCAGCGCATGGGGCGGAGCTGATCTTGAACTCCGCTCCCTATATATCCCATGTGTCACCGTACGTGCAGCGGGCGAGCGCAGCGGGCGCGCAGATGGCGCACCGAAGGCGCGCCTAAGGCAAGCCCGTCTGCGCCCATCCGCGCCTGTCCCGCGCCCAGCGCTGGTCACTATGCCCAAATCGTTCGGCCAGAACGCCGCAGTTGGTCTAGAGAAAGCCTCTTAGAACTCAGACCCCTTTTAGCCGATAATCACATAAGGTATAATCCAGCGCTAGCTAAGCAACGGTACATATGCCCAAACTGTCAATTCTCCCTCCGTGCACTGCACGGTATACTTATGGGGATGCCATAAAAAGTTGCTCTCCCTCCCCTCTGCCTCGGGTCGTAAAGGCCTGTTTAATCAATTGCCGCTCCTTACCTAAACATGCTAGCGACATTTGGCTTTCTTTTACAACTAATGCCTGGGACCTGATGTTCCTCACCGAAACGTTGTCTAAAGACGTCTCGCACCCGGATATTGCCCTTGCAGTCCCTCCTGACTATCAATTTGTTGGATTGAATAGATCTGGACCTAAAGCTGGGGGGGGAATAGCTATTATTCTTAGATCCCATTGGAAAATAGCTTCAAGAAAATTAGACAATCTGGGACCCATAGAAGCTATGTACTTTAGTATCTCGGAGGCAGATCGGTCGATCTGTGCAGGGGTACTTATCTATAACCCTCCTAGCACCCCTTCTACTCATATGGCTGATCTACTCACTATCTCAGCTGACCTCTCTTTGAAACACCCTCACTTCACGGTCCTGGGGGATTTTAATGTACATGCCGATGACAGTAATTGCGCAAAGGCGTGCTCCCTGTTAGATACTATGGAGGGCATTAATCTCTGCCAGAAAGTCGTGGGCCCTACTCATATGGCCGGTCACACGCTAGATCTTATTTTTTCTAATCTTCCCTGTCTCTCCACATTGACCCCTCTCCCCGTGACCTGGTCGGACCACTTCATTATTCCTTTCAATCTTAGTCTCCCACCTAGGGCAACCTCGGTCTGTAGGATGGAGAGGACGGGAAGAAAGTGGTTTAAAGTAACTCTGGAGGAGTTTGAACCTGCTTTAGCCAAACTTAACTGGCAACCCTCCACTAACATTAATGATGATGTCGCCAATCTGAATCAATGCTTGACTGTGGCCATTGAAAACATCGCCCCCCTCACTGTTCTCTCTTCAGCCAGAACTAAACCTTCTGCCCCCTGGTTCTCCCAGCTGTTGAGGGAAGAAAAAAGTAAATGTAAAAAACTGGAACGCCCTTGGCGTCGTTCCTATGACCCAGCCGCCAAATTATCGTACAGGGTGGCACTGAAAAAGTTTCACAAACTCAAACAAACAACTATGAGGGAGTATTTTTCCGACAAAATCAAATCGGCAGACAACTCGGCCAAGGTACTTTTTCAAGTGGTGAAGGACTTTACTAATCCCGCAGCCCTTCTGCACAAAACAGAACCTTGCCAAGAACTCTGCGATAAACTGTCTAATTATTTTCATGAGAAAATTGCCCTCATCTATGCTTCATTTAAGGTAGCAAGTAACTTAGACATAGCTAGCCTACCTCCCAGTGATCTTACGCCCAAGGCCACTAGGCTTGGGGCGTTCAAACCCATCACCTTAGACACGGCAATGAAGAAACTTCAACTGTGCAAATCAGGCTCACCCTTAGACCTCATGCCTGCTCAAGTCTTCTCCACAGTCGCTCCTGCGATTGCACAGCCCCTTCTATCAATATGGAATTCCTCTCTGGCTTCTGGCCAGTTTCCGGAGACCTGGAAGCAGGCAATTCTTATTCCTCTGCTGAAAAAATCTGATGCAGACCCTGCTGTGCTCAGCAACTACCGTCCAATATCTCTCCTACCTAAACCGGCCAAGGTCTTGGAAAAAATTATGCAAGAACAACTGTCGGACTTTGTTGAAAGCAATAGCCTGCTACACGACTCACAATCCGGCTTTAGGACCGGCTATAGCACGGAGACGGCCCTTCTGGAGGTGGCGGAGACCGTGCGTGAGACTGTGGACAGGGGAGAGGTAGCCATGCTTGTGCTCCTCGACCTGTCCGCAGCCTTTGACACCGTCTCCCACGCCATCCTCCTGAGCAGACTAAGAGAGCTGGGAATCGGTGGCTCCCCCCTTGCCTGGATTTCCTCTTTTCTTACTGATCGCACGCAACAAGTTTGGTGCCAACCTTTTTGGTCTAAGGATAGGAAACCTCTAGGCTGCGGGGTGCCCCAAGGATCTGCCCTCAGCCCCCTTTTTTTTAACATTTACGTTGCACCTCTGGCAAAGGTGATTGAGTCTCTGGGGGTCAGAGTAATATCTTACGCTGACGATACGCAGCTTATTGTCTCCCTCAGAGATAACTCGCTTTCTGGCTCTGAACATTTTAAAATCTGTCTCTCCAATATTGTGGCCTGGATGACCTCCAACACGCTAAAACTTAATACGGATAAGACGGAGGTGCTGTTTTTTAATCAAACTACTCCTTTATCGCCCACCACCTGGTGGCCAAAGGAACTCAACCCTCGATCTATTCCCGTTAAAGTGGCCCGCAATCTTGGAGTCCAATTTGATAATGACTTATCTTTTAAAACACACATCCAGAAAGTCACCTCTGCATGTTTCGGGAAACTTCATATGATAAAAAAAATTCCCCCTTCCTCCCTACGGAAGCACTGAAGACTGTGATACATGCCCTGATCACCTCGCATCTGGACTATGCGAACTGCCTGTTTGTGGGACTACCGGCGTACCTCCTACATAGGCTGCAGATTGTGCAGAATGCCGCTGCTAGGTTGATCTGCAAAGTCCCCTATCGACACTCAATCTCCCCCCATTTAAGGAAATTACATTGGCTCCCGATCACGGCCCGTGTCAAATTTAAGGCCCTGGTCCTAGCTTTCAGGGCCCTCAACGGAAAAGGTCCAAAATACCTGAGACATAGATTAAAACCAGTCCAATCTTCCCTTAATCTCAGGTCTAACCATCGTCGCCTTCTGCTCACCCCTAGATTCCGTTTAGCAAGAAAGGGTGGCAGAGCATTTGCAGTGGTAGTGTCAAAACTCTGGAATTCCCTTCCCATCAGCCTTCGGCTCATCGACATCGAGTCTCAATTCAGGGGCAAACTAAAAACTTTTCTATTCTCGGGTCAATAAATAAATTTTCTCTACCCTTGATCTGCATTCCTCAGCGCCGGGACACCCCCGTTGGGGGTAGCTGTGCGCTTAATAAATGTCTTAATAATAATAATATAATAATAAGACCAATCCGGGCTCGCCTGGCCGCTTTGGTGACTCTAGATAACCTCGGGCCGATCGCACGTCCCCGTGACGGCAATGATACATTCGGATGTATTTCCTATCAACTTTCAATGGTACTTTCTGTTCCTACCATGGTGACCACGGGTAACGGGGAACCAGGCTTTGATTCCGGAGACGGAGCCTGAGAAACGGCTACCACATCCAAGGAAGGCAGCAGGCGCGCAAATGACCCACTCCAGATTCGGGGAGATAGTGATGAAAAATAACAATACAGGACTCTTTCGAGGCCCTGTAATTGGAATGAGTACACTTTAAATCCTTTAATGAGGATCCATTGGAGGGCAAGTCTGGTGCCATCAGCCACGGTAATTCCAGCTCCTATAGTGTATATTAAAGTTGCTGCACTGAAAAAGCTTGTAGTTGGATCTTGGGATCGAGCTGGTGGTCCGCCGCGAGGCGAGCTACCGCCTGAATACTTCAGCTAGGAATAATGGAATAGGACTCAGGTTCTATTTTTTGTTTTTCGGAACTGGGACCATGATTAAGAGGGGCGGCCGGGGGCATTCGTATTGTGCCGCTAGAGGTGAAATTCTTAGACCGGCGCAAGACGAACCAAAGCAAAATCATTTGCCAAGAATCTTTTCATTAATCAAGAACGAAAAGTCGGAGGTTCGAAGATGATCAGATACCATCGTAGTTCCGACCATAAACAATGCCGACTAGCGATCCGTCAGCGTTATTCCCATGACCCGCCGAGCAGCTTCCGGGAAACCAAAGTCTTTGGGTTCCGGGGAGAGTACGGTTGCAAAGCTGAAACTTAAAGAAATTGACGGAAAGGCACCACCAGGAGTGGAGCCTGCGGCTTAATTTGACTCAACACGAGAAACCTCACCCGGACACGGAAAGGATTGACACATTGATAGCTCTTTCTCGATTCTGTAGGTGGTGGTGCATGGCCGTTCTTAGTTGGTGGAGCGATTTGTCTGGTTAATTCCAATAACGAACAAGACTCCTCGATGCTAACTAGTTACGTGACCCCAAGAGGTCGGCGTCCAACTTCTTAGAGGGACAAGTGGCGTTCAGGCACACGAGATCGAGCAATAACAGGTCTATGATGCCCTTAGATGTCCTGGGCTGCATGAGTACTACATTGAACGGATCAGCGTGTGTCTACCCTTCGCCGACAGGTGCGGGTAACCCGCTGAACCCTGTTCATGATAGGGATTGCAATTATTTCCCATTAACGAGGAATTCCCAGTAAGTGTGGGTCTTAAGCTTGCGATGATTAAATCCCTGCCCTTTGTACACACCACCCGTCACTACTACCGATTGGATGGTTTAGAGAGGTCCTTGGATCGGACCCGCTGGGGTCAGCAACGGCCTTTGCGGAGCGCCAAGAAGACTATCAAACTTGACTATCCAGAGGAAGTAAAAGTCGTAACAAGGTTTTCGAAGGTGAACCTGCGGAAGTAATATTAATGGCGGAGCGCCCCGAGCAATCGACGGTGCCAGCCTGAAATCCTCGGCTGCCTCCTGAAAGCACACAATGTAGGAACAGGGCCCGGCCCTGCCCTGGGGCGCCCAAGCCAGCGGAGTGGTCCGCGGCTACAGGGGGGCTCAGGTGAGGACAGGGACTACAAAGGGCCTCTCCCCCACTGGGGGGACCAACTGACATGTGAGGGACCGGGAATGGGGGGCGGCCCCTGTCCCTCTCTGAGACTGAACCCAAGTTCACCCAGCACGACATCCCCTCGGGTGGGGGAAACTGAATGGCAGTGCATCCCTGGGCTGGTACCACCCATCCATCGAAAGGCCCTGGCACAGACTGGGCCCTCCCGTGTCTGAGTCCCGTCCCGACCGGGTTCTGGGTGACCGTGGAGTGCCCCTTCTCCCACGGCAGGGGGGCCTGGAAGAGAAGAGGCAGAGGGCCTGTGAGGGGATCCCGGCTCATCTCGGTGGGAGGCATGCGGGATGAAGAGCCACCTGGCTCTTCCCTTCCGGTGCCTCCGACCCTGACGAGGATGGTGGTGGGCTGATCACCAGTCCGCCGGCATGGCTCATGGCCGCCCGGCGGCAGACGGCTTACATCTGTTGTAGAGGTGGACCAACCAGGTACCCGGTTCAACCTGGTCCTGTGCGGCCGGGCCGAGGGGTTTAAAGACTTGCGTGGTCCCTCCTGGTTATTCTGGGAGGGACCAACGGCCACGGGGCTGCCTGCTCCTGTCGCATTGGCAGCCCCCTTCTTTCCTTGCACATGGGTGAGTTGGTAGGGGAGCTCCCGGGCTGAGCGCCTGGCAATGCTTTTTTTCTCCCTACGGTGCAGTCTGACTCCCAGAAGGGAGGCCTTGAATGGGGCGCCTGGCCAGTCTCACCGCGCGGGCGGCGGCTGGACCTCATCGCCTTCCTCCCACCTCTCCTGCACCCGCAGCTTGGTGAACGTTTTGGAAAAGCTGCCTGTGGCTTTTGGCAGTGGATCACTCAGCTCGCGTGTTGATGAAGAACGCAGCTAGCTGCGAGAATTAGTGTGAATTGCAGGACACATTGATCAGCGACACTTCGAACGCACCTTGCACATGTCTGAGGGACGCTCGATCCGCTGGGGCTGTCACAGGGTTAGCTCCGCTTCCCCTTCGTCCCCCCACAAGGTCATCAGACCCCCCCGACCGCTTGTGGCAGGGTCCCTCGCCAGGTCCTGCTGTGGAGGTATGCCACCAGCGTGCCTGGCCCCCGAGAAAGGGGTCTGGCGGCCGGTCTGCCCTGGGACCCATCCCGGGGCGCCTGGCAGTGTGCCACACGTGACTGTCTGTGGTGTCCCACCGGCTGCCCATGCGCATGCACCTGGGGCACCCATATCCGCGATCGGCTTCCCTGGGAGGGCGAAACCCCTCTAGATCCGATCCAGGGAAAGAGGGCATCATCCCCGGTAACCCCCTTTGACGCTCCATCGTTATTCTTCCGACTACAACCTCAGACCAGACATGGCGACCTGCTGAATTTAAGCATATTACTAAGCGGAGGAAAAGAAACTAACCAGGATTCCCCCAGTAATGGCGAGTGAAGAGAGAAGAGCCACCTCCTGATCCCCACCCAATGGCGGCGCGGGAAATGTGGCGTACGGAAGACCGACCCCCCGGCATTGCTCAGGGGGCCCAAGTCCTTCTGATCGAGGCTCACCCCGCGGATGGTGTTAGGTCGGTAGCGGCCCCGGGCGCACCGGGATCGGGTCTTCTCGGAGTTGGGTTGCTTGGGAATGCAGCCCAAATTGGGTGGTAAACTCCATCTAAGGCTAAATAGGGACGCGAGGAGACCGATAGCCAACAAGTACCGTAAGGGAAAGTTGAAAAAAACTTTGAAGAGAGAGTTCAAGAGGGCGTGAAACCATCGAGAGGTAAACGGGTGGCGTCTGTGCAGTCTGAGGATTCAATGCGGCGGGAAGGTCGGTGGCCCGGGAGTTCCAGAATACCTCTGCGGGACCGGTGCTCAGGCCCTACCCGGCCCCCGCAGGGCTAATTTCCTCCGCGACGGTGCAGCGCAACCCGCTCCGGGACGGCTGGGAAGGCTTCGCGGTGGCAGGTGGCCCTCCGCTCCGGCGGAGGGTGTTACAGGCCCCCTGGCAGCAGCTTCGCCATGTCCGCAAGGAAGAGGGAGATTTAACCACCTCTGCGCCCTCCCTGGGCACCTGTTCCCGGCCGTAACCTCGGGGCGCGCCCAGGCCATTTAAGGGGGAACAGGGCCCCCTGCTCTTGGCGTGACTGTCGACTGTTCTCAGTGCGCCCCGACCGTGTTTCACCGCCGGGCGGGGAGGCCCACGCCGTACGCCAGGGGTCTGCAGTGATGTCGGTTTCCTACCCGACCCGTCTTGAAACACGGACCAAGGAGTCTAACACATGGGCGAGTCGGAGGGCTGAACGAAACCCTGTGGCGCAATGAAGGTGAGGGCCAGCACACGCTGGCTGAGGAGGGATCCCGCTGCGCTTCCAGTGGTGGGCACACCACGGGCCCGTCTTGCTCACTCAGTTGGGGAGGTGGAGCATGAGCGTGCGTGATAGGACCCGAAAGTTGGTGAACTATGCCTGGGCAGGGCGAAGCCAGAGGAAAGTCTGGTGGAGGTCCATAGCGGTCCTGACATGCAAATCGGATCTGGGTATAGGGGCAAAAGACGAATCGAACCATCTAGTAGCTGGTTCCCTTCGAAGTTTTCCTCAGGATAGCTGGCACTTTGAGCCCCCAGTTTTCTCTGGTAAAGCGAATGATTGGAGATCTTGGGGTCAAAACGATCTCAACCTATTCTCAATCTTTAAATGAGTAAGAAGCCTGGCTTGCTGGCATGGAACCAGGCATTGAATGCGAGTGCCTAGTGGGCCTCTTTTGGTAAGCAGAACTGGAGCTGCGTGATGAACCAAATGCCGGGTTAAGGCACCGGATGCCGACGCTCATCAGACCCCAGAAAAGGTGTTGGTTGATATAGGCAGCAGGTCGGTGGCCATGGAAGTCGGAATCCGCTAAGGAGTGTGTAACAACTCACCTGTCAAAACAACTTGCCCTGAAAATGGATGGCGCTGGAGCATCAGGCCCATACCCGGCCATCGCCGGTGCTGAGATCTGTGGGGGCTAAGCCACGATGAGTAGGAGGGCCGCAGCAGTGAGCACAGAAGCTCGGGGCGAGGGCCGGGGTGGCGCCGCTGCAGGTGCAGATCTTGGTGGTAGTAGCAAATATTCAAACAAGAACTTTGAAGGCCGAAGTGCTGAAGGCTTCAATGTGAATAGCAGTTGAACATGGGTCAGTCGGTCCTAAGAGATGGGCGAGCGCCGTTCGGAAGGGATGGGCGATGGCCTCCAATGCCCTTGGCCAATTGACAGGGTGTAGGATTCAGATCCCCGAACCCGGAGTGACGGAGATGGGCGCCCTCACGGCGTCCAATTGCGGTAAAGCAAACGATCCCAGAGAAGCCGGCTGGAGCCCAGGGGAGAGTTTTCTTTTTCTTTGTGAATGGCCGGGAGCCCTGGAATAGGTTCGCCCCGAGAGAGGAGCCCGAGCCTTGGAAAGCGTCGCATTTCTGGGGGTGTCCGATGAGCTCTCGCTGGTCCTTGAATATCCGGGGGAGATGGTGTAAATCTCCCGCCGGTCCGTACCCATATTCGCAGCAGTTCTCCAAGGTAAACAGCCTCTGGCATGTTGGAACAATGTAGGTAAGGGAAGTCGACAAGTCAGATCATTAACTTTGCGATAAGGATTGGCTCGAAGGGCTGGGTCAGTCGGGCTGGGGCACGAAGCGGGCTGTGCGTGCTCTGTGGCTGTACGAGGCACCTCCCTCCAGGGTGGTGGTGACTCTGGACGCAAGCCGGGCCTTTCCTGTGGATTGCCCCAGCTGCGGTGGTCGCCTCTCCTTGTGCCCCCTCCCCAGGGGGGCAGGGCCAGAGTTCTGCCTCGGCCGGTGCCTAGCAGCTGACTTAGAACTGGTGCGGGGAATCTGACTGTTTAATTAAAACAAAGCATTGCAAAGGCCCGAGGCGGATGTTGACGCAATGTGATTTTGGCCCAGTGCTCTGAATGTCAAAGTGTAGCACGGGTAAACTGCGGGAGTAATCATGACTCTCTTAACCTATTATCGGTTGTAGTGGCCTTTACCTCCCAGTGGTCCCGCTGGTAACTGCCTCTGTAGTGCTAGACTCTGCGTAGAGAAGCATATAGAGACAGGCCAAACAAGGTTCCATCATGGTAGCTAGCGTGATAGTGGGAAATGGCGAAGCAAACAAACCCAATTCCAAATGGGGTAGTTCCAGGAGAATAAAAACCCCGTTAAGATGACGTAAGGAGGTGCTGTCTTTCCCAGAAATTATTAACCTCCTCACTGAATTTGACAAACCAGCACCCGCTTCAAACAATGCAACAAGCAACAACGATTCAGATCACGATATACAGTGCTTAATTTGTGCCGGTGCTTTCCGGTGCTTAGCACCGGCACTTATTTCTCAGGGCCGGGTCTACACTCTTGCCTCTAATCAACACGCATTATGGGTATAAATTGGCTGCGCGCTGCTCACAAATCTGCTCACCGAGTAGGGTCCCAGCCTCCCCCGTGAAGAGCTGAGATTGCCAGTGAATGCATGCTGGTAAAATAACTTCAAATTGGATGCAGCTACTTGTGGCCCGCCTTTTTATATGCCACATATTACCGCCAGAAAATCCAACTTCCTTGGTTCCTGCCTCGGCGTAGGTCACTGTCACACCACATTTTTCAATCGTTCATGCGCTACCAATGAACGATTGCAAAATATATGAATAGCCCGCCCTGTCCCTCCTTGGCGAATCTTCAAGTGTGTGCCCACCCCACATTCGGACCAATAAGCATTATTTTTTACCTCGGCCGGCCCGCCCTGAACTGCGCAGCTGCAGGGTTTATCATCGGCCGACGACCAAAGCAAGCAGCATGTTGCGCAGCATGTCTTCTCGCAGATTAATGAAGGCTGTCAGTCCCGGTAAGTGATTACTTTCACTTTGTATCATGATTCTAATAATCGTTATGGTGTATATTTGTCTCAAGCATTCACATGGCTCAATATGCTAAATAATATTTTATAGTGTGGGGCCCATGGCTTCAGCTCTTCCTCCGCAGCTGCTGGCTTTTAACCTTTGCAGCAAAATAAATCTTTTTTAAACTTAAAAGCCACCGCAGCGGAGGAAGAGCTGCAGCCGTGGGCCCCTTACTCTAAAATATTATTATTTAGCATATTGAGCCATGTGAATTCTTTAGATAAATACTTGAACACCCGTTTTTAGTACCTTGCGTTTTTCACTGTGATGAAGTTCATTAGGCTTAAATGATTAAAAATAATTATAGAATCCCGAACACTCGTTCCTACTACCGTTGGTTTTTACTTGATTATGAACCATAAATAAATGCGATTAGATCAATCCTTGTCATAGGATAATAGGAGTGCACAGGGGGATGCAACCACTGTACTTGGAAGCACTATAAAGTACTAATCACAAGAACACAACGACTTTGCGGGTGTTTCGGCGGGACAAAGGCTTTGTGGATGGGCGCCGGCTGTTCTAATATGAACGGCCTACTGGAATACAGTGCCCACATCCTCCTCCCAGGGACTTACAGGACCTCTTGTCCCTAGGTATTTCGTGAAATATCACAGAACAGGATAATGAGCCATATACATATTAAGGTTGTGATTCCAACCCCTTTTTAATACTTAAGAATCCTACAAATCCTTGTCCTCATTGAGTCACAAGTTTATAGTTCAACCATGACTGTACCAAACTGGATGAAATAATATATATACCAGCTTGCACAAAGGGCTATAGAATCTGGGAAGACGCTTTCCGGACCCTTTTGCTTTCTGTACGTTTGCTTTAAAAGTGACAGACCACGTTAACAAAAGCCCTGAAGAAGTCCCAGCTTGGGACGAAACGCGTCGGCTGTACGTTGCATTGAAAAATTGAAAATAAAGATTTCTAGAAAATTACCAACATCTCTTTGAAAAAATTTCTTTTTATAAAATTTTTTTCGTCAATATCATTTGAACCTATTTCTTGTTTCTTGTGGTGCACCTGTGCGGTTGTTTGACTAATCACAGTGATGTTGTGGTAGGACCGAAGACGCCCCCCCCATACCGCCCCCCCACCGCCCCCCCGGGAGCACCCAAATAAACTTTTGGAACTTTTTATAGAAACCGTGATAAACATTTTAGTTTTACAAGTGGTTGTGCGCAGGCTAACAAATTCAATGATCAAGAGAAACAAGAATACCTGAACGTGCCACTCGAGGAAAAATTCACATTCAGGTAGTCTTGTTTTTCTGCCATCAGCTGTGTACCAGTGTTAAGAGTTATATTTGTAAATTCACCCCTAGCCAGGGGAGTGGGACCCATTTTCTATGCTTACTTATGCTAATGTTGAATTTAATTGATTTTAAAAATTTTTGGAGGGTGAGGTAATTTTTCTGGGCGGGGGATCCCTTTGTAGAGTATGAAAGGTATTTTGCCTGTTAGGACAGTGAGGATGAGAACACAGACGGTGGTAGCTCGAATTGATGGCGAGCTTCCTGCAGAGACTTCTAAAAGAGAGCGGGAAACGCTTGCCTTTGAAATGCAGGGACATAGAGGGCCCAGTAGTAAAGGAAAACAAAAGTTATCTCGACATCATGGGGCCACCATTTGGGGACAGAAAAAAAGGAACATTTCGGACATAAAGTGAGCAAACCTAATTTTGCCATTAACTTGCACTCAATTGGAGCAAATAAAGCTGCTTTCTTGATTATACACATTGCACTCCCACCTAAATAGGAAGCTCTGATCCATAATATCTAAGCCCTTCATTTTGACATCTTAAGTGCAGCGATTTTTCCTCCTCTTTTCACTGTACTTTCCCATTGCAGACGCCCCTTCAAGGGTCGGGCTGGCCTATGGGGCAATCAGGTCGTGCCTGATGGACTGATGTGCATGGGCCAATTTTTTGGCTCTTTGTGGGCCTGTTTTATGGTCTGGTGAGCCTGTTATTTTCAAGCCCAGTCCAATCCTGCCCCCTTTGCCTGCACAGATCCATTCAACGAAGTGTTGGTATTTAAAAAGCAGTTATAAAATTAAACATCAAGTATTACCTCTAGTAAGTTAATCTACCTAATGAACAAGTCAGTGTAAGCAAAAATCGACTAGTTGGTGTACTAAAGCATGTTTAAGCTGTTAGCACCGAGTGTGCATCTCAATGGTCCCTCAATAGGGAGTCTGATGGTGTTCGTGATAGTCACAGGTGGGCAATGGATGCAAACTTCACACTCAAAATTGAACATGTTGTACTTAGCTCAGTTCACAAAGTATGATGACTTTACCAACTGAGCCTTACTTCGTTTGAGGAACTTTTCCGTGTAAAAAAAAGTTTTGGGAGAGAATTTTCAAGTTAAAAGTGGGATTTTGTAGGCCAAATTTAATAGACAACTGTGTATACTTTGGGCCAGTAACTAAAATGTTCAAAGTTTTAAAAACAATGTAACGTAGTTATGGAGGAAAACCTTTGTGTTCTTGCACACAAAGAAATACCTTGTCAGTAATGGGGGCGAAGTGAGCTTCAGATTGTCACACAATCATGCTGGGATATCATGTTAATTATTATATGAGAAGCTGGCATGAGGGGGGCTTAAGTGCCGGTGGAAAGGTAGACGAATGCGGATTGTGAGGGGTATCAATGCCCCACTCTGCATCTCCAGCAGATACCCCATTGGCGAGATTCAACTAGGACTTGAAATGCGTAGCCTGTTCTTGTGACTCTCACTAGTTCAGTCTGCAAATATGGGTCAGCCCGGTCCCTGCTGCAGAGGGCGTGTCTCCGCTGGTGTTCAACCGTGTTCATACACACTGTGTTACCTTCTGAAGTGTGGTGCTCTTGATATGGATGGTGGAGTGTGGTGCTCTTGATATGGACCCCACTCCTGATCTGCAGGCCTCTATTACTGAATGGGAGTCCTCTGTAGTCTCTTAGGTGAAGATTCTGGCTGTGATGCTCACCTCTCTGTGGAATCTGATATTGACTTTGATACTCTCCATGCCTGAAGGCCTTTCATAGAGACTGTTTGTGATGATACCGTCATACTCTGCAGGGACTCTGATAGGGACTGTGAGCCCGATTCACAGAATGAACTTAAGACAAAATCCTAAACTTACTACAATTTGGTATTCACAGAATGCACTTACTACAATTTGGTATTCACAGAATGCACTTAGTACTTTCGGGATTCACAGAATAAACTTACTACTTTCGGGATTCACAGAATAAACTTACTACTTTCGGGATTCACAGATTTGATTTAAGCCTACTAACTTTACGTCCGCCGCCGGGGAGTAATTTACGGCCCGTAATCGTAATTTACGCCATTGTGGCGTATATTACGATTACGGGGCGTATGTTACGATTACGGGGCGTATGTTACGATTACGGGGCGTATGTTACGATTACGGGGCGTATATTACGATTGCGGGGCGTATTTTATGATTTTTGGCCGTTGGGCATGTTAGCCAAGGGGAAACACCTGGCCAAGGTCCACCCATCTCCCAACAAGGATCAGCTGACACACAGCAGCCAATCCCTGGCCTGCTGCATGTATGAAAGCAGAGCAAACACTAACAATCCCTTTTCAGGATGTCACTGAACGTGTTTGTAGCACTACCCCTTGCCATGCGGCAAAACTACTTGCGGAGGAGGAGGAGAGCAGAGAGGATCTACAGGCAGAGGGTCAACATATTTGGAATGTCTAGCCAGGATGTAAAGGCCAGGTACCGTTTCCCACCTGAAGTCATCTTGGATATGATATGTGAGTGGGAGCAGGAACTTGACTCTGTGACCTGCTGCTCACAAGCAATACCAGCATACCTCAAGATCCTTTCTGCCCTCCACTTCTTTGCTACTGGGTCCTTCCAAAGGGTCACCAGTGACCATGTGGGCATTTCCCAGGCGAGCCAGTCGCGGTGCCTGCATCAGGTACTGAGATGCATCACTGATAGAGCCCCCAACTACATCAAAATGCCATATACTTTGGCCATAAGACAAAGTGCAGCAAGAGATTTTTATCTCCCTGCACAATTCCCACGTGTGCTGGGTGCAATTGATTGCACCCATGTGGCCCTTCAGCCACCCCGCCACATTGCACACATCTTCTGCAACAGACACAGATGGTATTCCATCAATGTTCAAGCAGTCTGTGATGCCAGTGGAAGGTTCATCAATGTGCATGCAGTGTTCCCAGGCAGTACACATGACAGCTTCATATTCCGCATGTCACCTCTTGCTCGGCGTATGGCTGCTGGAGAATTTGGTAACATGTGGCTACTGGGTAAGTACCAACCAATGAAAATGAGTGATATGCGTCATTGAAATGTCTGAATGCCCCCAATAGTAATGATTGTACAATAAGATACATGGCCCAACAGACACTGCATGTATGAACGTATAGATCATGTCCTGTGAAAGTCAAAGAGTGAAATGTTAACAACTGCCCTTTATTCCCTCCTCAGGCGACGCTGGGTATGCACTCTCTCCACATCTCCTCACCCCTTACAGGCGTGCTAACACTGTACCTCAGCGTAGGTACAATAGGGCACACATACGTACTCGAGCCATCATCGAGCGCACTTTTGGACTGTTGAAGTCGCGATTCCGATGTCTCGACCGTACAGGGGGTGTGCTTCTGTACTCCCCAGTAGTCGTGTGCAAGATCATACTAGCCTGTTGTGTTTTGCACAACATTGCTGTAAAGCACGGCTTACACATGCCTCTTGAACCTCGACTAGCTCTGAATGTGGGAGACCGGGCTATTGCACATGACCGACGTCAGGGCATGCAAGTCCGTGATCAGCTTGTTGCCACGTATTTTGCATGAGCAACCTGTAGTGTCACGGCCAACATGTGGTTTGCTGTCTGTTGTCAATGATGAAATGTGGACAGACACAACAGTGTCCATAAATGCCACCCTGAGACGACTTTGCAAACCACACTAACTGCATGCAAATCACAGCTGCTGACAGAAGTCAAAAGGTGGATTGTGCCTCAGGTCATGTGCCCATGTCAGCAAGCAGCGTAGTGGACAGCCCTAAAACAAACTATTCACGCTGATGGCAAACAATACATGTCCTGACAGACATACCTGGACCTCATAAGGATGGGTCACCAATTCACAAAAGGTTTCATACTCAGGCCTATGCCCACTACAGATTTGACTCCCCCACAAACGATGGGCACAGAATGTGAGTGATGATGTCATGGGAGATTCATGCACCATGGGTCAGATTCACAATAACAGTTGCATCTCTGCCTATCAGCAGGGATGCCCCAGTAATTGTGCCTCACAGCAGACATCCCTTGCGCCATAGTGGATGTGCCGCATTTACAAAGCTGTGCGCTGTGGGCCAAGTATAGACAGAAGCGTGAAGCATATGCTGTGGTGAAGCACCACTGGAGTTGGGTCGCAAGCGCAATGCAGCTCCAGCAAGGCAAGCGGCGAGCCGATGCCTAACATGCAGCATCAATTCTTAGGCCTCCTACAAGCAGGCGCAGGGTTGTGACGCAGCATGGCCATGAAAATGACTGAGTGTAAAGTTGTAAATTTCACCCTGCCACTGTTCGGAGGTGTTTGTGTGCTGGAAGGCCCCCCCTGAGCAGGAATGCACAACTGCGGTCCAGGGCCTTACAATATGACACATTTCACAGATGCGTCATGTTGAAGATACCCCACAGCATGGAGGTGGCGTAGCGCTGCTGCGCCACCAAAGTTACACTACTGTGGCGCAATTGGTGCACACAGGGCTCGTATAGCTGCCCCCATATGTATCTGACATATCCACACCAATGTTACATAACACATCATTCAACTCTGATACTGAGTACTCAATATGAACTACATGTCCCATGATGCAAAGTATGAGATTAGGAAAGTGGGATGGATGTTCTCAGCCCCCTACCCCCTGTCACTGCATAAATGACTTGAAATGACCTGTTCCCCCTTTTCATACATATTCATTAAACACACCTGCATTGTCATTTCACTTTCCCCTACATCAGATCAACAGGATGGCAGTGGATTTGTTTACTGAATATGGATGGTCCAGGATGAATACAAAATGGCTGCAATATACTTCCTGTGATGTATTTCCTGTCTCCCACTACCTGTATAACATTTCCTGTATGATATAATGTGTTCCGGGTCATTTTCGTAATTTACGGCACGAAATCGTAGTTTCCGGTGCCGCATCGTAATGCGCGTGCGCGTAAACTACGACCCGGAACCGGAAACTACGATTTCGGGCCGTAAATTACGAAAATAAACTAGAACACATAATTTCATACAGGCAAGGCAATACATGAAGTGGGAGACAGGAAATACATCACAGGAAGTAGTTGGCAGCCATTTTGTGGTCATTCTGAGTCATCCTCTATCACTGATCAGATCCTCAGGCATCCTGCTGCTGTCATCTGACCTAATTCCCTATAATGGCTGAGGAATATGAGGAGAGAGCCCCCCCTTTCACAGACAGGGAATTGGACATCTTGGTGGAGGGAGTGCTGGATAAATTCCCTCAGCTATATGGGGACCCTGAGCACCAGCTGAGCACTGCAGCCCGGGGCAGGCTATGGGCCAACATCGCCGAGCGCTGCAGTGCAGTGGGAGTGACCAGGAGGAGGCCTATGGCGTGCCGCAAACGCTGGGAGGACCTGAAGCGGTGGGCCCGTACCAAGGCTACCGAGCTGGCTGGCCTGTCCTCCCAGCACCATGTACATCGTCCTCGCCTGTCACCACTGTACAGGAGGGTCCTGCGAGCAGCTTGGCCGACCCTCCATGCTCAGCTGGAGGAGCACGAGCAGCATGGACCTAGTAAGTGCATCATATGCAATATGAGTCTGGGAGTATGATGTGAGTGAAACAGTGCTGTACCATTGTGTGTTCCATGCCTCCATTAGCCAATTGCATGTCCAAGCAGCAGGCACCAGGTTTCAAGAGGCACACTGTACTATACAGGCCAGGGTGCATTTTGGGAGTTGTAGTATTCTCATGACAACTGGGTAAATGAGCCACACTCATGCATCCATATTGAATTCTGCTCTGCCAGCACCACTACAATTGAACCAAGTCAATCATAACAGATGTGTGCATTGGATGAGCGATGGTACAGAGACTGTCCAGTCTGCACATGGCAGGCCATAGGGGATTGGATGTTGTGATTAGCATTGCACCTGTAGCGTTGTGTTCCAATTGAGACAGTTCATCATGTGCTTTGGAGTCATGACAGATTTTGAGATCCTTGCATCACTCACAAGTTTACATAGTTTGGCAAGGTGTGTCCACTGACAGACGTCTCACCCTCAGTGGCCTATATGACTTTCACATGTACAGGTAGCTGTCACAACCGCCCACCACTGTTCAGCGGTGTACTGCACTACCTTGTAAGTCAAGTAAGGCACTATGTGGCACTGGATTGTCCGAAGATGTGTGGGGACATCAAACGGCCAGACACACAATGTAGCTAGAGGAGTACTCCAGACCCCACGTGGATGTGTGACCCACATTTGTCTTGTCCCATACAATGCTACAAAGCAGATGACACTTGTCCAGACGTTAAATAGCTGCTAATCCATATCAATGGCCAATATCTATTATATCTGGACTCTTCATGTTCTCCTCTGGTGGACTTATAGTTGAACTGGCACATGCAGCAATGACACGACACACAGATCACAACAATGCCGAGGTTGAGGTTTGGATAATGCAGTTGCGCAAGCCACAATAATACACATGAGATATCCATGTAAGACTCAATTCAGTATATGACAGTGTGCATACATGTAATGTAAGTGCATGGACAGAATGGGGGTCGGGAGTACACTGCCTCACAGTCCCAGCACGGTTTGTCCCTTTGCATCCTGGTAAATGCAATACACAGTTCAAACTTACTTAGGAATAATCTGGAGCCATACACCATTTTTGCAGCTGACTTTGCTGTATATCTCTAGACACGTGTTCCTGGAATGAGCGCTTCATCAGTAGAGAGCTGCAGTTTCAGAGAGCAAAGTAAATCATCTGGGTTTGCTGTGTGCCTGTCAATCAATCAATCAAACTGTGAGTGTTACTGTGATCTGAGAGGAACTTGGCAGCATTTCCTGCAAACACAGAAGATTCAGGAGTAAGTTAGTACTGTAAACAGCATTTACCCGGATGCAAAGGGGCAAACTGTGCTGGGACTGTGAGGCAGTGTGCTCCCAACCACCATTGAGTCCATAAGGACTGATGGGCAGATCAACAAGGCACCTGCGCCTCTGTGCACCGCCATAGGGTCACTTTAGTGACGCAGCGGCGGAGCACACAAAGCGCCATGCTGCAGGATTACTACAACGTGACGCATACGGTGCAGGATCGCATCCTAAAAGTGGCTGATTGAAACTACAAGATTTCACTCAGTTACTATTATGGCCAAGCAGATTGAAATCTACGCACCCGCTTGAAGCAGGTGTAAGGATTGCCGCAGCATGTCAGCACTCCAGCAAAGCCCGGCTATTCCACCGGGGATGCATCACACATCTGCCACCCAAGCGCTACGCCGTGCCGCTTTGTACATGCGGGCCATCGGGGGTGAGGCACGGGTGGGCTGATGGGTAGCAACTCATCAGACACACCTCTGCTGATTAGCGAGATGTGCCAGTAGTTGTAAATCGGCCCCTGATAACTATACAGTGTGATCAGAGGCAAACAAATTCGGACCTAGGCTATTCAATGTATGTGTAGCGTCATGCATGGAACAACCACCACATCAGGATTTTGCTTACACTTCTGCAGGCATGGCTGGTGAGACAGGAGATCCGCAGGAAAAAGTCCGGAGAAAGAGACCATCAGTTCGGCGGCGGCTAAACCCTCTTTCCACCAGCGATGAGGGAGAGGAGGAGGAAGAGGAGGGGCCCTCAACATCTGCAGGCCAGGGGGTTTCACCCACCCGGGATGAAGAAGAACATGACACTGGTACTATGTCCCGGGTGGAGGCTGTAGACATTGAAGGGGGGGGTGAAGAACCGGACAACTCCGACCATGATGTGGGAGATGGCCACTCAGCCACACATACCTCACCAGTGGGTCAAGAAGAGGTGTACCCGGGGCAGGCTAATGTTCAACCTGGGCCTGCCATCAGCCCCTCCCTACCTCTAGCGTCCCCCATGCTATCGGGGGCTCCAGCTCAATCCCCTGATACCTGTCCCCCTCCTCATAGCCGCCGAGCCATACCCATCCGCTCCGGACCTGAGGCACCACAGCCCTTCTGTGTCCCCCCCCCCCCCCGTGCCGGTGCAGTTCCTCCCATGGCTGTGCCAGGGGACTTGAGTTGGATGGTCGAGGGTGAATCGGACATGTCCGCTCGCATCTTGCTACAGGTGTGTCTGGAGATACGCTCGATGCAAGCGCACATAGTCCGATCATTGGACAACCTCACCACCCAAGTCCAGTCCCTGAACACAGCCATTATGTCTTTCATCTCCCAAGTGCCTTCCCATACCACCGTCAATGTGTCCCCCTGTCCGTTGCCCCACACTGTTTCCCCCCATACTCCTCGTTTGTCACGTTCCCGTGTGGTGCCTGGTCCTGCATCAGCCAGCCGTGTGGATGTGTCCGACCCAGAGGATCTAGACATTGTGGTCCTGGAGGATGACCAGAAAGACACTTGACTGTTGGACGGAGACATTGTTTCGGACGGACATTTATTTTTCCCCTTGTGAATAGACTGGTTCCCATGACGCTACCTGACGTATTATATTTGTTTTGCCCCACCCAAATCCAAGTTCCATTCTCCTTCTGCATTAAGATCATCATTTGTTTTCCTTTCTCCCTTCCAAACGGACTGTTTGTTTGTGTTCCTACATAAATAACTTGCAGAATTAGACTTTGTCTGACTAGTTTGACTTCATTTTGAATGTCTATCCCCAAATATAGACACATATTTAGTAAGTCACATTCTATGCACATGACAACGTGTTGCCATGATGTGTTACACTTGTACCTGTCACACACACACACACATGCCTACATTGTCAGAAGGGACATGGTACACAACAGGATATTACTTTGGTAGATATTTATTGTACAAATACTCCTAAGGAGCCCAAAACAAATTGGCCATGTCAATGGCGGTCATGTTTGCGTTTCCGCAATAGTGGGGGGGAGGAACGCGGTGAGGGGGGAGGTTGAGGTTGTCGCCTTCGTGTCTGTGGGTGTTGTCCAGGCTGATCAAGAGGTGCAGGTGCCAATGGTGTCTGCACATTAGGTGTCTGTGGCTGGAAAAGGGCTGGTTGTTCAGGTGGTTGAAGTGACTGTGCAGAGGTTGGTGGTGTTTGGGCAGGTAGTGGGGGTGGTGGGAGTGACTGTGCAGAGGTTTTTGGTGTTTGGGCAGGTAGTGGGGGTGGTGGGAGTGACTGTGCAGAGGTTTGTGGTGTTTGGGCAGGTAGTGGGGGTGGTGGGAGTGACTGTGCAGAGGTTTGTGGTGTTTGGGCAGGTAGTGAGGGTGGTGGGAGTGACTGTGCAGAGGTTTGTGGTGTTTGCGCAGGTAGTGGGGGTGGTGGGAGTGACTGTGCAGGGGTTGGTGGTGTTTGGGCAGGTAGTGGGGGTGGTGGGAGTGACTGTGCAGAGGTTTGTGGTGTTTTGGCAGGTGGTGGGGGTGTTGGGAGTGACAGTGCAGGGTGCGGGTGTGCTTGGGTACCTTGGCTGTGGTGCTGTGCAGTTGGTTTTACAGGTGTGGGGATGTGCTGTCCTACAGGCCGACATGATTGTTCCCCTCCCTGCGTTGGCCGTGAAGGTAGACTTTGGATCACTCTCACCATGCCCTCCATCATCTTCATGGCCAAGGCATGGTGTCTTGCACTGTCTTCCCTTTGGATGGATATCTGGTCTCTCATATTTCTTGAGAGTTCCTGCCAAGTGCTATCCATCCTATCCAAAGCTTGGGTCATCCTGTCCATCACCTGAGGGAGTTGGGCCATGTCCTGCAGGGACCCAGAAATGTCGGACAGGGTAGCCCCTATGGCCCGAATGTCCTGCCTCACATCTGCCTGCTGTCGGAAGAAGTCCTGCTCCCACTGGCCACCATCGCCACGTGCAGACCCCCTCTGCTGGTGTCTGCCAGGGATGAGATGAGCAGGTCCAACAACAGGGGGGGGGGGCAGGTAGAAGTCTGTGGGCAGGAGTAGTGTGCCCAGGGGATACCAGGTCCACAACAGGGCTGGTACTTCCCACATTTGTTGGAGACAATGGCTGGGATAAACTGCGTAGGGAAGAGTGGGTAGGGGAACCACCATGTCGGTCACGGACGTGAGGGCTGTGAGTGAGTGATATCTGTGAGTGGATGTGTGGGAGCCGTGGATGGTTTGATGTATGTCGTGTTGTTGATGGTTTGAGAGGAGGCAGACGGGCGTGGCTTGTCAGAGGATGTGAGTCCAGGACGTCAGTATTGTCATCCTCTGAGTCAATAGAAATGTACTCATCATCCTCTAAGTCTACGTCCTCTTGATCTTGGTCATCCTCCTCTTGGGCATGAGTTGCAGCCGACATTGCTGCCTGGAGGATCAGAGGATTCTCCCCTCGGATTGCCCGTCGGCCACCACTGGTTGTCGGGCTGTCTGCCTCTCCCTCAGCATCACCTGAAACACAGAGGTTGCAACTGTATTAGTGATTGTCCAGGTATTACATGTGCTGCAACACTAGGGTTGTATTTACTGCACTTTGCATCAGCAGATGAGGATCATGTGATCATGTTAGGGTACCACCACAAATGGCCGCTCACACCATAGCACTGAGGTGTTGCACGGAGATCTACATGATACTAGCAAACTCACCAGCTCCAGCCCCAACTCTCTGTCCCTTTGCGTTCCCTCCTGGTGTATCCTGCTGCACCTGTCTCATCATAGTTGTAATTGAAATACCTGTAGAGGGTTGAAACAAATTCTCAACGAACTGCCTCAAAAATGACAGACCTGCATATGTGTCACTCCTGGTCTGTATTTCACTTTGTAATCAACAACTGTTGATTCCATGTAGAAGGGGATCTCGATCTCTGTAATGGCTTTGAAATCTAAGCTGTTGACACTCCTCATGCCCGATTTACCTGAGGGACAGGTGCGCGACGGTTTCACAGCTGCAGCCAGGATGTCATGCAACCCCCGGGATGGTGTCCGTTGCAGTCGTCTCATCCTGTCAGCACCTGTGATGAGAAATACAAGTCCATATTTTAGTACAACAGATTGTGGCTATGAGATCAAATTAAATTCTCATTAGCCATTTGTGGAAAATCAAGGACGATGTGCAGCATGTGTAGCTCATTGACTTAACATGTGGGCACCCGCTCACAAGCAGCATTTGCTAGCTTACAGCCATGCAGCACTGACATCAATAAGATGACACATCAACTGACGAACTTGTATGAGAAGGTTACTGATTTCACCCTTACCATTGTGACAGACTTTTTCCATGGGTGTAATGGTGTCTGTTGACAAGTCAGAAAGGAGTTCATGTGTGAGATTTGCAGTTGTCAGGGTCCTGATGTTGCCCATTTGTGCTTCCCTACCCATGAGGTCACACAGCTTATTTTTGAATGAGCAAAGACAGATTACTAATGTCCATCCTTTGAGTGTTCTCTGTTCCCATGCTCCATTTCCAACATCATGGTACAACTTACATGACAACAGATGGTGTCTTGTGCAGCAGACATCCAAACCTCATATTTCATACACTCACCTATACATTTGAATATGTTAGAAGGGAGGCAAGCAGAAGACAACATTTGGTTTAGATCACACATTGCAGATGAGGTGAGTAGCTTTGAATCTTCCCACCTGCAGAGGATTATCCTGTTGCCCTTCAGCCCAATCATTTAGCAGGTGTAACTGCATGAGGATTCACCTTAGCAGCCCCTACACCCATCTCACAGGTACACAACTGGCACCAGTGTGTGCCTCAGCCATACCAATTTCATGTTGATTTGACCATGTTAATTTTGCTAGGGATTTAGCATATCATTGAATAGCAAGCCTGTTGTGTTGTGGACGTTTCTTATGACACATTGTGCTATTGTATGTCCATCGTGCACACACTTGGCATACATTTTGTGTCAGCATCTCATTTGCCACCAGGGTCTGATTGGCCATGTGTTCAAATGCCCTATGTGAGCATATTGTGATGCAGGATAACAAAGTTGTACAACACATACGGTGGAGGTGAAAGGCACAATTGATAAGCATTCAGCAAGCATGACTTACCGTGGCCCTGCACCGGAGCTGTAGGTGGTCCCTGGACAGATGTCAAGTCCAACCTAGTAGCAGAAGTCAGTGGGCGTCTGGGGTTCTGGGAGGACAACATTGTACCTACAATGATAAGTTTGTTTAGCAACTTTACATTCCTGCTGCCACATGTGATGCATTCAATTTCTGGCACAGGACGGGCACAAGCAGTCATGTTCACCACCGTTGCAGAAGTGTGTCATACATTATGTAATGAGTGATCACACATATAACTTAGATTGGGCCCACTACCTTGATGCTACCTATGTCACAATGACATGCCTACGAATCCATAGGTAAAGTCCACTATCGTGTTTTGTTGATGTCCGGAAATTATCCATTCAATGTACGCAGTACATGATCAGCTGTGTGGACTGTGCTGAATGAAGTATGTATGACAGATTAGAAGTTGGACTGTGTATGCATTGTCAATACTACAGAGACTGGTATCTCACTGTTTGGTCTTCATTTCCGTATCAGAGCAAATGCTATTTCTTGATAAGGTCTACATACACTATTACGATATGGTGTGTACACCCTTTTGACTTGTTGTGGCCCTCGATTACAGGATTGCTTTCCCCGTTCTGGGTTTGTTGGTGTAATACATGTTGGGTACCACATTTACAAAGGTATGATGAGCCTAGACATTTTATCATTTGTCTTTCGCTGTTCACAAATGTCAAATGTTAGAGGTAAATGTCCTTTGACAACTCCAATTGTAATGCAGCAAATGTAGCATAAATGGTTGACTCACATAGCTGGGCACTATTTGTCCCTCTGTCGTCTTCTGACGATATATGCATTTTGACCATCTCCTGTCCACTTTGACTTACCAGTTTGTGTGGTTGACATGCCTTCCTCGGTACGGTGCCGATTCCTCCTATGCGATGCGGTGACCTCTGCTACTGCAGTTGTCTGTGCTCCGGCTGGATGTGTCAATGGGTGAGAAGAGAGAAAAGTTGACAGGTGGGAAATGTGCTTGTGTAACGTTTCGGGGATTAGCCCATATCTTCTGTGTGATAACAGTACTGTGCGGAACTGCTGCAGACGGGGCAGGTAGGAGCAGTGGTGTGTTGGGGATGTAATGGCGTGGCAGAGTGGAAATTGGACTACAGGATATGTGTTGGACATATTTACATCAGTGGATACTCTCACCGTCTGCTTTGTGATTTAGGCTGGCACAGGGTGAATGACTTTTTGGATATTTTGTGGCAGGTTTACGACCCCCTAGAGAAATGATGTACACTGTTGTTGCATCACTTCTGTGACACGACAGTGGTTTACAACAGAAAACACATTTAGGATTATTTGCAACGTGACGCTACTAGGGTGAATCGTCATGTTGTGAGGCCTTGCGCAACGTCAGCTTGGAGGTAGGCAGGGTGTACACTCCTTTGGGATATGCCGCGTCCAAGTGAGTCAGTGTAATCTACGTGATTTCACAGTATCACTTATCAGAGGCCGCTGCGACGCAACCTTACGCCTGCTTGAAGCAGACATAAGGAGTGGCACAGCACGTTAGGTATGGGCATTGCATGGACATTGTTGGAGTTGCAACGCTCTTGCGACACAACTTCAGCAAAGCCCCCCTAGACACCATCAGATTCAACACACATCTCTTTATCCCTGCACCACAGTGCACCACCCTATGTACATGACACATCCGTGTTTGCGCAAGGGTTGAATTGCATGTCACATTGGTACTGGCGCTTCCCTGCTAATGTTTGTCTTTAGCTAATTTATTTATTTAACGTAATTTTAAATTTCCATTTCTCATTGCACATTTTCAGTCAATATGTACAGTTATTGAAATAGCTGGGTTGTGTATGTACGGCATCAGTACTGTGCACAGGTTTTTAATAGGGTGGTGGGTATTAGCCTTTTCTGATACAAAGTTTTCTGGGACTTGTGGTGCTACGTAGTGGGTGACACATGAGTCTCTGACTAACCATAAATATTTATGCATTTTGGACAATTACCATGATCACTATGACAGTGTAACACAGACAATCTCTTCATGCACCTTTGCTTTTCATTCCACTTACCTGGTACCACGTAGCGGACGTCACTAACAGGCAGCCCATGGACCAAGTGGGGGTGTATAGTGGTTAGAATATCCTCCTCCAGTGGGGTGAGCTGGATGCGGGGTCCAGGGCATGCAGCAGGGAGGACTCTCCTCAGTTCTATCCGGGAGTACTTTTCCTTTACTCTCTGCTTTTCGTCCTGCCACTTTTTTTTGATGTCTTGTACAGTTCGCCTCTCCACGCCCAGGGCTGAGACAGCAGTGGCTATCTGCTGCCATAGTTGTTGCTTCTGTGCACCACTGGTGCAATATGGTGGTAGCCCATATAGGCGCTTGTGGTGCCTTACGATGTATTCCACGAGCATGGTGGTCTCCTCAGCTGTGAAATTTCTTTTCCTGCGCATCTCCATGGTCTCTGGCACTGGAAGCTTTGTCGTAAGTATCTCTGTGGCCAAACCTGTTCCTTCACTGTGTGCTGCTTTTATGTGTGTTGTGGTACTGGTCAATTAGGTTAATTGGCTTTAGCTGGAGTGTGGTGGGGGATGGTAGGCAGTGGCAGCATACACCATGGCAAAATGGAGCTGTTGGCTGGGATTGGCTGCTGTGTGTCAGCTGATCCTTGTTGGGGGATGGGTGGACCTTGGCCAGGTGTTTCCCCTTGGCTAATGCCCAACGGCCAAAAATCGTAAAATACGCCCCGCAATCGTAAAATACGCCCCGTAATCGTAACATACGCCCCGTAATCGTAATATACGCCCCGGAATCGTAATATACGCCACAATGGCGTACATTACGATTACGGGCCGTAAATTACTCCCCGGCGGCGGACGTAAAGTTAGTAGTCTTAAATCAAATCTGTGAATCCCGAAAGTAGTAAGTTTATTCTGTGAATCCCGAAAGTAGTAAGTTTATTCTGTGAATCCCGAAAGTACTAAGTGCATTCTGTGAATACCAAATTGTAGTAAGTGCATTCTGTGAATACCAAATTGTAGTAAGTTTAGGATTTTGTCTTAAGTTCATTCTGTGAATCGGGCCCCTGTGATCGCATACCAGCCTGCTGTAGTTCAGTTCCATGACCATCCTCATGTAAGGGGTGCAGGTATGGACTCCCAGACTCTTCTACTGTGAGGTGCACCCACCATAGCATGGAGGATGTCTGATAGTAAGTAGCAAAACACTGTACTTCACAGCACAGCAACACCCTTAAACCGATGATCTCTAAATAGTGTGAAATTCCTTTAGGACTGTTGAACATATTTAACAGATTAGTACCTTTAGCTTGCAACCACCTGTTGGCTGCCTTCAGAATATTTCATTTTATAATTTCTGTTGAAATCAATTAAATTGAAGAGGTGTGCATTTTGCTGTGAAAATGATGAATATAATTACACAATTTCCATTATCCTCATCTTGGCTGTCTCATGGATAGATTGCTCTCACAAATGATCATTTTCTACAGCATGTAAAATAAAAACTAGACCTTAGAGGAGCTTGCACAAAACATGTAAAACAACCCTTTAAAGTTTGCTCAAGGCTACCTCTTCCCTTTATAGAGTGTGCATATCACCTTCACTTGAGAGGCTTGGAATGCCACAATACCTGCAACGAGCACACATTTGAATGGTACGCATTTGTGGTGTATGTATTGAGTTCTGAATCTTATATAGTTTTGATATTCTTTTGATCATTACTGACTCTGAGAGAGTGACAGTGACAGACATGTGCTCCAGGCTGAAGTGGCACTTGAACTTGAAGGGGCAAGTGATAGAGGCCTATTTGTCATACTTGCACTGGTGACCTTTGCAGCATTGTAATGCAACTGATGGCTTCTCCACTTGTTAGATGCCATAGGGGGGCTGTCAATACACTGTTGGCTGTCTTTATAGATTTCATCTGTATTTCTCAAGGAGAGTAGGTCTCAATACAGTCTGTTTTTTAACTCTGTGTCTATTCTGTGAGAAGTATTTGTGTGTTTGTGTGAGTTGGATGACATTATAAGTTGCCTCTTCCAGATTTCATACCATGCTCAATCGGCATGCTTTTAAGCAAAGCTTTAAGCCGTGTTCCACAGCTAGTTAGAAGAGTAATCTAGATACTTTCTGTTCACATTCTTTGCCTTTTATTTCAAGAAATGTTTTGCTGGGTCTGGTTCATCAGTTAGCTAATATATCCACTCCAGAAATCTGTGTTTGATCTGTCATAAATTTAAATAATGGTGTGGCACCCGGTCTTACATCTTTCTGAGGTCGATAAAATTAGTGCCATTGAGTTGGATAACAATATTTTTAATTTGGTTTTAAGGCCCCCTCTGGTGAGTATGTGCTTTATAAACATACATGGTGTGATAAGGACACAAATGTATTTTAATCTTTTGTTTTTCACTTTCTTTGCAATATTACATTGACAGTATTCCCTCTGCCTCACCTTCACTCAGTAATTTTCATATTTGTGTCCATTACCATGACCTCCTTTCTTTCCTTTGTCCCGCCTATTGCCTTTCCTTTTTCTCTTCCTCAGCACCTTCAGCCACACCTTCATTCCTCTTTCCATTCTTGCTTCCCTACACCCTCATTCATTCCCCAACCCTTGGTGCATTTCTTCCTTCTTCCTCCATTCGTTCCTTACTTGCTTTTTTTCCTTCTCCTTCCTTCATCCCTTCTTTAATTTCTTACTCTCTATCCTCAACCCTTTCTTCTGCTTTTCTTCCTCCTTTCCTTTCTTTTGATTCATCCATCACACATGATTCATTTCCTTTCTCCCTCTGTCCCTTCATTTCTTTCTTTCACATTCTTTTCTTATTCCCTTCTTCGGTCATCCATTACTTATTTATTTCCTCCCACCAGTACTCCCTTTCCTGCCTGCATTGTTGCTGCTTTCTGTGATATATTCCTTCCTTCATCCCTTCCTATCTTTTAAACAGCACAGTACAAGCACATTCTCTTTAGTTTGTAAAGCTGCCTCAGGTACTCAAATGACCTTTCCTAAAGCTGCATTTTGAGATGTACAAACATTCCCTAATTTGAGTTCACTTTTAAGTTATTGTCATAGGCGTTCCATGTTTTAGATTGTTATGTTACATTGATTTGTATAGTGCACTAATGACCCGGGAGAGTATCCACGCATTTGGGCAGGTATGTAGATGTGAGGCGCCAAGATGCTTATGTGAAGAGCCAGGCCTTCAGCTTCTTGTGGAACTGAAGGAGTGAGGAAGCGACTCTGACATGTTGAGGCTTGTGGATGTGGGTAGACTGTAGAGTCAATAAAGGAAGTGGGTGAGGCCACAGGACGAAGTGGGCGGGCTGGGGAAGTGGGCCTGTCCTCCTAAAAAAATTAGAGCACCTGCACTTAATATTTTACAAATTAAGCACTGACGATATAGGCCTTAGTTCACCCTCCGCAGCAGAAGAAGACACAACAGTAGACCTTAGCGAATCCATCGAGTTTTTGGCCTCCTCAGCCAAGAATGACCTTGGTACAACAAACTTTGAAAATCTTCCCGATCTGTACGAGGTCAGCAAAGATGTAATAACAAAGAAAAGTGACTGCACAAAAAAAAGTAACTTATTGGAAATACCCAAACGAAAAATATAAATGTGACTTGTGTGCAGGCATATTTGGAACTTTTAAAGAACTGAGAAAACATGTCTCGAACAAGCACAAAGGCTTCTATCTTAAAAAGTACTGCTGAAAATGTGACAAAGAAACCGAATACCACAATATTGAATGCCATAATGCCAAATGTAAAGGAAGACCTCATAAAAGAGAGCTGCCATTCCTGTGCAGCTTCTGTGACCTCAGATTTGGATAAAAAATTGGTGTTTCTCAACATGCTCGGCATGCGCAGCCAAGAGCGCAAAATGAGGCTAGACTAGCAGCTCTAGCAAGCAGCAAGACGTCAAATTTATGGTCACAGGAAGAAATACTGCTACTAGCAGTATTGGAAAAATTATATGAAAATTAGAGGAATATTAATGCGCTGATGGTTCCACATTTTGACCATTAAAACGAAAACAAATTGCAGAAAAAAGAAGAGATAGAAGAGATAAAAGCAAAAAAATCCGCAAAAGATGTACTGCAAGCATCAAATGTTTCTGAAAATGACTCTTGTGATGAACCAGAGATTACAGTGGAAGTAACAACAGAAAAGCGCAGATACTTTATCTATTGCAAACGTGCGCAAGAAATTAAGAACTTTGATGAGCTGGAAGATAGAATCACAGAAATCGAGAAGTACACCCAAAACGTAGAGGAACACGATGCTGCTATGGATCTGATGGATGAGATAGTGGCTTATATCGCAGAGAACACCACTGATATGAGTCCTACACCAGCAAGGGTACCAACAAATGAACCAGCAAGTGAACTCAATAATGAGCCAATGAACTCTGCTCAAGATGAGCACCAGAATGCCTCAGTAGGGAATAAGATAAAAAAAGACAAGAAAGACAGAGGCTTAATCGGATGCACAAGAAAAATTATGCCAAAGCAAAGGGCAGCTCTAAAGAATACCAGGCAATATTTAAAAAAGGCAAAAAGAAAATTGCCAGATTGTCGCTGATGGGGCAGAAGATGCCATTTGCCAAATCAGTGCTGATTAATTTTTTCAATACTACAAAAACATAATTGAGAAAGAAAACAAGAAAAACCCTAAATTCATACCAATTGATCGGATACCAGAGGATTACGAAATTAAAAATTTATGTAAAGAAATAACAGTGCTCGAAATAACTTTTGCCTTCGAGAACTCCGATTTAAAGAAAGCAGTGGGGCCTGATAAGATTGGTCTGAATCACTTGTAAAAAGTGCACAGCAGGCAACCAAGACTGCTGCCCAGAATTTTATCATCTTGGTTGTTGATGAGAAGAGTACCAGAAAGTATCAAAAAGAACCGATCAATTTTGATTCCCAAGAATGTACCGATTAGTGAACTTAAAAAAATCAGTAACTGGCGTCCAATTACCATTGGTACTGCATTCATGAAGGTATTCACAAAAATACTAACTAAAACACTCTAATTTTTTGTTGTATTGAATACGAGACAAAAAGGCTTCATGAAGGTGAAAGGTTATCTCGAGAATCTGACTCTCCTGCAAAATATCATAAAAGGGGCACAAAAAAACAGTCACTTTTTAGCAGTAGTGTTCATAGATATATCAAAAGACTGTGACTCTGTCAGCCATGGTCACATTATACAGAGTCTCGCAAGGCAAAGAGTTCCATCATACATCAGAAACATAATAAAAGACTTGTACACTGACTCAACAACATCTTTCAAGGGAAAGAACAACAAAGCAACTCTTGAAATAACAATGAAATCTGGGGTTAAACAAGGTGACTCTTTATCCCCACTACTATTTAACCCCTTCGCTGCTAGGCCTTTTCCCCTCCTGTGCTAAGCCTTTTTTTGGCGATTTGGGGTAGTGCGCGCTTAGGCCCCTGTAACTTTTTGACCAATAAGATATCCACGCCAAATTTGCGTCCTTTTCTTCCAACATCATGTGGATTCTAAAGGTGCCCAGGGTTTGCGGATTCCCTTGGAGGGATCCCAGAAATTAAGCAAAATACAGTAACATTTTTTTTTTTTTTAGAAAAATGGGAAAAACGGGCTGCAAATGAAAGCCTTTGGGTTTTTTACTGCGAATGTTATCGAAAAAGGGTTTGTGGGGCTGAAATCTCCATTTTCTCAGCTTTTAGAGAATGACAGTCTTTTGTCAGAGAACCAACATTTTTCACACAGTTTTGGCATTTTTTTGGGACATAGCCTATTTTTGCTATTTTTAGAGCTTTCAACCTCCTTCCAGTTAATGGTAGAAATGAGTTTAAAATCAATAATGGATCCTGGAACGCTATACATTTTCAAAACGTAGACAAAATTATGAATTCAGAAAGGGGTCATTTGTCTAAATCCATGAAGGTTTCTTTATAGAAACTAACAGTTACATTTTGGAATATTTGAAAATTTGTTGAAAAAAACAGCCTTTTGTCTCAACGTTTTCACCTGTAACTTCTTGCAATTTTGACAACTCTTTCAAAGCAATATACCGTTACATCCGTTTGACCTTCCTGGTTGTGGGGATATATAGGACTTGTAGTTTCACCAAGAACCCGACGAACCCAGAGCCAAAAACTGAGCAGCAACTTGCAATGGTATTTTATTATTTACCGGGTATAGAGCACTTATTCTTGGAAAATGTATACATCGAAAAATCTGTATGAAAGACACCTATGTATTTCTGAATTGGGTAAAAATGTTAGAGTTTAGAAACAGTATATATTTGTACATTTTCAAAATTGGGAATACTCATACTAGCATGAGAATTATTGGTCATTTTCAAAATGATTTTTTTTTACACAATGTCTTTCATTGGGAAGGGAGAAATGCATGAAAACTCAATAGGTAATAACAGTTGATTAACAAATCTGAATTACCCTAAGTCTCCCAATAAAAACGGTACCTCACTTGTGTGGGTCGGCCTTGTGCCTGCGTCAGGAAACGGCGCAAAATGCAACATGGTCACACCTCAGTTTTGCAGTTAAAAAGTGGACCCTTTTATGGCAAAGTGCCTAGCTGTAGTTTTTGCACCCTAGCTCTGCCGGCACCTAGGGAAAACTAGCAAACCTATACATGTTTGAAAACTAGACACCTAGGGGAATTTAGGATGGGGTGACTCGACTGCCTCCCACCAGGTTCTGTTACCCAGAATGCCTTGCAAACTTAAACAGTTGGGGGAAAAAAGCATTTTCCTCACATTTCTGTGTTGGAAAGTTCTGCAATCTGTGTGGATCAACAAATTTCCACCCACCCAGCGTTCCCCAAAGACTTATGAGAAAAATGGTACCTCACTTGCCTGGGTCTGCCTAGTGCCTGACCCAGGAAATGGTGCAAAACGCAACATGGTCACACCTCAATTTCGCAGTGAAAACTGGCCCTTTTTTGGCAAAGTGCCTACCTGTAGTTTTTGAACCCTAGCTCTGCCGGCACCTATGGAAACCTAGCAAACCAATACATTTTTGAAAACTAGACACCCAGGGTAATTCAGGATGGGGTGACTCAATTGCTTCCCACCAGGTTCTGTTACCCAGAATCCCTTGCAAAGCTAAAAAATTGACAAAAAAAATGCATTTGTCTCACATTTCTGTGGTGGAAAGTTCTGGAATCTGTGTGGATCAACAAATTTCCACCCACCCAGCTTTTCCCCAGGTCTCTTGAAAAAAATGGTACCTCACTTGCCTGGGTCTGCCTAGTGCCTGCGACAGGAAACAGCGCAAAACGCAACGTGGTCGCACCTCAATTTCGCAGTGAAAACTGGCCCTTTTTTGGCAAAGTGCCTACCTTTTGTTTTTTAACCCTAGCTCTGACGGCACCTAGGGAAACCTAGCAAACCTGTACATTTTTTAAAACTAGACACGGAGGGGAATTCAGGATGGGGTAACTCAACTGCCTCCCACCAGGTTCTGTTAACCAGAATCCCTTGCAAACCTAAACAATTGACAAAAAAACGCATTTTCCTCACATTTCTGTGGTGGAAAGTTCTGGAATATGCGTGGATCAACACATTTTCACCCACCCAGCGTTCCCCCAGGTCTCCCCAAAAAATGGTACCTCATTTGCCTGGGTCTGCCTAGTGCCTGCGACAGGAAACAGCGCAAAACGCAGCGTGGTCGCACCTTAATTTTGCAGTGAAAACTGGCCCTTTTTTGGCAAAGTGCCTACCTTTCGTTTTTGAACCCTAGTTCTGCCAGCACCTAGGGAAACCTATCAAACCTATAAATGTTTTAAAACTAGACACTCCGGGGAATTCAGGATGGGTTGACTCAACTGCCTCCCACCAGGTTCTGTTACCCAGAATCCCTTGCAAAGCTAAAAAAGTGACAAAAAAACACATTTTCCTCACATTGCTGTGGTGGAAAGTTCTGGAATCTGCGTAGATCAACAAATTTCCACCCACCCAGTGTTCCCCCAGGTCTCCCCCAAAAAATGGTACCTCACTTGCCTCGGTCTGCCTAGTGCCTGCGACAGGAAACAGCGCAAAACGCAATGTGGTCGCACCTCAATTTCGCAGTGAAAACTGGCCCTTTTTTGGCAAAGTGCTCACCTTTCGGTTTTGAACCCTAGCTCTGCTGGCACCTAGGGAAACCTAGCAAACCTATACATTTTTGAAAACTAGACACACAGAGGAATTTAGGATGGGGTGACTCACCTGCCTCCCACCAGGTTCTGTTACCCAGAATCCCTTGCAAAACTAACAAATTTACAACAAAAAAAGCATTTTCCTCACATTTCTGTGGTGGAAAGTTCTGGAATATGCGTGGATCAACACATTTTCACCCACCCAGCGTTCCCCCAGGTCTCCCAAAAAAATGGTACCTCATTTGCCTGGGTCTGCCTAGTGCCTGCGACAGGAAACAGCGCAAAACGCAGCGTGGTCGCACCTTAATTTCGCCGTGAAAACTGTCCCTTTTTTGTCAAAGTGCCTACCTTTCGTTTTTGAACCCTAGCTCTGCCGGCACCTAGGGAAACCTAGCAAACCTATACATTTTTGAAAACTAGACACCCAGGGAAATTCAGGATAGGGTGACTCAGCTGCCTCCCACCAGGTTCTGTTACCCAGAATCCCTTGCAAAGCTAAATAAATGACAAAAAAAGGCATTTTCCTCACATTTCTGTGGTGGAATGTTCTGGAATCTGCGTGGATCAACAAATTTCCACCCACCCAGCGTTACCCCAGGTCTCCCCAAAAAAATGGTACCTCACTTGCCTGGGTCTGCCTAGTGCCTGCAACAGGAAACAGCGCAAAACGCAACGGGGTCACACCTCAATTTCACAGTGAAAACTGGCCCTTTTTTGGCAAAGTACCTACCTTTCGTTTTTGAACCCTAGTTCTGCCAGCACCTAGGGAAACCTATCAAACCTATACATTTTTGAAAACTAGACACTCCGGGGAATTCAGGATGGGGTGACTCAACTGCCTCCCACCAGGTTCTGTTACCCAGAATCCCTTGCAAAGCTAAACAATTGACAAAACAAATGCATTTCCTCACATTTCTGTGGTGGAAAGTTCTGGAATCTGCGTGGATCAACACATTTCTACCCACCCAGCGTTCCCCTAGGTCTCCCGATAAAAACAGTACCTCACTTGTGTGGGTAGGATAGTGGCTGCAACAGGAAAAGGCCCAAATCGAACGGTGGAGACTTAAAAATTACCTTTAGCAAAACTACCTTATTTTTTGGGGGGCACCTGAGTTTTTGGCCCGGGGCTCTGCGGCCATCTTTGGAAACTACCAAACCCAAACAGTTGTGAAACCTAGACACCCGGGGGAGTCCAGGGAGGTATGGCATGCGTGGGTTACCCAACGTTTTCCTACTCAGAATTCCCTGCAAACCTTAAAATTAGGTTAAAAAAACACTTTTCCATATATTTTTGCATGGGATCTCTGTGCCGGCACAAATGTCCTACCACCCAGCGTTCCCCTTGTTCTCCCGAGTAAAATGATACCTCACTTGTGTGGGTGGCCCAAAGGCCTGTGACTAGGATGATCCCAAAACAGTAGAATACTCTGTGCTTTATTCAATCCCGAAGGCTACAATTTCTTAAAAATACATTTTTGGCCTGTTCTGCTTTGGCCCACCCACACAAGTGAGGTATCATTTTACTCTGGAGAACAAGGGGAACACTGGGTGGTAGGACATTTGTGCCGGCACGGAGATCCCACGCAAAAATGTATGGAAAAGTGTTTTAACCTAATTTTAAGGTTTACAGTGAATTCTGGGTAGGAAAACGTTGGGGGACCCACACATGCCATACCTCCCTGGACTCCCCTGGGTGTCTAGTTTTCAGAACTGTTTGGGTCTGGTAGTTTCCAAAGATGGCCGCCGAGCCCCTGGCCAAAAACACAGGTGCCCCCCCCCAAAATAAGGTAGTTTTGCTATAGGTAATTTTGAAGTCTCCACTGAACGATTTGGGCCTTTTCCTGTTGCAGCCACTATGCCTACCCAGGCAAGTGAGGTACCATTTTTATCGGAAGACCTGGGGAAACGCTGAGTTGGTGGAAATTTGAGGAACCACGCAGATTCCACAGCTTTAACACACAGAAATGTGAGAAAAAAGCGATTTTGTAGCAAAATATGATGTTTGCAGTGGATTCTGGGCAGGAGAATGATGAGGGACCCATGCAAGCCATACCTCGCTGGAGTCCCCCGGGTGTCTAGTTTCCAGAAATGTGTGGGTTAGGTAGGTTTCCCTAGATGGCCACCGAGCCCCGGGTAAAAAACTCATGGGAACCCCCTTGCAAAACCAAATTGTTTTGACTGAATTAAGTTTTCAGTTCAACAGCGTGAGATTCTTGGGACAATATTGCATGGCAATTGTGACAGACATTTTCAAGTTTGCAGGACATTGAGGATAAAAAAATAACTTTGAATTCACAAGAAAGACATGACCATATACTCCCATGGTTTAACAATAATATCTACATTTAGTAAGTTATATATAGCTGTAATGTACACCTTAAACGGAGTTACTCAAAAGTCAAACATTCCAGCACGGCTACCTATTCCTCAAAGACACACACATACAGGTTGGAATTGGCATGAGGGCGAGTGATGGTTCAGTACATAAAATATTAACTAGAAATTTCAGCGAAATGAAATGTTCTGTCAATAAATAAATGCATAAAAACCGAACGAGTGACTCGCAACTCGTGAGCTGTAAAGCCACGACAAGGCACCAACCGTTTTACAGGCCATTCACGCACCTTTCATACCTGATACACACCAGACCATTGACACCATCTGGAACGAAAAGCAACACATTACAACATTCATAAAAAGGGACAAGGTACACCCTACTGCAGAATGAGAAAAAAGACAAATATTACTGCACAGCCATCTGATCCGCAAGCACACACACATACTGGTTGGATTTGGCACGAGGGCGAGTGATGATTCAGTACATACAATTTTCTTCGCAAGTTATTTCACAAAAATTAAATGCACTGCGAATAATTGAAAGTATGAGAAACTGAACCACTGACTCACAGCTCGTGAGCTGTAAAGCCACGTCAAGGCACCAACCGCTTTACAGGCCATTCATACACCTTTCATACATATGACACATACAAAACATTCACACCGCCAGCCGCGGGCCCATCACATTACAACACTCACACCTGCAGACAGCGCCATTCAAGGGCCCATCACTTTCACACGCCCACATTCCTGACACTGCAACTACACAAAATGATGGACTGCGTGGAGTGTCACTCAACTAGCAGTGTGTGTAGTGACCAACAGAAAGTAACTACTCACACACCGCCAGCCGAGTGCCAGTCCACCCACACCACCATCCAAGCACCAGGCCATGCACACCGCCAGCCAAGCACCACTCCACGCACACCGCCAGCCAAGCATCACTCCACGCACACCGCCAGCCAAGCGTCACTCCACGCACACCGCCAGCCAAGTGCCACTCCACACACGCCGCCAGCCAAGCGCCACTCCACGCACACCGACAGCCTAGCGCCACTCAATGCGCACAGACAGCCAAGCGCCACTCCACACATACCGACAGCCAAGCGCCACTCCACGCACACCGCCAGCCAAGCGCCACTCCAAACACACCGCCAGCCAAGCACCACTCCATGCACACCGACAGCCAAGCACCACTCCACGAACACCGCCAGCCAAGCTTCACTCCACGCACACCGCCAGCCAAGAAACCACTCCACGCACTCCGCCAGCCAAGCACCACTCCACGCACACCACCAGCCAAGCGTCACACCACGCACACCGACAGCCAAGCACCACTCCACGCACACCGACAGCCAAGCACCACTCCACGCACACCGACAGCCAAGCACCACTCGACGCACACCGACATCCAAGCACCACTCCACGCACACCGACAGCCAAGCACACCGACAGCCAAGCGCCACTCCACGCACACCTCCAGCCAAGCGCCACTCCACGCACACCGACAGCCAAGCACCACTCCACGCACACCGCCAGCCAAGCACCACTCCGCCCACACTGCCAGCCAAGCGCCAGCCTATGCACACCGCCATCAAATTTTGAATTTTTTAAACAAAAAAATAAATAATTGCAAATAGATAAAAATCTAGTAACACAAAACCTGTAACTAAATACATTGCACAAATGCCAACCTTAAAAAAGAATACAAATTATTTAAAAAAACACAGACCAGGCAGTACATTTTACCACTCATGGATACTCCCAAAAATTCTTTTGTGTGTGGTAAGCGCTATAGCAAGCAGGCACACACAACCCAGGGTTAGAAGGACACCCAGGACAGTGAAGACGAGTCTCCTTCCGCAAACCTCTTCGCCAACAGACTCTACATCTCCTAGTGGGAAAGTCTTTTGTAGAAGTGGGAGGAATGTAATCAGGAACGTGGTGATCTTTCAATCGAGCCACATCCTCCACCACTCAAAATCTAGGAACACTTACTTGCTCCACAACAAGGCTAGATATCACAGAGTGCTGAAACTGAAGAAATGTCAACTTTGACCCAGGAGAACACTCCTTGAACACAATAAAAGCATTGAAAGTTGCTAAGTAAAAAAAATGGATGGCCAACTTCTTATACCAAACAGAAGTATTGCGAATAGCAGTGTAAGGTTCCAACCTCTGATCTACTCTGTCAACACCACCCATGTGCTTATTGTACTCCAGAATGCACACAGATTTGTGCACTTCAGCAACCTGACCCCAAACTGGCAGAGGTGAAGTACTCTCATCATGGATGGTAGTCAGCATGTACACATCCCTCCTGTCCACAAATTTCACAGCTAGTAGTTCGCCGCAACGTAAGGAACTGCACTGACCCCTCTGAAGTTTCTTGCAAACAAGCTACTTTGGAAAACCTTTGCGGTTAGAGCGGATTGTGCCACATGCAAAAGTGTCCACTTTAAACAATTCCTTAAACAATTGCACAGCAGTATAGAAGTTATCAAGGTACAAATGGTGGCCTCTGTTGAACAGTCTTCTAGCAAGATCCCACACAATTTTCTCTGACACGCCAAAAGTGGACGGACAACCAGGGGGGTCAATAGTGAAATCTCTACCAGTGTACACATGAAAATTAAAAACATACCCTGTCTTACTCTCAGACAACATATACAGTTTAATTCCATAGCGTGCCCGCTTGCTAGGGATGTACTGCCTAAAAACCAAACGACCCTTGAACAAAACCAAAGACTCATCAATAGAAATTTCTTTCCCAGGAATGTAAATCTCTGAAAATCAATCAACAAAGTGATCAAGAACAGGCCAAATCTTAAAAAGACGGTCACAGTCAGGGTGACTACGTGGCAACGCCAAAGAACTATCCACAAAATGCAACATTCGTAGCAAAAGTAAATACCGATCACGAGTCATAACAGCTGGAAATATGGCTGTTGCCATCAAGGGACTGGTAGACCAATATGTAGCCAGGTTCGGCTTCTTTAACAAACCCATCAATAAAGTCAGTCCCAAAAACTTCTTCAGCTCTTGCAGATTTGTGGGAGTCTACCGGGTAGCTCTAGAGTGGGGCCTAAGTTTGTCACTGTTGACCCTCAAAAACTGTTCAGCATACAAATTAGTCTGCTCAACAATCTCACCCAAAAACACATCATCCATAAATAACTGAAAATACTGTATAGGCAAAAAGTTTTACACCACTCTACATCACCGCTAAAGGCAGGCAACACCGGCTGCACCATGTTAGGATCAACCCAGAGTACAACACTTCCAGTAGGAAGACTAGCAGCCTCAGGCTGCAATCCAGATGCCTCTTGCACCATCGGCACAGCAGTGTCCTCCTCTGAAATAGGCCCTTCATCTGCACTGAGAGTACCTTCATCATCCTATGATTCCATGTGGAGAGAAAACTCACTGCCAGAATCTTCCCCTCCCTCCTCTCCCTCAGTGTCAGTGTCATAATCCGGCTCAGAGGAAGATTCAAGAAGCATACCTACCACCTACTGAGCAGTCTTTCTACGGCTAGCCATAATGATTACTAACAAAGGTAACTTGACACACAAGTCAACAACTACAATCACTATGTGAAATAAGCAATGAACAAAATTCACCTTTATCAAAAATAACTACACAGTGCAAAAGAATACTACTCACTTGCCAGAAGGAACTAAACTCACCACCACGTAATCTGCACTGACACAGTATGGATCAACAATATCCCACTAAAAAAGAAAGAGAAAAAAAATAGACATAAGACAATGCAAAACACATCACAAAAATGTTCATGCTCAAAACACTAAATAAATGCCACTAAGACACCACTTACAAAAACAAATTCAAACATTGCAATATTACTCATTTGGAGTACATACAACAAAAATAATTTTCTTACCTACAAAAATGCAACTACACAAAACTGCAGAACAACCAGTGTCAAAACCGCAAACAGGAATCAAAAGCTTTAGACTAGATTTAAAAAGAAGAAAAAAAAACATTAGAATCACATACACAAAAAATACACTAGTCCAACATGCCAAGTTAAGGGGTAGGTGGGCCTAACAGTATAACATCAATAGGGGAGCAACCCTTGCCCTTGAGGCCACCCCCAACAAGACAAAAAAATAAAAAATTCTGGTGTCTACTGGCTTCTGCCCCCCTTGGGAACAGATGGGACTAAACACATACTGCTACTCTGCCACTCAAAGAGGGCAGAAAAGGCCACAATCATCCTCCCATAAAGGAAGGGGAATGACCATGGGGCGGATCCCCAAAATAAAAATAAACCCTAGTGCCCTAGTGGCCCCACAAAAATAAAAACAGCAGAACTGCCCTTCCAGGTGATACCAAAGGGGATATGGACGGAGCGCATGCGCAAATCTAACCCTCACCCCCAGACAACTGATCTTGATTTAATCCACCATCATTGTTTAGCTCACTTCACCAACCCAGTTCAGACATGGCCATATGCAAATCAGACTGACCCTGTACCCTTTGATTGCCCTAAGTTGGCAGACGTGGGTACCTTGCTCACTTTGCCACTGGACTCAAGCTAACCTGGCTGTGAACGGCTGATTGGCCAGTAACCGGTCCCATTATGGTTGTTTTTCTAAAAATTTGACCCCCCCCCCGGGGGCAGCCAAAGGCTTACAAGATGCCCTCTAAAGGGGAGCAACCCTTGTCCAAGTGGTTGCTTCCCAAAACAAAAAAAACATTAGAGCTACTCAAAATAGCCTCCAAAAGGAGAGTGACCCTTGCCCAAGGGGCCACTCCCCTGCTCTTTGCCCCAGTGCATGGTTTTTATAATAAAACATTTATATGCTACTGCCCCCGAAAGGGGAGCGACCCTTGTCCAAGGGGTCGCTCCCAAAAACTAAAAAAAAAACAATAGGGCCACACAAGATAGCCCCCAAAAGGAGAGTGGCCCTTGCCCAAGGGGGCACTCCCCTTTTCTTTGCCCCAGTACATGCGTACTGGGGCAAAGACGTCATTGATGATGCGGGCGGGGGGGCAGGGGGAGGCAGGGGAAGGTCTTCCCCTGCCTTTCCCATAGAAACAAAGATAATCGGGCACCCGCGGGGGGAGCGCTGGGGTTCCCCCCGCGGGTGGGACCCATGATGAGCTGAGCTCGTCATGAGCACCAGAGCACTGTATGCCATGACGAGCTCAGCTCGTCATGAGCATACAAGGGGTTAAGATTGCCATGGATCCTCTGATCTGTGATCTTCAGAAAAACGGGCTTCACATTTGGATCAGATGGTCTTATTGAGCAAATCACCGCTCTCGCCTTTGCCGATGACATCGCAGTACTCAGCAGTACCTGGGAAGGAATGAGTACAAATCTGACAATCATTGAAAAGTTCAGGAAAACTACAGGATTAAAACTTAATGTAAAAAAGTCACATGGATTTTATATCAGTCACCATAAAGATAAAATCCTGATTCACAACTGTAAACCATGGCAGTTTGAATAATAAAATATTGAAAACATTCATCCAGGAGAAAGTGAGAGATACCTCGGATTGAACTTTGATCCACACACTGGTCATACAAGCAACAACAACATTAATGAGGTTCTTGTCATTTGGGCTCAAAAACTTGATAATCTACCACTTAAGCCCACGCGGAAAATAGAAATTTTGTGTCAGTACTTGGTACCTAAACTATCATTCAAATTGGAAATGAAAAGGAAAAGAAGCAAAAACTTTAAATGTTCTGGATCACACATTAAAACATTATGTCAAGAACTTTCTACACCTCCCTGCGTACACATTTGATGGTCTCCTATATTCGAAAAGATCATTTGGGGGCCTCGGTATACCAAAACTATGTACGCAAATTGGTCTCAATAAAGTCAATAGTTTATTGTATCTCAGGGCAGCTCCAGACCTATACATAGCTCATTCGTTCATGTATGCAGGAGAAGATATGCATCAATAATTGATAACATCATCAAAAAACACAAACTCAACATTTTAGACAGTTGGTATCTGAGCTATGATTTGAATTTGTTAGCAACATATGATTGGAGAAAAGAAGAGTTTGAGAAATGGGCAAATCTCCTTGTCCACGGTGATGGTATAAAATACTTAGCAAGTAATCCAACCTCAAACTTCTGGATCAGCAAGCATAACAAAATGAAAGAAAACCAGTGCATAGCTGAGCTGATGTTAAGAGCAAATGTTTTATATACTAGAGAAATCATCACTAGGGGAAGAAATCGTGCATTTGCTACATGTAGGTATTGTACTGATGTTTGTGGAACAATTTCTCATATTTCAGGCACAAGTCCTAAAACTAAGGACTTAAGATAAAAAGACATGACAAAATTGTGGAATTGCTCATTGATAGAGCAAAAAGGTGTGGTTGGGTGGCATATAGGGAACCTCATGTTAAGAATAATCAAGGAGAACTACGAAAACCAGATGTAGTGTTTACCAAAAATGGTACAGCTGTAGTGATTGATGTTCCAATTTGTTATGAAAACTCTCAGAATTCCCTTGATTTAGCGTTTGAGAGTAAAGTGAAATACTATCAGGATCTGTCACAGCAAATCAAAGATCTCACAAAATGCAACACTGTAAAATTTCATGGCTTTATCGTTGGATGTCGTGGTATTTGGCCTCAATGTAATGATGTTGTTCTGGCCGATTTAGGTCTGTAAATGTCATTCCCATTCAAGAAAAATGTTTGCCTGACTACTTTAATGGACACTCTTAAAATGTGCCAAGTATTCATGGACAATTGAGTATCAAGCTTATACTGAGATGTACACTTTCTTGCAGCACACATGTCACCCTTATAAAGCATATTGTTTTAACATATAGGTTTATAGTTGACACAAGATTTAGTATAGATGTGAATTTTATAGATGGGATTTTTTTGTAGATGTGCTTTTTCTAGTTAGATGTGCAATTTGTAGATGTGTCTTTTTTTTATAAATGTGTGCTTATAACAATTTAGATATAGTTGTGTACATCATACTTAATGAAATGTCTTGAATGATGAATAGGTCTCAAATAATCGCATACACATAATTATCACACATTGATTATTGATGTCCTGCTAATCATATTTTAATTTCGCAGGAATGTTCGTAGACAATTTTAAAATTGTTGGAATAGTACTGCAGGGTGTACTATCACTGGCCTATACGTGATCCCAGTTCCAGTGAGGACAGCGTTCAATGTCGCTATCCTGAACCAGGGCCTGCAACCGCATGTGCCCAGCAATGCTCCTCCTAATGGGGAAGCCAACTGGTCTGATTCTAAACTGACCATCTCGTCGTGGAACGTGGCTAAAGTCAACTTTTGCCTCTAAATCAGCCATTGAATTCCTCCGCTTGGCTATTACGAACTTTTTCAATCAGCCACCAAGGCCAGCTTCCACGGAAGACCTTCTGGGGGCCTTTCTATCTTCGTCAAGCACAGGTGTAAAATAACGACCACCCCCATTCTTCGGAACTTGGAAACAGGGCAGACTGTACTAATTACCGGCCTTTCATCTTCAGGCAGGGCCTTCTCCATGCTCCTAATTAACTGCTACCATAATACAGAGAAAACTACAAAATCAATTGCAACAGATCTATTGATAAAACATCTGGAAGATCTTCTATTGGAATTTGCATCCGCGGAGGTACTGTTACTAGGGGACTTCAACATCAAAGACCTGGCAACCAATGCCCTCCAAGTCACTAAAACTGAAGAACAAGAAGCTATGACCACCTTTTTAATTAATCACAACCTTCGCTCTGCTCAGCAAATTACATTGGAACAGAACCCGGACGCTCAATTTCTTCCGACATTTAAGAACATCTTGACTATTGATTATATCTTCCTATCACCACTTCTGGGAAATAAACTATTCAGGATGGAAATCTCCTATCGTTCGGAGAGCGACCATAGTCCCTAAACGTTACCAATGCACCTGCAAATGCCAGTCGCTACCGAATCAATTGAAGTGGGGCACTAAATGCAGGTCGAACTGCACACCTTAGTCAGAAGAATCAAATGGGACTCATCGGGTTCTGCCAAGGTGGGCACTTGGCTTATGGAAGAAACTCCAATCCTCAGGCACAATGCTCCCACAGACTCACATCACTGGTAGGATAACGCTATCGTCAAATTACGAGACCTCCTAACAGGTCCCGTGGCTCAATATAGATCTCACGGGCTACGTCCGAAGCGGACACTTGATCCAGTGTTAGTCACCCAAAGAATAGCATTAAGAAGGGCTGTGCGCTTGCACAAATTGATTGGCACTGCGCACACTGCCAATAACATGGCCTTAATGTGCAAGGCCTTCAAAAAATCGTCATGGGAGGCCAAGAGACTAAAAGAACAGACTGAGTGGCTAAAAATATTCGCCTTGCTAAGGGGAAATAATCTGTCCAAGACTCGCATGAATAAGCTCCGTTCCTCGAACAACTACAGAGGAAACGCGGTTCATGTAGAAGAATGGGCCCTGCATGTGACTCAACTATATTGTTGTGATGCCCCGGACCCTGTGGTGATCGAAATAAGAGACCGTGTCAATTCCCTCCAGACAAAAATCAATGAGCTGACCACTGCAGCCGAGGTCTCCAAGTATCTGAGAGCCATGAAAAATGACGGAGCTCACGGGCCCAACCGCCTTCCAGCCGGGGTATTCAAATGTGCTCTGGAAGAGTGGGGGACATCATTTCTGTTTTGCTTTGGGGCTGGACCCTTGTTTGTGCTGTCACGATCCTGCGCGCAGCTCCTTTAGAAGCGCTATACCTCGCCGGACCCGCTTCGCGGGTCCCGCTTCGTTGTGCTTCTTGATGGCGGGAGTTGGCGAGTGACGGCTCGGGACCCCTAAGACTGCAGTGGGGTGTGTGGAACAATTCCAGGGCTGCAAGCAACTGGTACAGGGACTCCATTTCCCAGGAGCCCCTGTTAGCCAGACCCAAGACACCTGGGACGCTCTCCCTGACGGACACGCCCCCACAAATACCGATAAAGTTCTTGGAATCCAAACCTGTGTGGGACATCATCTCTGTTTTGCTTTGGGGCTGGACCCTTGTTTGTGCTGTCACGATCCTGTGCGCAGCTCCTTTAGAAGCGCTATACCTCGCCAGAACTGCTTCGCGGGTCCCGCTTCGTTGTGCTTCTTGATGGCGGGAGTTGGCGAGTGACGGCTCGGGACCCCTAAGACTGCAGTGGGGTGTGTGGAACAATTCCAGGGCTGTGAGCAACTGGTACAGGGACTCCATTTCCCAGGAGCCCCAGTTAGCCAGACCCAAGACACCTGGGACGCTCTTCCTGACGGACACGCCCCCACAAATACCGATAAAGTTCTTGGAATCCAAACCTGCGTGGGACATCATCTCTGTTTTGCTTTGGGGCTGGACCCTTGTTTGTGCTGTCACGATCCTGCGCGCAGCTCCTTTAGAAGCACTATACCTCGCCGGACCCGCTTCGCGGGTCCCGCTTCGTTGTGCTTCTTGACGGCGGGAGTTGGCGAGTGACGGCTCGGGACCCCTAAGACTGCAGTGGGGTGTGTGGAACAATTCCAGGGCTGCGAGCAACTGGTACAGAGACTCCATTTCCCAGGAGCCCCTGTTAGCCAGACCCAAGACACCTGGGACGCTCTCCCTGATGGACACGCCCCCACAAATACCGATAAAGTTCTTGGAATCCAAACCTGCGTGGGACATCATCTCTGTTTTGCTTTGGGGCTGGACCCTTGTTTGTGCTGTCATGATCCTGCGCGCAGCTCCTTTAGAAGCGCTATACCTCGCCGGACGCGCTTCGCGGGTCCCGCTTCGTTGTGCTTCTTGACGGCGGGAGTTGGCGAGTGACGGCTCGGGACCCCTAAGACTGCAGTGGGGTGTGTGGAACAATTCCAGGGCTACGAGCAACTGGTACAGGGACTCCATTTCCCAGGAGCCCCTGTTAGCCAGACCCAAGACACCTGGGACGCTCTCCCTGACGGACACGCCCCCACAAATACCGATAAAGTTCTTGGAATCCAAACCTGCGTGGGACATCATCTCTGTTTTGCTTTGGGGCTGGACCCTTGTTTGTGCTGTCACGATCCTGCGCGCAGCTCCTTTAGAAGCGCTATACCTCGCCGGACCCGCTTCGCCGGTCCCGCTTCGTTGTGCTTCTTGACGGCGGGAGTTGGCGAGTGACGGCTCGGGACCCCTAAGACTGCAGTGGGGTGTGTGGAACAATTCCAGGGCTGCAAGCAACTGGTACAGGGACTCCATTTCCCAGGAGCCCCTGTTAGCCAGACCCAAGACACCTGGGACGCTCTCCCTGACGGACACGCCCCATCAACCAAATCCCTATAATACTAAGTACCCTTTCAGCTGCGCGGGAGCGCCCGGTGCTAAGCCCGGGCAAAGGGCGGGCCGTCTAAGGCCGTCCAAGGACGATAAAGGACGGGCCGGGCTCACCCTCTTCCATTTGTAAGCTTTGAAGCATTTTATTTGTAACAGTCTCATTATATGGTTTAGTATATGTGTACGTACTAACAGGGGTTTTCAGCACTAGTTGTTTTGTTCGATTTTAAATTGGCCTGCCCTGAGGAATTGTCCCATGATGGCCCTACGTTCTGGGAAAGATAGGCAAGTCATTAAGAAAACAATTATTGGGAAAGCTACTGGAACTTTGGATGCTTTTATTACCCGGGCAACAGGGATTTTGGAAAAAGAAATCGCTTTTACAGAAAAGCGATTATTCCTGGATCTCTTGACAGTAAAAAGGTCGTCTCTAGGACGGATTGGCTCTACAATCACGCCTGATAAAAGTATAATAATGAACCCTGTACCCAGTCCAAACGTATCTAGTAACGTAGTTTCTCAATTAGTATCCTCAAACGTTTTGGAGGACAGCATAAATGCGGTCTGTATAGCATCAAGTACTGTTAGTGGGGATAGCATTCAAAATTGTAACTCGATTCAAATAGCGCCAACATCGGCAGACTCTCATGTTTCAGAACCAGACCTGAATTTAATTGAAACTTTAAAAGCGAGCAAGCGGAAATAAGGAGGGGGTCATAATAAGGGTAGTAGAGCAAAAACAGCCAAATTTAATACCAATCGAGCTGTGGCCAAATTTACTAAACATAAGGGAACCCCGTCTGCGGATGTTGAACCCCCAAATCAATCCTGCCCAAATGATGATTTTCTTCGCAATATTGAAAATTTGGTTAAAAGTCTTTTGAGGCCCTTATTGGAAAAGACGCAAATAATAAATTTGAAGTTGGACCAATTAGAACATCTTGTTTCGGTAAATACCCACTCCCTTGAACAATTGGTTAAGAATAGCCAGGGCATTGAGAATCCGGGTGCCAAACCTACTGTTACAAAGAAAGCAGGCTTAAAGAAGCCAGTAGGGGTTTTACAAACAGTAACAAATGCTGATCCTGCTAAAGCTGTACCACAAACAGTCTTTAACAACCCCGCTATGGCGGTGGTTGTGTCCGGAAATCAAAAGCCTGCAGTAACTGCTCCAACTACAACAACTTCTTCTGTATCCAATCAGGCGGCTATTACTACTAGGCCTAAGGTAATACCAAAACAGGGCCCCGTAAACCAAGGAGTAAAGGCTCCAGCAAAAAGGGCGGTTTGTGTAAACTTGCCTCCTAATTCTGTCCCTTTCACAGCTATTCTTACAGGAGAGCCAGGGCTCAGGCCTAACCAACTGGAATCAAATAGGGATCTCAGAAACAGAGTAATCTATTGGCTTAAGAAACATAGACCGCTTCCCCCTGCCTCTAGGACAGAGATTTTAAATGTTAGAAGGGTTTCATGGGTGGGGCCAAGTGATAAAGATCTGGAGGGAGACTGTATCCTCATAAATTTTAGAGAAAACTGGGTTAAGGGCCTTATTTGTCGTGAACCAAGGTTTGGCAGACTGGGTGATATACAATGCATAGGTTTGGAATATTTTTACCCCAATTTAAAGCATACACTTCCTTATCCACCCCAAAACTACCCAAGAGCGAGATTTCAGGGTGAGGAATATCTGGGGTGGACACCAAATAAAATACCCTTAAGAAATCGCTTTGAATCATTGATGGGGTTGGAGGATATAGACTGACTACCAACTAGCCAAAAGCCTGCCAAACCGTGTGGTGAAGTGGGTAGTTTCATAGTGGAACAAACGACTGAAAGGTTGAGGGGTAACACTGATGAGATGACACTAACTTGTATTGTGACGAATGAAAATCCTGTTGAGGTGGAAGTTTGTGACACTGTAAATTGTATGTTAAATTTGCCCGATATCAGGCCGGATGTGGCCACGCATATAGATCCTTTGGGTAACTCGCCGGGGGTAATTGGGCTTCGCCTAATTTCGTGGAACATTGCAGGTCTCTCTAGGAGGTTACAGGATGATGCATGGTTGAACTATGTAGGAATCCATGATATCGTGTGTCTCCAGGAGACATGGAGTAGAACTGATCAGGTCCTTAATGGTTTTCAATCCTTTAATGTATTAGCTGTGCCATCACAGGCAGGTAGGGCAAAAGGTGGTATTATGACCGCCATTTCCCTTAAATGGAGTAATTTAAAAACATCTAGTATAGTGGATATGCCCTGGCACCAATTACTTTTGTTACAATCCCTGTTTCCTGTACCCCTGTTGTTGATCAATTGGTATTACAATATCTTTGATAACCATGACACTGCTGTAATTGTGAATCTCCAGGAGGATATATCCAAGGCACGAAGTAATTTACCTTCATTATTTATTTTATGGGTTGGTGATTTTAACTGTTCTCTGTGTAAATTTGGTGGGTCAAATGTTTGTGGTCTAGTTGATCTAAATGATCACCCTATGCAACATTTTAAGCATACACCCCAGGGTGATGCGTTAAATAACATTATTGTCATCAATGACTTATGCATAATGGAATCATGGGTTGCCCCAAACTCATGTCCAATACCTACTTTCCAAGGAACTGGAGGTTCTATGAGTGTTATTGATTTCGCTATTGTATCTAGTAGTCATTTACATTACATTGATAAATTTGAGACGCATGTAAATCCGGTGAGCGATTATAACCCTTTAATTTTAACCTTGTGCCCTTCTGCTATTGCAAGACATCCAACCTGGGATCAACCGATAACATATAATAGGAATAAAGGAGTCACCCTGAAGTGGGAGAAAGTAGATGCAACTGGGTTGGAGGTAGAGATCTTAAATTCTAATAGCTCTGAAATTGAGCTTTGTTTATCACCAACAACAGACCCAGAGAATACAATTAGAAACTTTGAAATTTTGTGTGGGAATGTGGCAGAACATCTTAAAAAACCACTGGCCTCTAAACAGTCTAAGGGCTTTAAATGGTTTGATGCTGTTTGTTCCGCAGCTCAGAAATTGTTAAAAAGGGCTTTGCACCAAAAACCTAGGAATAAGGAGTTGGTAAGAACTGCGAGAAACACCTATAAAGAGGCAATTAAAAAATGAAAGCAGGATCTAAAAAGGCTAGCTTGGGATGACTTAGAGAAAGCCTCAGACTTAAAAGATAGTAGGCTTTTTTGGGAGGTCATAAACCGTCCTTTCCTCTCAAATGATGGTAAGGATAATATGGTAATGCAGATAACGGCAGAGACAAGTCTATTCCCCTTATAGGTTTGCAGGATGAAATAAGGGATGGGGACATCCCGGTCACAGCTTCCCTGCTCAGTTCTTCGCTCACTCTTTCGGAAGTGGAGGAGGCTTTGAGGAAAGGTGTTCGACTAAAAGCCCCTGGCCCGGATGCGGTGTCGCTGGACTTTTTCAAACATAATACTGTCTTATGGGCCCGATTGCTTTTGAATGTTTTTAAAGCAGCTATTGTTGGTCGCATTCCCCTATCTTGGAAGGAGGCAGTGGTGGTGCCAATTTTTAAGAAGGAGGATAAGTGCGACCCACATTGTTATCGCCCAATATCACTAATTGATGCATCATGCAAGCTATTGGGTAGGATAATCTTGGCCAGATTGGAGACTTGGGCAGATTCTGCGGACCTAATTGTAAATTCCCAATATGGATTTAGGAGAGGAAAGGGAACGACCGAACAGTGCCTAAACTTGGCACTAATTATGGGTAAGTACATGAAGGCTAGGGCTTCTTCCATCCACCTGGCCTTCATGGACTTATCCAGTGCTTTTGACACTGTTTGCAGAAATAAACTCTGGCAGATGATGGAGGACATGGGTTTTGAAGAACCCTTGGTTACCCTGCTCCGTAGATTACACGCGGCCACAACTGTGGTCATAAGATTTGGGCCGGGGGGGGGGGGGGGGGGGAACAAAATCCATCCCCTCAACCGAGGGTGTGCGACAAGGCTGCATTTTAGCACCTTTTTTGTTTTTAGTATACACTAATGGCCTGGAAAAGTTTTTGTTGGAACATTGCACGGATTTCCCAAAAGTAAACGGCAAGAAGATACCTATGCTATCTTATGCCGACGATACGGTATTAATGACTCTTACAGCTAACAGTATGCAGACCTGTTTGGATGCATTTAACAACTTTATGCTGGACCTGGACCTAAAGGTAAACTTTGCAAAATCTTTTGCAATGGTCTGTGGTCCCAAAGGGACAAAAACCCGTAAGTTCATGGTAATGAATTCCACCATCGATAAAATCGAAAATTTCAATTACCTGGGAAATTTATTTAATAACAAACTGAGCTGGGTTGCTTTGATGAAGGCGCGTGTACAAAGCACTAGCCAATCAATTGAGGGTCTATTTAGTTTTTGTAGCAAATTAGGACAAAAACCAGTCCCACAGTTAAAAACTTTGTATAAAGCAAAGTGCTTATCAGTGGCAGCCTATGGGGCAGGGGTATGGGGGACAGAAAACCCAGCTATGATCCAGGTCATGGAAAATACATTTTTAAAACGCTTGTTAGCAGTCCCACTAGGTTCATCTAATAGTTTTTGCCATACTGAGATGGGATTGGAATATGTGTCTGACATCATTCGCGTTTCCCCTCTAATATTATGGGGTAAAGTATGGTTATCAGAAGATCTACAGCTCTCAAAAGATATCCTTCGGGATTGTAAAAATCTTGAACATGCAATGCTGGTTCCATGGCTTTCATATGTTAGTGATCCTCTGCATAAAATTGGTCTGGGCCATTTGTATGATAATCCCGAAAATATGCAGGGGGATATAAAAAACCTAATTAAATCAAGTTACCGTAATAGCTAAAATATGTCACATTTAGACCAGCCTACAGATTGCTTGGGTAAATCGAAAGTCCAATTTTATTTAATGTTCACTACCCATGTGCAATGGAGTTTTTATTTGACAAGATTTAGATTAAATACTCTCCATTTTCTTTTTGCCTTCCCAAAACAAGGGGGTTGGTGTGAGAGGCTACCCCCTTGTCCTTGTGATGACAAAACCAGTCAAAATACCATCCATCTTGTTCTTTTTTGTCCTCTTTATAAGGAACCAAGAATTAGGTTTATTAAGCCTATTCTAAAAAACCGGCGACCATGTAATTATAAAGAGGGTTATGATTATTTGTTGTCATTATCCTCACCTGGAGTATGTTCTGCCATGCTAAGTTTCATACGATTGTCATTGCAACTTAGGAAACGGTACTGTTAGTTTGTCTGGTTAATACCTTCCTTTCTCTGCTATCTGCATAAAATGAATTACAACTTTATCCTTTGGTATAGGGTGTGATTAATTGAAAAATGATTTTTAAGATTTGTATAAACCTCATTTTGGAAATTTTTATTTTTAGATTTTAAAATATGTAAACTGTAATACGAATCATTCTGATTTATTGATGTTAATATGTTCTTTTTTTTAAACTAAGGTCTGTATACTTTTGTGATTCTATCATTTTGAATCGAATAAAGTTTATGAATCAAATCGAATCGAGTGGGCGGAACTTTTGCCCCCTTATACAACAACGCGTTTTCGACCTGTCAGCTACCAGACTCATGGCTGAGCTCAATTTTATGCCCCATATTTAAGAAAGGAAACGTAACGCTCCCTGCTAACTACCGACACATTGCCCTATTAGATCTTGAGGCCAAGGCATATGCCCGGTGTCTTCTTAGGCTGCTAGAAAAACGGGTAGCCGAAAACAACATCCTACCATTACTTCCAAACAGGATGCCGAGCCTCAGCCTCCACAATAGATAATATCACAACCTTAGCCATTCTGAGTCAACAAGCAGCACAAAAAAAACATCTTCCCCTTTACGGCTGCTTTATAAACTACAGTGCGGCTTTTGATAAAGTGTCTCGTATCATCTTATGGAGGAAGCTGGATAAGTGGTGATTCCACAGAGCCTGCTAGGAGCACTCATCTCCTTGCACAAGAACATCTGGGTGCGAATTAAAACTGGCCCAAAGACAGTCTCTATAAAAATCGCTATCGAAGACGGATTAAAGCAAGGCTGTGTTCTTGCCCCTCTTTTGTTCAATCTTTACACTGCTGATCTTGGAACAATCCTGGAGAACAGTAATCTTCTGCCGCCAAAATTGGGCCCTACTAAAAGGAATCTGCACATACTACAATATGCCGACGACATTGTCATAATGGACC